>NC_060905.1:13440089-13751339 GCF_014805685.1 Silurus meridionalis | reverse complement strand
TTTTGACCAATACTGTATGTAAGAAAACCAATATTAATTAAAATTGTCTTTGTATTGAATATAGAGACATTTACAGACACTTTTTTTCCAATTTAAGATTTACAGCTCATCCACTCTAACAAGAAAATAAATATCTTACCATATTTGGCTTTATTTTGTTAAACCTGACATTCCAGCAAAAGCTCAATCAGTAAAGTTTATTTCCCTGCAAAGGTTTTATGTGTGTGTGTGTGTGTGTGTGTGTGTGTGTGTGTGTGTGTGTGTGTGTGTGTGTGTGTGTGTGTGTGTAAAGCTGTACCGAGGCACTTCCTATAGAAATTTGTGTCCACATTAAAATTATTAATACTTCATACAATCTTCCTCCTTAAAAAATGAAAATTTACAGCAAACACCCTTATCCAGAGCCCCTAACAATTATTTTATTTATCCAGCTGACCAATCAAGGGCCTCACTCAATGCTCCAGGAGCATGATGCTCCGAACACTTTTTGGTTTCAACACATTTAAATTATTTTTAGTGTTATATTGGAAAAAAAATCTTTTTTTAATTAATAAATCATGTTTGTGTGTGGTAGCCACCTAGCCTTTACAGATATTAAATATACAGAGAATTCCTCTAAGCTGAAACATTTAGCATTTAGTTGAAGTCAGTAAATAGCCCTAGGAGGTGAAACAATAGTTTATTGTTGTGGGTTGTACTGAGAAATTGGGAAATTTTATAAATACCCATTTTCCTGAAAAAACTGAAAAAAGTGAAATGATCATGTCTGGTATTTAGCTGTTTGTTTTATTGCTTTCAGAAATGTTCTCTAAGGACTACATTGTGAGTGATTTCTTTTCTGCTGGTAATAAGAATAAAATATCATGGTAAAAGAAACAGTGAAAGAAATTGCAGACTCATACTCATTTATTAATTATGTCAAATGCACATTAAAGAGCAAAGGATCCAGGTGTTCAGTTGAATTAACGTCCTGTGTATTGAAATGTATGGAGGTCTACATGACATAATATCTCTTTATCTTTTCCTTTGCTCTTCATGAAGCTTGTTTTCTTCTATAATATATCTGGATAAAACACATGTTTTATCTGTTCACAAGTTAAAAATCTTTTTTACCAAAGACCAAAAATCCTACTGCAATCCAATTCCTCATACACACCATGCTTTTTGAACATCCCATTCCACATTTGGTCCCAGTGTGCTGTTCTAATAACCTCCGCTCTTCTGAAAGATGTTCCACTAGATGTTGGAGTTTGCTGGTGGAGATCTGTGCTCAGCCACATGGGTGTTAGTGAAGTCAGTCAGTGATGCAGTGTGCATAGGCCTGGAGTGCAATTAGCATTCCAGTTCATCCCAAAGGTGTTCAAAGGGGTTGAGATCAGTAGTAGTTCCACTCTAACACATATACTGTATACCATATATTCATGGGGTTTTGCAGTTTAATGCTACCACTGCATTAATGCAGCTCTGTGCCTCTAACTTTGTGGTAACAAGTTGGGGAAGAACCACATATAACTAAAAAAGTCAAGTGTTGTAATACTTTTGTTTTATGTGCATTAGTGTAAAGTAAAGCAGCATCTGCATCTCAACATATCTTTTAATCTGCAAAAACAGGAATATTATATCATGCTTCAAATGTCTATTGAGATCATAATCACTGCTTTGCTATTTTTTATTATTATTTAATTTCCTTGATATTTTACCCATAAAAGTCAAATTTTTTGCAGACCAAATTGAATCAAATAGGGATATGAAACAAAAAAATATGTTTTAAAAAGGGTGCAAAATTATCAAGGATTAAAATAAATCAAATTACTATTCTTTTCACAATTAATTTTTTAAATAAATCTGTTTGTAATTATGATGTCAAGCAGAAATTAATCTTACATCTCTAAATAGTATGTATTTATTTGTTTGTTAGATTGCTTACTTACTGTATTAATTTATGTTTACTTATGTAGTTACTTTATTTATTGTTAATCTTTACAGCTGAAGTTACAGAACGATTTCTATAAAATTAAGCCACTATAGCAGTAGGTTTTCTTTTTTTTTAGCTTTGTTTTAGTTTTTTTTGTCTTTTGTTTATTGTTAATATTCTCCATGCAATGCAATGTGTAAAAGATACTCCAGGTTGTCCTATCAAAGAAAAAAAAAAACACATGTCCCTTTGAGTGCCTGGGCAACTTTGTGTGTGATTAGTTTTGCATCTCACATGACTGCATCATACTGGGAAAAGGCGTACGTGTTAGAGTTTTTTATTAGTATGTTATGGTTTCTGTTCACCACAGCATCTGGGATAAAAGTGTCTTCAGATCCTAGACTCCAGCTTGAAGTTTTACACATGGGCATTATTGCCATGCACGAAAACATAATGAAAAGTGTTGCATTCTCTGAACCAGTTCCTTATAATTAGCTGCTATGTGATAAGCTTTTTTTCTGTTCTCATTTATGTCTCATATATGAAAACAGAGACACGTATCCTCATCTAAAAAGTATCTTTGCAGTTAATTTGACTTAATGCTCTAGCAAGTCCTCACATTGTTATTTAAAAATCTAACTTCATCTTATTTCAGAGCTTGAATGAAAATGGCATTTTACATTGTCCTATTACAGAAAAGAGCTGGTTTAATTTAAAACTAGACCCAGATGATTTAATACTTGTTACAGGTCATATTTGTTGCCAAATCTATCCGATTTTTGATTGGTCAAAATGCTGCATTTTCTATATATTGAATAGAACCAGTTGTTTATAATAGTGCTTTGTTTTATGTGTGTGTGTGTGTGTGTGTGTGTGTGTGTGTGTGTGTGTGTGTGTGTGTGTGTGTGAGTGTGTGAGTGTGTGAGTATGTATGAGAATGTGTGATTATGTGTGTGTTTGTGTATGTGTAAATGCTGGCAAATTGTTAGAATAGTTTGACCAATCAAACAGAACTAAGCCTCTAACCCAGCACTTAACTCAGAACTAATTTCATGTCAATCAGGAGATATATCGTTGAGTAAAAATGTGCTTTTTTGATTCATAATTCTGTATACGACATTCCAACAACTGTGCTACAACCTACTGCAGAGCCAAAAACACAAATAAAACAGTTTAAAAAAAAAGAAAAAAGAAAAAAAAACGTTTAATCTATTTTATAGATAAAAAAAAAAAAAAAGATTTTACAATTTTGAAAAGAAACTGGGCTTTACAAATAACATGACATAAAACTGTACACAAAATCTGCTGGAGAGTGTGTTAGAGAAGTGAAGAAAAGAGTGCAGGCAGGGTGGAGTGGGTGGAGAAGAGTGATAGCAGTATGGATGTGGTGAGGGAAGACATGCAGGTAGTTGGGGTAAAAGAGACAGATGTAGATTACAGGGGGTACGGATGATCTGCTGTGGTGACCCCTAATGGGAGAAGCCGAAAGAAGAAGAAGATGCAAACACAATTGTATATTGTTAAAATGGTGGTTTGCTAAATACCCATAGGAAATATGAAAAATCTCTCCTGTTCAAGAATCAAGAATATAGTGGTACTCTCAATACAGTATCTTTAGCACCTTTATGATGGCTACAATTTTTATCTCATTTTATCAGCCGAACCTACAGAAGATGGAGAAATTATTCTACATTCTTTTCCAAGTGAGAAACTTCTCTATTTAAACTACCAGCAGGTGGCACTGCCATGACAGTACACAGTTTCTCCTTCTAATGTAAATTACTGAGACGCAGTCATGCATTAAGAGTTAAGTGTTAGAAAATGTACTACTGCTACACAAACATCCGTCTCATTCTGCACCGTTTCCTTACTTCTATTGTGTCTTATTTTTATTTCTTCCCTCCCTGTTTTAATAGGTATTCCATTAGAGTCTGTTTTGATATCCTTAACAGATTTTCCTGTTAAACTGGCATCTGTTTTCTATCACTTCACACTACCACCTTCACCCAGTCTGCTTTGTGTGACATAAAAAAATTAAAAAAAACCATAAAAAATTGAGCTAACAATTTCATTCTTTTATTTTATTTTTTTCTATTTTCAGGTAAGCTGATGTTTGTGCTCTACTTTTTGGGTGTGGGAGGTTTTATGGTCTCCAGAGCAGAGTAAGTATGATTTATGGCAGCTGACCTCTTCAACTTGCCCTGACACTAAATACTTCAGAGCAGGAAGAAGCTTTCACAAGCTCACAAGTCCCAAAGCCTTAACCACTAAGCCACCACTGGTCCTTTTGATGCTCTGCTCTTCTGGTATCCCAAAGGAACAGAACACTCACTTTTAGAGGTGCTAAATATGCCCACATTCTTTTAGTTAATGATGGATTATAAGTGGCTTTTACACCAAGGAACAGCTCAAACTGGAACAGGGTTGGGTCTTCTACAGTAGATCAAATGAAGGGAAACCTCAGTGTTACTGCATCCAATTTACATATGGCTGGAAAAGGCATGTAGTGTATTTGGGTGGTTTCAGGGTGGAGGTGTCCTTTAAAAAAAGTATGACAGTAATCATACTCGGCTAATAGTGACTTCTGACTTCAAACGCATGGCCCGTTCACAAACAGGCCTTTGTAATGCAAAAATGTACAATAGATAAAAAAAAAAACAGACCCTTTTTTCCCATTCTGTCTCCAGGAAGATGCAGGTTTTCCACTGCTATGTTAATCTGTATTCTACGTGACTCTCAGGACAAGCCTCAGTCTCCGTAGTGTTGTGATACGTCATATTCACGTAGCAGCAGCAGTGGGAACGTGCTTGTGAAACAGTTTAGAGAAGTCAATCTATATATTAAATGTTGGTCACAAATTATTTGTCACTTTCTAATTAATAAAGATATACAGCATGTACTAATAATTATATATAAATTAATATTTTTTTAACAATGCAAATATGTTCAAAATTGTGATACAAATGCCAGCTTGTATCCAATGCACATTTTTTTTACATCAATGCATCACATCGTCCACTTTTGCAGATGCAACAATGCGAATCGGTGAATCTTTCCATGCCTACTATGTAGTGATCTTCCCCTGTGGCCTCCTTTGAATTCCTTAACATTCCCTTTTAAAAGGGATACAGTGTCCCTGCTATTGTCTATTTAGATCACCGAGTTGTGCATTGGAATATTTTGTATCATTATTTCTCTTGGCTTTGGGTTAGTCTGGCAAGCAATTCTCCCACAAGGTGGTTTTCTTAATAAACTAATAAATTACAGAGCCAGGAAAAGAAACCTCTTAAAAAAACTGTTATATACAATTGAGTCATTTAAATAAAAATAAAAGCACAAATTGTACTTTCTGGTTGGCAGAATGGGCAGAACTCTAAAACGTCTCCAATATTTATATTTATAATGCCAGTTCTCTTTTTCAGCTTCTTCACAGTTTTCCATCATATGCTTAAATGTCCAGAAGCATCTGATTTTTATCCTCCTTGGTTTATTTCTTCTCTCTAAGTTCCACTGAGTTTTGTCAGTAGTTAAATTATAGATCACTCCACTAAGCATTGGTCCTGGCTCTGCCAGGCGGTGCGGCCTGATGGAATATAATAACAGGGAGGAAACCTCATGAGGCTGGGCGGCCAAAGAAGCTTTGCATCTTGGGTCATGTCCAGAAGCTTTCATTATCGATGGGAAAAAAAGCTGATTTTCCACAGCAACCTTATACACTAATGCAAACTAGAGCTGCATTTATCTCTATTGATTTTTTGGGGGGTCCTAAATATATAGTGTTTGTGCCTTTTCATTTTGCAGCTTATGATTTATGGTCTTGCTTCTCCTTTGAGTGTTTTTATACACATTTCACACATTCCTAAGATTTACAGTAAGGCAAATATAACAGAGCTAGATAACAAGGGAGTGTGTGTTAGTGAAAAAACATTCTTTCATGTTTTTTCACTTGCTCACACCCATTTTTACATATTTATAGTTTACACAAAGGAATGAAAATTGTATTTGGTATGAAACCCAAAAATCTGGTACAATCTATAATATGTCACAGTGTGCATAGATAAATTGATATTAGTATGTGTATAAAATATAGAAATAAGGATTAGACACAAATTCTGCACACATCATACTGTATTAATTGTGCAGACTAGCCATTAAGTCAAGTAGCAGATGCCCAGTGAAGCTCAACTATCACTATGGATAGCTATCATTTATAACACAATAATATGCAGGTAATTATATATTATTTGTACTTATTTACAAAATGTAAACAGATGTGCATTTTACCATTATTAGTTACAGTTAATGTTTATGGACATCCTCACAGTAAGTTTACTCATGTTATCACTTATGTTATGGCAGCTGCACACTCTAATCTAAGAAAATGAAAAGCCATTTTGAACACTTTTCTATGCTGGAAAAGCTCTAGCTTATAGTTAAAATTATCAAAGCCTCCTGAAAAAATAAGATTCAAAATTCCAACTTTGGTGTGTTACATAGTTCCTGTCACATTTTGGAAACACCCAGGCTTTAATGGTTTTTAAGAGACACATGCATATCTCTTTTGTTTATATACAACAAAATATATACTTGGATAATAATTTACTTTGACCAAGCTACATTTATTTTATTTATTTATTATTCCTTTTCATTTAAAAATCCTCCCTTCACATGTAGAACAGATTTATACGCTTGGCATCCAGACCGTTTGTCCAAACATTCCTCTGAAATACTTTTTCATGCCTCTTGTAAAACTTGCCAAAGGTGTTCTTCACTCCTGACCTTGTGATCCAGTTAATTCCAGAGCAGTTCAATAGGAATTAGGTGTGGTGACTGGGCAGTCCATTCCATTATAGATAACACTGTAGCCCATTGTTTGCTCTCTAAATAATGCTTACAGATCTTGGACGGATGCTTCAGGTCACTGTCCTGTTGGTTCCAATTCGTCACAGTCCAGATGGAATTGCAGGGTGCTGAAGTATGTAATGGTACCCATGTTGGTTCAGTTTTCCTTTTACACCAAACCGTTTCCACCTCCATGTTTGATTGTGGGTGTGATGAAGTTTGCTAGCATCTTCTCTCCTGTTCTCCATTTTACATAAATCTTTCTGTGTAGAGCCAGAAATGTCACATTTGGACTCATCTGTCAACAGTTTATTCACTGTCCAATATTTGTATGTTATTGCCTTTTACCTAGTTTGTTGCATACAAAAGGAACATGCAGGTGTCTCAAAACCCATAAAAGACTAGGTGTTTCCACATTTTTGACAGACACTGTAAATTTACCTCAGACTGTTACAAAGAAAGCGCACTGGAGTCACTTTGTTAAAAAATGCTAAATAAGCATATATAAAAACGTAAAATATTTAGTCAACAATGAAACACCTTGGAAAACATATAAATCACGTCAACTTTTGTGTGTTGTTTCTACAGAAATGTTATTAGAATGCGAACATTTATATTTTTTTGCTAAGAATGCTGTTGAATCAAAGTGTCCTGGCCAATCAGATTCAAGAATCCAACTGTGGCGTGAATTACGCTGTTTTAAAGTGCAAGATAAACATTTGTTAGATTGGTGGGATTCATTATTAGAAAAAAAGACACATTTGAAGAACACTCTAAGGGACTGCATTCCTGTAGTGGATAACAGGAAGTGGGTGGTGAAGACAAAGAATTCAGGGAAAACAAAAGAACTTGTTCCAGCTGAATTATGCCAATGCCGACAGCAAAAGATGATACACAGATAAGACAAAGATTTCCTTATATGATGTTTAATGAATAAACTGCTATTAATATGGCTTGTGGATATGAGTTCATTCACATACACTGCTCTTTTCTGCTCTAATGACCAATCTCTTTGTCCTCCAATGAATTGCTGTACACTTACACATTACAGAGTTTAACTGATGCTGAATTGTACGTGGTGTGACAATATACTGTAGTTTTTTTATTTATTACTGGTTTAGCAATTTAAGCCCATGTTGTTGGTGGACAAAAGGGTGAACGATTAGTCTTGAAGAGTACCTTTATTTCTTTGTTTTAACTGCATGTATGATCTGTGCACTATTTGACTAGTATGATGGATATCTTCAAAATGTCCTGTAATAAATACAAATGCAGATGCAAATGCAGATATTTTTATTTACAGTGCAGTACAAGCAAATACATAACCACAGTGACCACAAATAACAAATGTGGCAAAGTGTGAGGTGAACAGTGAATATGAAACTAGTGCAAAGAAAGTCATGTGGCACGTTTAATGAAATGCAGTTTGGCTCTGCCAAACAAAAAAGGCAGTGATGATGTAGATCAAATGCTACATGAATACATATGATTCATGTAGAAGTCATGAATTGCATAGCAGCAATAGACCAAGAGCAAAAGAAATGTAATCTGAGATGCAATTCATGTTCAAGGCTTATTTAGAATTTTGTTAGTTGTAATACTATGCTGGTCCTGTGACCGAACTCTAATAAAAAAAAAGAAGAAATCTGCATTTTTTAACGTGCCATCCAACATTATGTAGAAAAATTAAATCTGAACTTCATTGCCTAGTTAAACTGCCTACAGTATATTACCCAAATGAACCAGTGAAGGGTTATTAAATTATAATTATTGTATTTTATAATTGAATTATATCAAATCTGTCTAATAGAACTGTGCAGTTTTTTGCTTCAGTTTACTTTTTTACTTATTGCAATTAACAGTGTAATGTTTCTATTGCTGCATAGTCTCTGATTACTTTCTCCTTGCTGGATCCAGCATCATGGCCAAGCAGGGTTATGAGTGTCCACACCCACCTGCTAGCTAAAGAGCTGAGTCACTCTGTGTGTATTTGTGTCTTGGCCTGCATTTAAAAGTGTAGCATCTGTGAGTCATCCTTCACCTTATTGCTCACTAAATGTGTTTCCCGCATCCTGCGCATTTCCGTTGTCTCATGTTGCCATGGAGCTGTTTTCGTTCCCTAGCATTTGTGTTTACGAGATTATTACATTTATATTATTACAGCAGTTTAATTTAGTTACTTACCACTTTTGACTGATTATTTCTTAAGCTCAGATGAAAATTGTGATTGTGACTGTTTAAGCTTCTGTTTAAACACAGAAACACTGATCTCTATAATTAGATTTTGGCCTGTCCAGACTGCTAAATTATGAGATGCTGCCAAAGCACTTATCAGCCTATGGTACTCAAAATATAATTGTTGTATGAAATTATTATTATTTTTTTAATTATAAAAAATGTTACTATAATCTATGTAATTCTGTTTCTGCATATTTAAGAGAATTTAAAGAAGCGTGTAGCCTAGAGAACTATTACTACTCTACAACTGCCACTACTTAGAAGAAGAGAAAGAAGAAAAATAAGAAAAGAAATTCAAAACAGCTCATATGGTCTGTTACAACCAATATATTCTGTAACAATCCTACAGTCTCTTAGACAATTGAGGCTTTGTTTATAAGAAAAAGAGGCCCACTGTATCTGTGTGTAGATGTGTGAGAGTCTCTTGAGTGTGTCTGATTTGCCTTGATCCTTTTCTGACATACCAGAATCGGACATGCGGTAAATGGTCTGCAGAAGATCATAACTGCACATAAATGCTCCATGAATGCAACAGAGGAATGCTTGAGGTTGGGTATAGGGTTTATAACCCTAGTATGTACCAAACATTTTAAAGGGGCATTTTTAAGGGTCTCTTACAGAGCCCATTGCTTCCTGTGAGGTGAACTGCAGTAGCCCTTAAAATATATGTGACCTCATTTTCTGTGATGTAGAGTGTATCACAAGGCATACTGTTGAATGTTGAATGTAGGTAACCTAAAATTTACAGCATGCCACGGACAGTTGAAATTTACAGGCAAGCATTACATCATAATGAATGTCAAATTAATTCAGAATTTAAAGAATGGCACAAAGCAAAGAATCAGCAAAGCATGATGTTAGAATATACAGAAGGGTGTTGGCCAGAAACTGAGACTGACTTGCTGGGCTTGCGCATCATCTGCAGTATTATTTTCATACTCTTCAAATGAGATGATATCATTCCCAATCTACCAACCCTGCATCATGTCGGATTGTCCTCTGGGATATCCTAAACATATAAAAGAGAGAGAGAGAGAGAGAGAGAGAGAGAGAGAGACCCAAAAATCCGAAATACATCCAGGGATGTAACTCATACGATTCTGAGGACAGAGGCAAAGCTTATCTGTACTTTCAACTAGTAAAATCTCACTCTTTGTTGTTTAATCATTTTGTAATACTTCATCACCAAAGGTCAAAAACTGTCAAGACTGTCTTGTCTTTGGTTTTTTTTTGGGGGGGAAATACCTGGGGGGGATGCAAGTCTCAAGTGTACTGTAAAATCTACATGTCTTAAACCTGTCACTGCAGAGCTGAAGGGATTTAACGGCACCTTTGGAATGCAGTTGGATACCTAAAGGCTCCTTAACCCAGAAATGTTATGGGTGAAATGTCACAATGTAGAAACTTGCATCTACAGACTAATGAATATATTTTCAGATTTTATCAACAAAGCAAGGTCAGATGTGCCCAATATTTACCTAGAGAAAGTCATGCACATTCAGAGTCAGCCATAATATAACCTAAGTTGTTTTTCTGGACAGATTTTTCTTTGCTGTTAAATGTAATTGGATGTAACATGAAAGAGAAATGTATAGATATATGACAATTGTATGTCAATGATACAATCTTAAAAATTGAATTAAACATAAAACAGCTATATAGTTAATGTTGATTTTCAGATCAAGGTGATAGCACTTGATCCATCATATTCTATTATTTTGCATTCATTTTTTTTTATTGTGTGCAAAAAATAGTCATTTGCACAATTTGATTACAAACTACTAAATTAAAGTCATGTGTCCATTAAATATAGGCTACTTTGCCTTGCCTCGAATTTCCACAGTTATTTGTCAAAGTAATATAATAATTCTAATGTTATGGTTAGTTTTGAGCACTCTGAGGGTACAAAAGTGTGCCAAAATTTTAAAAGACAAGCTGACCAAGCATTTATTTGTTCCAAAAGCAATATTTATGAATGTGTGTAGGTACACTCATACTTCCATTTATATTTGCCAGTTTTCTGTTAAAGCTTTTTCCACTCTGGCTATTAGAACAGTACACATTCAGATTTTATATGCAAGTAATGCTTAGAAACAGAGGTGTAGTTGTTTGCCTTCCATCATCAACATTAAAGTGTTTCCATTTCGTTTCTATTCACACAAGAGCATTTCTCTTTGTCTCTTTTCTGTCTCTGCTTTCATGAATATTATGGTGCTTGGAGAAAAGCTTGCAATCTCTCAATGTTAATAACTCCTATTGATGAATATGGATTAGTGATATAATTTATGCAACAATTTGGCATTAGCATGCATACTGTACTATACTATATAGACAAAAGTATCTGACTTTTTCAGCTGTATGTGGTTTTTCCACAAACTGTTCCCACAGTGTTGGAGGCACACAACTGTATTAGATGTTTTTGGATTTTTCTTTTACTTGACCTAGGAGACTCAAACCTGTTCCAGCATAACAACTGTGCACAAAACCAGCTCCATGAAGATATGCTTAACATAGGTTAAATGAAAGATATTGAGTAAATTGCTATAGAGCTCTGACCTCACCACTTTCTGAACACCTTTGGGATGAATTAAAACTGCACCCGAGGCCTTTTAACTAGATGTCGGACTGATTTTTGCCATTTTGTAATTATTCGCTATCGGCTGATTGTACTGCTAATTGGGCGGATTATTAGGCAGGCGCATCTGAAACGCCAAACCGTGCGTGTACATTCTGTGCTTGCGTGAGAAAACAACTCTCTCCCCTGCCAGTATGTAGCAGTGGTCTGTATTTGTCATCCAAACAGGGAAACCGGAAAAGCTAGTGTACATTTTTCAACAATTTTGTGCAATTTTCATAACAGCTAATATTTGAAAAATCAGGAATAAAGTTGCCTAATGTTTTGTGATGTTCCCTAGTTCTTTTGGGTAATAAATAAAATACCAATCTTTTGGTCAGGTGTCCATAGACTTATATAGTGTACATTCACAAGTGAGTGTACATTTGCCTAATGCAAATTTTACTCATGATTTAAATAGTTATTACACCGTTAATATACATGTTATATGTCACAGATTTGCAGTACACATCTGAAGTGTTTCATTATCCCTTTTTTGCATTTTGTTTTAATTGCCATCAACAAATAGAACACCACTCAAGCGCATGAGTCACATGCACTTGGTGTTATCTCTGGCCATTACTTTTTTCAATAGACTCTTTGTTGTTTTTTTGCACATGATGGAGTGTTTTATTTTCTTCTAAAAGTCTGTTGGTGTCACTGCTTTCTGAAATGATCCCTTTGGCCCTCTTTGACTTTTAATTGTTTTGTACTGGTATTATTGTGGAAACTTAAATTCACATATCACACGGATGCATGACTGTCTAGCTATAGAGACTAAGTTTGTGACTGAAACAAAAAAAAAAAAAATCCACAGTCAAGGGGTCTGTCGAAAACGTTAAGTTTTGTCAAAGATCTGAATGTACGGTTGTCTTTTGAAATCTATCTTACCTAATATTCTTTTATCTAGTGTACCAATCTGTATAAAAATGTAGACAGAAAGGGAGAGTTTGTGGACAAATAGGCTACATTTATGTGATTAAAGAACTGAACTGAACTAAACTGTTTTTGGAAAGTCTTCACGGTTCACATGCAGAAGCCTCAACAGCAGAAAGTAAAATTTGTGGTGCAAAATTATTTAACTGACACCAAAGAAGCTTTGCCCATTCGTTCATTATGTTTTTAAGCACCAGCTTTACCGATAGTACACAGTGTCTAATTTCAAAGCATGTGGTTATTCTCTGGTCTGCTTCTGTTTCCTGGAAACGTTCTGTTCTGTTTAATGGGATGTTGTTCGGTTGACTTGTCCTTCAGTTGTTTGGATTTCTGAAATTGTTTCATTGCTGTCATACAGTATGTAGATCTGTAACAGATTTTGCTAAAGCTGAATCACCTGTTTTATTTAAGTTTTTCAGTTATATTTAACTATACTGATTAATGAACTGCAGGCACACACACACACACACACACACACACACGCACGCACGCACGCACACACACACCCTCTTTTTTCTTTGAGATGCAAATTTTCAGAGCAGTCTACACGATATAATCAGATTTGGCTTTGTGCCATGTTATTTGTACATTGCAAGCATAAAAAAATTCAAAGGCTTACATTCATGACAAAATAAGGACCGTTGAGCCACGCCCATGCCTGTAACTCCCAAATTTTAGACTACAACCTCCCATGATACGTTCCATAATACTAGTTTACAGCTTTAAAGAATCACATTTAAAATCTATTCTGTGCCTTCCTTTTTTGCCTATACACTAATCCCTATATAGTGCATGGCAGCTGGGTTCACTATACTGTAAGAAGGGAATGAAAATGAGTGAATTCAGATACTGACAAATATCATGTGTCAGAGAGGAGAGGCTGTTGTGGGCAATTTGGTCATAAACACTACACCTACAAACTATTTTTGTCATGTTTATTCACTGTAATATAAAATTATACAAATGATTAAAAAACACACTATTCTCTGTGGCATTTATTTGATTTTATTTTAAGTCCATTGTCTAAACTCAGCTACCACAGAAAATGTTGTAATCATGATGAATATATTCTCTATGTATATTCCATATGTAGTCGCTATATCCATTAATGAATTACAGAACAGGATGCACTACTGAAGTTTGGAAAGCGCTCATGCTGCAGATAGGACTGTATTATGAAGTAACATGTTTACTGTCTGTTGCAGAGATTTTAATAATAGAATATGAGGCTTTTTTCTAATCTTGCACCGTGTCTCTTTGCTAAAGGCATGTCTTCCTTTCTGTAGTTGGTTATGCCACTTGTGGACTTGGTAGTTCATGAGGATTCCTTTCAAGTGTTATGGTGCTTAGAATAGACCAGATGCCAGTAGTGCATGGGCTCTGATGTTTCAAGGGTATTTACATGTGTCTCTCTTCCAGGAGGTACTGCTATGGGTAGTTAATTAAAAAGTTTTGTTTTTTCGTGTACATAAAAAAAAAACAAATATAAGTTTTTTAAATTGTTACTTTAAACTTTATGTTTAAATTTCTAACATTTGCATGGCACCTTCTCTTAGTAGCATGCAGAGATGACAAAAGTACACACATCCTTCACTTAAGCAGAAGTACAGATACATATTATAAAAACTCTGGTAAAAGTTGAAGTACTGACTACACAGTTTAACTCAAGTTAAAGTAAAGAAGTATGAACTCTTACATGTACTTAAGTAAAAGGTAGTCATTAGTACTACCTGTTTTAGTGTCATGCTGGTTACTGGACTTCACTTCATAATAATATATAAATACAAAAGAATTTCAAATGTTGTTATCTAATGAATGTATTTTGGCTAAACAACCACCATATAGAACACAAGCAGAGAAAAGATGATGATGATCAGGTAATCAGGAATGACTCTGTTCTCAGTCATTTTTACATCGCTGACTCCCTCTGTCTCATCCATGTCAGCCATACGTCTTGTTGCCTTCTGCCTTGCTCATTGTTTGTAGGCTTCATAGCTTTATAGTTTAGCCTATGTCTGTGATGTGTGATAGCCAATAAATTATACACCAGTGGAAGGTTGAAAAAGCCACGCAATGACAAGAAATAAGTTGATGGACTGAAAACGGTGCACAATAAAAATAATAAATATTGATCATGTCACCAAACAGATTAAAACTAAAGTAATGAACCTGTTCTGAAAATGTAAAAAGTAGAAATGACAGATATTTGTGAAAAATTGTAATAAGTGAAAGTAATATGTTGTCCGGAAAATAAATAGTGAAGTAAAGTACTGATACGAGAAAAATCTACTCAAGTACAGTAAAGAAGTATTTGTACTTCATTACTTCCCACCTCTGATAGTATGACTTCTTGAGTTGGTCAAGTTGTTGTTGCATAAGGCTCTTTGACCTTCACACCTTATTCTTTTGCTTTTTCACCACACCTCGCTTTTCCCCTCCTTCTTGTTTGCTTCCTTGCTTTATGCCCTAAAATGCATAACGAGTACATTTGCATTCATGCAGCACCCAAGAGAGCATGCATACCACAGGAAATTGTGCACATGGTGGAAGCTTTTTCCTTTAATCCATTGTTAAACTGAATTTCATTTGCCAAAAGAGTAAACATAAGGGGATAAATGGGAAATAAAAACAATGACAAGAAGATGACTGTACTGAAAGTTTGAATTTAAATCAGTTTTTCTATTGGTGCTTTGGTAGAAATAATATCAGCTGCATTGTTGTTGTTCTCCTCCTGGATCCTGATAATGGGAATGGTTATGCCACTTTCAGACATGCAGATAGCTTTGTCTTTCATTTCCTTCTCGTTTCCTCAACAAAAAAAAGGTATATAAGATAATCAACTTTGGGTAAAACTCGTAAGACTTATCTAGCATATATGCTGAGTTAGGTCACCATGGCAAAATACCCTACACCACAAACAAGGTCCAGGGAGAATAAGTTGAACCGAACAACACTAAGCTTCCATAAAGCCCACCTCCTCTGTCCTATCAATGATATAAGAAATAAATTGTATAACCTTTACCATGAAGTTTGCTGGAGGGTCTCTATTTCATGTTAATTCTTAAAAAGAAACAAAATCACCCCTCCCTGTTATACCTGTTATATTTAATAAGGTGTCCCCAGTCTGTTAGGATTTCACAGAGGAATCATTATATTATACTTTACACAAATCCCTCAAACATGTGTTTTGGGCATAAATCTACATTTGATTGACATATAACTTACGGTTACAATGTAAGTTTAATATAAGTATAGATCCTCTTAGAACCTCTTAAGTGAACACCTGTAAGGAATTGCCAAATCTCACTCCCTGCTGGACAGAGGTTTTTTTTTTTTCAAATAGAAACTCTGTGAGGAAGGTTATACAATGAAGCTTTGAAGCATACCCAGAAAGACAATCCAAAATATTTTTCTGGACAAAATATTTCTAATATAATCAGTTTCAATCAGAACTGACTGTCCCATGAAACCATTACTAAACTGTTATTGTGGCAGGAAAGGCAATAAAACCTGATTGAAACTGGCCTTTCCCTCATTTCCTTTATATGACTGATAAAACTTCTGTGCAAGAGTTACCAACTAGACTATCACCAGTCTAATCCACTAGAATCCTTCCAAAGGAACACTTAATATAGAAATAGCTATCTTCTATGTACTCTATGTATACTCTTGTATGTACTTCTATGTACTCTTTTACTAGGCTAAGATGTTATAGCCAAATATTGGCTTGCCTTTCTAGCTTTCTGGACCAGCTGGTTTATTCGTGCATACATATGCTGCAAATATTTATATAGCGAGCTGCTGTTGTTCTTGCAGCTGGTGTGGTCGCTCTTAATTTATCATTCAGTCAGTCATGAATGCAAATGGAGTTACATCCAGAAATCATTTAAAAAAAAAAGCTACATAGCCTGCTTCACTAGAGAGAGAAGGAAAATAAGTATAAACTCCATTTTTCTTTACATGTTCAGAGTTTAGTAGTCAGATATGTTATAAGCTTGAAATTCAAATGCTGGCTTGTTGTACTGTGTTTAAATTGATACCATTTAATTGAGTGCTCCTTTATTTGCTTTTCTTAACCTTGGAAACATAGGCACTGAAGGATGCACTTATAAGCACAAGAAACCGAATGGCCACAGTGGTAAAGCTAATTTTATCACTAGCGATTGTTAATACAGATAATATCTTATGAGCAGAAAGCTTTCCGTGTGGTTGTATGATCTATACGTTCTTATGTTGCCACCTGCTGGTAATACATTTTATTCAAATCGGAAAAAAATCTGTCTGCAAAGTATAAAACAGAAAGGAAAAAAAAAACGTGGAAGGTTATGATTTTGACAGCCTAGAGCTTGATTCATCGTGTGGCCATAATGAGTCAGTGATGTGGGTAGACTGCCTGAAAAAGCCCGTTATGTGCCACGCCAGAAGTTTCCGTTCCCAGGCCGATAAATGACGAAGTAAAAGCAGGAGATCTGAGTCCAATTAGATTCCATTTAGTTTTTCCTTTCCTTGTTTCTTTTCTCTCTCTCTCTCTCTCTCTCTCTCTCTCTCTCTCTCTCTCTCACTCGAACTGGCAAAATTTGACTCACTCTAGTAGTCCAGAAGATCCCATTTAGACGTTACCACCCTTGATTTTGCAAATAATGACTATTCCTAACTATAGCAGTGCTGCCTGCAGGAAATAAAGGCTACAGTCAGAAAGGCGAGACACGACAAGCTCTCAGTACCTTTTTCAGTGTGTTTGAGGGGGGGTTCTTTTTGTGGTTTAAACATTAGGCTAGTTGTGATGGAGTTTGATGATGGTAGATTCTTCATGGAAGATTTGATTCAACAGGGCCAAGGTAGGCACTATTTGACATATATATTCATGCTGCATAAGAGAATTGGACTCAGATGTTGGGGGGGTTCATAATTCATGAAAAATCTCCAGTAGTGCATATTTAGCCTGCTGTTATGCCTTTGGATTAACAGGATTTTAACATCTTGTTCAATATAGTATTGCAAAGGACAATTTTTTAAAAGTACAATGTCAATTTGATTTGAATAAAATACTCACTGACTTTAAATAGTATCCCTTCATACATGAGTCTAGTATAAAAATGTCTGGCCTGAAATAAATAGTGCATTCTGGGGGTTTTTGTTTGTTTGTTTTGTTTATGAGAAGCTGTCCAAAAGTGCTTTGACTAATGACTGTGGCATTCGCATATGATTTTGACTTTAGACAATATGCTTGGGAAAAGTTTGGCCTGGTGTAGAATTCCCAGGCCTGAACCAAACAGTAATATAAGTCTTAAAATATTTCTCACATCCCCACAGACTTTGAGAGCTGAGGGGACTGTGAGGGACCAGATGAAGGGTGGGGGTTTTGCTGAAGTATCCATTGGCCTTAGACCATATGTCTCAATGCAAAGACTGATGGAGAGAAATGGGTTGGGGTGGAAAGAGTTGAGTTGGGAGATTCAGCTCCCAGTTTATCACCCTCAATGGACCATATAATGGAGCTTCTGGCATGCTTAGCACTGCCCACTACTGCTTTAAAGGCTGCACACACACACACACACACACAATCATATCTTTGTCAGATGAATTATATAGTCCATAGACCATTTCTCTCACATTTTCTTGTAAATCTTGAAGGAATCTGAATTCATTAACTAATGTTTTACTGTTTAGTGTATGCTGGAATCTACCCTGAATCATGCTGTCACAGTCAACTACAACCACAAGGGAAGTGCTTTTCCACAGTGGAAAGCCATATGGAGCCATGTGGATGAATGAAATGTTAGCCCCCGTTTTCCCTGCTCCCTCCCAATTTCCTTCCAGCATTTTCTTTTTTTTTTTTGTTCGAATTTTTTTTTCTTTTGCTACTGTACGCCCCTCTGGTCCGATCATCACACATTGAGGTCAGATGCGCTAAATAGCTTTCAGTGAGTTTCTGTGTTTCGTCTGTAAGAGATCACGAGGCTGACAATTACAGTACAGCTATGAACCTCTGCTGTTGCTGTTGCCGTCCACGTCTAACTGGTAGGTGGGCAATGAAGCTTTTGCAGACCATTCGGTGGGTGTAGGCTTAGATGCTGGCATTGAAATGGTTTTGGGGGCATCTTCACTGTATCAGCGTTATGGTTTATATAAGGCCTTGACCAACTTGGTAAGGGAAAATATTTTGTCGTGTATATAATGAGGTTAGGAATTTAGTGTAAATTGGGATGACACAGGGCTTTTCTTTTTATGTCATGTGACTTTTTGCATGGCTTTTTTGCAACACTTATGATAGAATTTGGAAGTGTGATATAAAAGACACAATTCTATATAATTAATTGAGCTATGAATTTTGTTATTCTGTTTTGTCTCTGGGTCATTTTTTCTCCCTTACACTACCATTACAGTTTATCTGTTCCAAACTGTGGAAGATGAAACTGACCCCACCTTTCTGCAGAGAGTGAGCTGATAAAAAAATGCCTCTAGAGAACTCCACTTTTGTTACGTCAATCACCGACTTCCAAATCAGACCTCAAGTACGGCTCAAGAATGGGCAACAACTCAGGCTTAATTGCACCTTGTCATACTGCCAGTGCAGTCCAGATCATATAAGGTCACTTTCACTGTGCGGTCTTTCTATTTACTGTCCACTGTGTATCTTTTGTTCGGCTCTCTCTTTCTACCTTTTTTCTGATTCTCACGCTCTGTTCCTGCAGTCCCGCATTAAACTTCAGTAACCTTCAAATGAAGATAATACCTGGTAGGACACTGGGTGTGTCTGTGGACGTGCGAGTGTGAAATGTATGTATGTAAGCTCATGTATGCGTTTTTTTATGTCAGCATGTCAGGTTGGTTGCATATCTTCATACCTGATGTGTATTCCTTTCTGCATTTAAACCGTTCTAAATTCTCTTCCATGCCAAATATAAATAAGGTGTAATTTGTCATCTAATTATGGCATCTTTATTCGGCTCTGTGTGACAGTGACACCGCAGACTTTCCTTCCCAAAGCTACACTTGTGGCTGGCTGAGTTGCTTTGGGATTGTGTTTCATTCTGCTGTCTGCAGTGGTGTCACTTTCAGGATCATACCAAATGTTGATGCAAAACAGAATGTTATGTGTGTGTCAAAAATGCTAGAAACATATGCTAGAAACACTGCCTACTATCTAAAGCTTGGAATGCAGTACTTTTTTTTTATGATGTTTGTATTGCAGAGGTGTATTTGTGTGTGTACACAAACGAGTTTGTGACATGGTGCCAAGTGAGTGATGAAAATGTCAAGGACTTTCTGCCTGCTCAGTAAATAAAGAGCGACCTGACAAAGTAGCTGTACAATTCACTACACATTGTTCATATTAAGGGCTTTTTTAAAAACTATTATTACACTTAGCTCTGGTTATTTTTTATTCCTCAGAACTGTAATATGAGATCTATGAATAGTGTCTGTAAACTCTATCCCTTGGACAGACTGAATGCCCCCAGTCTTTTGAGTTTCTGGGAAGTCAGAGCATGTTTTAAGGTTTTAGGCATAAGGAAAGAATTAACTCTGGGAAACCAATACACTCGTTATATAATGAATGAGAATGTAGAAGGACTGAAGCTGAGAAAAAATGATACGAATACTGTAAGTGTGTGTGAGGGATCGGCAGTGTGAAGCAACTTCTCGCCTGCTTCGAAGGGCAAATACTCAGAAGTTAAACTTTGCGTATTGTTTTTGCTCGTTCAGTCTCTTATCAGAGGAAAAGTCAAGCAGATCTTTGTGTTTATTTGCTTGTGGGCACGTGGTTAATGCGACAGGAGGGGAAAGAACTCATTTATTATTAACATTGACCTATGAGAGTCTGCAGTGGCATGGAAACGGTAAGATCAGTTTGCACAGTGACAGAAAAGTTAAGACAGGCATTAGTGTGAAGAAACATTAAACAGATATAAGGAAATAAGAGAGCTTGTGGATGATTTGAAGAAGGAGAAAGCAAGGGAGGGAAAGAGGGAGGGGAAGAAGTTCAGCCACTTTTGCCAGAGGACGAGAGAGAGAGAAAGAGAAAGGAGGGGGCAGCACAGGCGCTCTCGGCTCGTGTATCCAGAATAGATGCATCGTGCTTGCGGCGTTTAAAGTCCAGCGAGAGCACCACACCCCTCTCTTCTCACCCCCCTTTCCCTCTAGCCTCCCTCACCTTTCACCTCAAGCCTCGTCCTGCTGTGTGTAAGCGCTCACCGGCAGACATTCGGTTCCAGGCCCAATGCCGGTGAGCCCCCCTGGAAACGTGTTCCCAACCCTCGTGGTTTTGGGTCATATAGTCACCTTGATAGTCGTATGGAATTGGAGGCAGAGGAAGAGGCAGCTGGAAGAAGGTAAGACTGCGATTTTAGAAGAAAAAAAAGTTGGATTTGAGAAGTTCGGTGTAGAAAATGTATTAGAATAGCTGCAAGCAGTTTCGTCTTCTGACGTTGCGTGTAAGCTCTCGTCTTGTATACTTCTTCTCCGCACAAGTGACCACCCCTATCTCTCTCTCTATTTCTCTCTCTCTCTCTCTCTCTCTCTCTCTCTCTCTCTCTCTCTCTCCTCTCTTTCTCCCCCCTTTTTCCGGGAATGGCGTACTGCAACGCTTAACCCTGTAATTGCCAAGTTCAAACAGATGACGTTTTAGAGGCGTATCCTTACTCACTCTATTCAGCTCCCAGTCAAAGCCTACGTTGCTATTGAATTTATGTCTGTAGAGAAGAAAAAACTTCATGAAGCTAATGATTTTAAATCCTACCTGTACAGTTTTACTCAAACTTTTGTGCCATTTTGGATGCATGACAGGAAGAATGTCAGGAATGTTAATCGTCAAAGGCATACAGAGGATCCACCTGTTTTTTTTGTTTTTTTTGTATTTTTTTTTTTTTGTTGCAGCCGTTTACAACCAAGTGCATAGTTACGTTGACCTTTTTTAAAGGTTTCACTGAGAGGCTTTCAGGGAGAGATTGCTGCCTGCACATTTCAGTTTAACATCTTCAGGCGAAGAGGTCAACAAAGCCACTCCCTAAACACAGGTGTTGGATGACAGAAGAGCTGCGGTGTACACAAGCGTATACATCTCTCTTCGATTATGACTGCAAACATTGCAGTATTCAACATTTTTTTCTAAATTTATGCCTTCTTGTTATATGCGTCACTCTGGGTAGCTGAGGCTGGGTATTTGGGTGTGTCCATTCCAGCTAGTTTGCCTGGTAAATAATCTTCAGTCATCACACTTTGTGTCTGCTTACCTACATTTGCATAGTCCATTTGCAGAAATAAACCTGAATATCTTGTCCAACCTGCGATCATTTATTTATGGTCAGCAGCACAAAGCTTAGTAAGAAGAATGCTTTTGTTTGTAAAAAAACGTCAAACTTGAGTTCTTTGTCATGCACACAGGATGAGTGTCCCATTGTGCAGAATGTTTCAATAATTCAGTCTGGATGGTAAAAAAACTATTAAATTAGTACATTTCTAGGATTTTCAAATCAACTGGAAAACTTGACTGGATACTGGTAACAGTTTATTTGTGTAACTATTTTGCTGTCATACCAGTTTTTCTCTAATCATACTTAGTACTATACTAAATTAATTGAAAGAAATTCTAATAAGTATGTAACAATAAATTTAGTACCGCTTTAAGCATTTCTGAGAAGCTAGCATTGATCTAGTTAAATTAATGATAACTTACCTGCTAGTTTTTATCCATAATTAAAGGAAGTAATGAAAGCTTCTGTATAGCTTATTAATCAATCAATCAATCAATCAATGATTTAATTTAGGTTGAACAGGGTTTACTTTTTTGTATTTAAAATGCAGCAGCATTACTATTATTCACAGTATTTGACTTTCCCTCTGGGATGAATAAAGTAATCTATCTATCTATCTATCTGTCTGTCTGTCTGTCTGTCTGTCTGTCTGTCTGTCTGTCTGTCTGTCTGTCTGTCTGTCTGTCTGTCTGTCTGTATGTCTGTATTAGGGTTATATTTAGGGTTGGGGTAGGGGTTAACTAGGTCAAAAGGGCCAGAATTCTTTACAGTGTCTTTGGTAAATAATAATAATAATATTGATAATATTAATGTTGAGTAATGATGTTTTATATACATATATATCACTGCACTATCACGGATGGTTTGTAGGGGAAAGTGCTTTTAAGAAAGTGCAGAGCAGGTGATGATGCTAAATTTAGATCTCCTTGTTTCATGTGCTATGTAATAATGTTGGGAACATACCATTCCAACATCGCAGCCCTCACCTATTGGCCTACAGAGTACAGTAAGCAGTTTCACAAGCATCTAGCTGACAATCATTCATGGTTGTAAGTCAGGTAGTTATTTAAAGACCTGCCCAGAGGTGATTTAAATAAGAAACGCGCTCATACGGAGAGCTCCAGAGCTCAGACGTAGTTTATTTAAGTCTCTAAACACAGAGTATGTGTATCCTGGATACCGCCATAACACCGTCGCTTTCCAACAAGGTCGAACTTCTTTACGCTGGGAAGCACGTCAGACTATTTGATATAGTGCTCCAGTGATTGCTGGGCAAACATTATTAGACATCCTGAATATAACTGTTAAAAAAGAGTTGGAGAAAATGGAAAATAATCGTTTCAGAACGTTGAACTTGACACAGAATAAGGATAAAGGAAGGATGTTATAAATCCATTAATAAAAGGGTGTAATGGGCGAACTGGATTTGGGTGGAGTCTATTATCAGTGGTATGTTAGTTATGTAATTTTATTGTTCAGAGGAAACCTTGAGAAAGATTTTCTTCTTTTTTTATGATGCCCGCTCTGTTACTGTTTTATCACTTTTTTATCTTCATTTAACTTCCTTATTAAAAACTTGCCACAAAAACCATTAGAACTTGAAGCTACAAGTTCACAACTACACTACAGTGAAGTGATTTTATATTAAAGATCAAGAAAATGTTTTTGTCTGCAGTGACTCTCTATGAATTATTCCCATATAGGAAAATATCGTTCATGTTTTCATTACCCAACCATTATTTAATCTATGTCCAGTCGTAAATATGTTATAAATTAACCGAATGTGAATCTCAGTCGGCGAATTCTTCAATGGAGAGTAGCTTTAGGTAGAATTAACACTCAGATTTAACACTCGGACTTTGTACTTTTCCATACACTGGCCACAGGAGCTCTTAATCAAACCCAGTGCTCCACATGCACTGTGGTCTGGAGTGACTCAGAGTTCCTTAATGGTACGATTTTGTTGATTTCATCTGTTTTAAATAATCACGTGGGGTTTGTATGACTCATATGTGCCAAATAACTTTGAGAAAACTCTAAATGTCCTCTTTTAATTTAATACTGTGTGACTGAATTTAGTAGGACATAGCACATGCACATAGCACATGCTTTATCAATTAAAACAATGCTAGGCTAATCACTGAGCTAGTATTTGTGATCATGACTTGATATTGAGGATTAGTTTTTAAATAATTATTTTGAAATAAATCGGCCAAACTCAGATTTTTGCTCATGTTTTATTTAAAGTTCATTCAGCTACTGAAGTTCTTTTAGGCTGAAACCACGTTATTTTTAAGTATTTCCATACTGCTAATCAGTTAATAAATAATAAATTTTTTATTGACAGGAATTCATAATCGGATATGTCTTCTTTTGCAAGACGCATGTCTGTGTGCACAGAAACAAGTTCATAATTGTAGACTACACTAGGATAATGATATGCTGGCTACAGCCAAGCAGGAACCAGGAGGCTGACATTTCAGCTACAGACATTCTCATTTTCATTTTTGTAGCTTATCAACCTATTTGTAGATCCTTAGTTGACTTTTTCACGAGTAGCTCACATACGCTAGCACTACCTTTGTTTGCTTTTACAACCAAATATTGAATCAGCTACTTCATCTTAAAAGAAAAAAAGCAAACTGAGTAGCTCACAGCTTGTGACTCGCACAGTGGATTGGAACAATGTGGTTGCTCCTTTGTAAAAGGTTAGGGTTGAGATGGTGGTTATGGGTGCGGTTTTTGCGTTTCTTACAATTAACATCTTCATTCATATAAAAATCAAATGAAATTCTAAATCAAACTCAACTCAAAATAAACATATTTTCCTTTATTAAAAATATATAAAACCCTCTTTTTTGGAAATGTTAAAATATTGTTTTTTTTTTTTAAAGCTTTATTATTGTTTGTTTTTTACCACAGCATTCCTAAATTCTCCTTTAATAATTCAATATTATTTTCTACAACTATTTAAATATATTGTAATTACAATAATAATATTTCTAATACATTTCCATTATTATTGTATTATTTATGCATTTTCGCATTCGCATGTTCTACGATTTCTCAAAAACAATCGAACGCTAATAATAAACTATTTTTACATCTTCAAAAAAAAAGCTTTGTATAAAAAGAAAAACTGTACAATATCTTTTTTAATTTTAGGAAGGCGTCTCTGAAGAAGATTCTCGATGTCAGATTTATAGTTTTTTGATAATGTCGTAAATTGTATTAACTTTAAGAGAGAGGGAAAAGTTTCTCTCTGTTTATAGCAAGTGATAACAGGAACTTGTCACTGACAAATTGACACAGTAATCAAGCATGTTTTACTTTGCTACTTTATTATGCTGTAAATGATTAGATATTCTTAAATTAATACAGTATTTTTTACTTCGCTTTCTTTCTTCTTCCACATTTTAATGTGTCATATGTCACTGTACTTTACTATAGTTCCGAAAATGATGCTGTTCTTTACTAGCTTGAAGTAAATACATAAACTGTGTTAAATGAGAAGCTGGTTCAAGGGCACCACCATAACCCTATAGTTCTGGTGAGAGTTCATGTAAAGTTCTCATATTTTAGATTTTATTCCTAATTATGTTTAAAAGTGAGAACTTTAGTACTTTTACTCAAGTAGAAATGTATTTACTTAAGTACAGGAACAGTCATGTAACACTTTTCACTAATTAAAAAGAAAATCCTGTAATCAGGAAACGAGTGCGGTGTAAGAGGAATAAAACACTTACATGCTGGTCACAAAATCCTTAATAACAAGTGTTTTTTATATAAATGTGTCTGTGAGTGTGGGACTTGTTGCATGGTGAACGGATTCTTTGTTACAGATCGTTAATAAAACCTGTATGCATGGTAATGATAAAGTTTATAAAGGCCAGATGTTTCTCAGGACATCTTTTGTGCCGCATAAGGAGATGAAAAACCATTTATTTGTATTATTATTTTTTACTAATAGTCTAAAGTTATATATTATAGCTGATACCCCTGAGGATTGTTTTTTTAATGTTAAAACTCGTGGCTGGTTGGAAGTGTGACGGACTGAACTGGGACGTTCTGGGGAGTCACGTTTCAGTTCCCTCACAAGTCCCGGAGCTCGAAGATCTCTGCTCTGTATTCAGCGCTGAGCTCTGAGCTCCACACCTCCATGGGCCGGGCTTTCCTTTTGCCGCCTGGTGTGTGTGTTGTGTGTTGTGTGTGTGTGCGTGTGTGCGCGCGCACGCGTGTTCGGAGTGGAAAGCAACATTTTAAGCGAGCGATCTGGACGTGTAGTGAGTGTAGCAAACACACAGATAGAGCCATAGATAGATAGATAAAAAGGGAAATCTTTATAGTGGACATGGCCGCTGCTGAGGACATGGCGGCGGTCGCGGCGCTCGCCCCCTGCTTCACTACCTTCAGCCTGGACGTGATTTACGGACGCGCCGCGTACATTCACGAGCTGAGCTGCGCTGAAGTTGGACCACATCTGTACAGCCGCATGTGCTGCGCAGGTGAGACTCTGTGTGTGTGTGTGTGTGTGTGTGTGTGTGTGTGAGAGAGAGAGAGAGAGACAGAGAGAGAGAGAGAGAGAGAGAAGTGGATGGCTGGCGTGCGTAAAGAGCGGCCACTTACGTCCAAGTGTGTATGCGCGTGTGTGTGTGTGTGTGTGTGTGTTGAACGTCGCCCTATAATAGGAGGGGCTCAAGAAATTTAACCCTTCAAGATGTGCCTTCACCTTGATTGCTTGGTTGGGATAAGGAACGCACTCTATATAATAACACCCCTGTATAATACCCCCCTGTCATAAAGATTTGTGATTTATGCATTTGCCTGAAACTCATTGAACACAACTAAAGGAACTTACGAGGAGATGCAATGGTTAGAAAAAAATGTTGTTATAACGTAGGTTTTGTAGAAATTTAGAAAAAAATGACTTCATACTATTTTTTATGTACCTATTTTATTGTATATATACATACACATTTATTTATTTAAAAAATGTAAAGGGGTATTTGCCTACATTTGCCTATGGTGCATTTTGAGTCTATTTGGATTGAGTCTACTCCTGTGGGATTAAGATTTAATTCCCATATCCAGTGTACTTTTCAGTGTGACTTTGTGTTTAGATACTAAAGGCACTCTTTTGATAACATTAAGTTTCCATACATTTACATACACGTTTTTATACATTTACAAACATAAACATATCGAGCAACTTCATTTGAAAACATAAAAATGATATTTAGTGACCGGAGTGAAGGAAGGGTAATAAAGTAGGGGGAGTGTGGAGTCTGGACTTAAGAAGTTATAAATATATCTGGGAAGTGTATATAGTTTCATGCTGAGAAAGTTCTGGGTGAGGTTATATCTGGTCTGTAGGAAAGTTCTGCCTTCCAGAAATGAAGTGGGAGAATATCCACATCGGAAAAAAAAGTGTATGGACCAAAATTAATCTAAAAAAAAATCCCATTTCCTGTTTGTTTGAATCTGAAGGGTTGTTGACATCAGTCGTATTTTTATTTCCCTAAAGCCCAGCGATCTGATCCAATGCAGTAGATGTTGAAGTTGGATATGGTTAAAAGGGTTTTGCTTCACAATGTTACACAACTGAACATTCACTCTTCCACAAGAGGGAGGCATTTCCATAAACCACAAATCCATTAGGGCACGACTTTATAAAGTCAGTTTGTAGATGTTAAATGAAAAACAGATTTAGGGCCATTAAAGGACACTAATTTAATTCTAATTGCAGTTTTACATGACCAACGCCACAATTACAGGGTTCTCCTTTTTTCTGCGTGCCAGTGAAGGTGCCATTTTCTATTTCTGAGTCATTGGGGAAGTGTGATGCCCAGCTTCCATGTTGTAGAAGCCTTTGAGCAATTTAGGCTTTGCTTCACAATAGCAGAAGTAAAGGGTGTGGATCCAGCACTTTTCCACTATAAGATCTGTTAGTGCAGGATAAAGATTCAATTGTTTATTTTATAATTATTTTGACTGTTGAAGCTTCAACCAAAATCCACATAGAAAATAACACTGGTGCTCATTTGTTTAAAATTATATTTAGGCACCTGTGTTATTGAACTTTGCACTGTACCTGTCATAAAGTTTGTTTTTATGGCAGTGTCTGTCAGTGAGAGAGCGAAAGAGAGAGAGGGAATAATGTACTGATAACATTCCAGTCTTTAGAATGAGTTTGTTGGTACAAGCTGTCACAAGTACCCATGGTTTAGTGTGTGAGGAGTGGGTGTGGGTCCTGCTACACAGGGGTCAGAGAGAGAGGGTTCTGCCTCCATATTTTATCATAAGCAGCAAACACTTTTATTTTTGATTTTTCTGTCAGTAATCTCTCATTTTTTTGCAAACAAGATTTATCTTATTACATGCAAAGTGCATTTCCATCCAATCGCTCAGTTATTGATCATTATTGACCCACTACATTGATGCCGAATGCTTTGACCAATAATGTTGAATCATTCTGATGAAACAGAAATGAAGAAAGTGGTGATTTATTTTCTATCACAGTGCAGCTCTTGCAGTTGTTCTAGTTGCAATGTATTAATGCATATGTTCTAATGCTCATTTTTATAGTAAAAACGCGTGTAAGCTTCGTTCGGGGCAAAATCTTTTGAAGGAATCACTTTTGGAAATCTGTATAAATGTGAAGAACTGTAGGTTTCAGGATGCCGTAGCTTCTTAAAAATATTTAGCATATTTTGCCTAATGACATTCAATAGACTAAATACATTTAATTAGATTAATTAATCTATTTGTACCCATTTTCTATGTAATAGAGACAGGAGGTATATTTTTTTTAATTTCTGTATGCATTTTACTGTATATTGGTCCATTTGAGATATCTTCTCTCTGTGCTAAACATACAGTTCTATTGTGGTTTAGGTTCACGTGGGCCTCTTGGCTGTCCTCACTCCGGGTTGCAATCCTTCAAACAAGACATCAGACCCTTTTTTCAACTCAAGTCTAAACAAGCTGTAGGACAGAGCTAAAATGCAAAGAATCCCCTGTCTTTATCTCTTTTCCAAGCAGAGCTAGCATGCTGTAATGGTCTAACAGCTTAGCGGAATCTGTATAGAGTTGCATCTACATACCATATCTACAAATCTTAAAGATTGTTTAAAGTTTATATTACTGACAAAAAAAAAATATTAGAAATCACTTCAATATCTGTATTTTATCTATGAATGACAAAGTCAAATGCAACTGAGTGCAAAAATTGACATCTCACCTAAAAAAAAGGGAAAATATCCCACAATGTCTCAGAAATATCGAAGTATAAAGGATTAAAAAATGAATGTGGGATATCATGCAACAAGGAAAAATATTTTTAAACAATTAACAGAAAAGTAATTTGAAAACAAAAGGAGAAGAAGACAATATTACTATTGATGTCTGCTTATACATTTTGAATATGCATAATATCTATATTTATCGTATATCATTATCATCATCTATATATTGTAAATTATTGGGTATGTTCTAAATTTTGCACTCGACACTGCATGTAATGTGCTACAAATGCCAAATTTGTTCTTGGTGTGTAGGCATTTTTAATTACACATAGACTGTTTATACCAAATAAAGCAAACACAATTTGAATAAAAAATAAATAAATCTTCAAAGCTTGCCAGTGGAAGTCCCACCAAAAACTTGTGTAATTTGGGCCCGTTAGTATATCCATAGAGTTAGAGTGCCTGTCAAAAGAGGAAAAAAGTCTTTATTATTTATGTAATTTAATAGTAAAAAGATTTACCTCAAACATACAGATTTATTAAACTTTATATTCATTAAAGAATCCTCTATTAGCGTGAATAACAGCTTTATGCACTGCATCAGGACAGTTCCTTTCTCCAAAAATTCTGCTGAAATACTTTGCCATGCCTCTTATAAAACACAAAAGTGTTTTTCACTAGTTGGAGATTTCTTTCTGATCTCGCGATATAGTTCACCCTAGAGCAGTTTAAAAGGATTTAGGAGCGGTGACTTGTCAGGCCATTTTTTTATATGCTTCAAATCATTGTGTAGTTGTATGGTACTGTTGGTTCCAATTAGCCACAGTCCAGATGGAATTGCATGGGGTTTGTGTATAGAATGCTAGCCACATTGGTTTAGTATTTCTTTCAAACTTGCTAAAAAAAAAACCCAAACCATTAGGCTTCCACCTCCATGTGGGTGTGAGGCAGTCTGCTAACATCTCTCTTGTTCTTTGTCCTACATAAGTTCTTCTGTTAGAACCAAAAATGTCACATTTGGACTCATCTGTCCACCATTTTTCTTCTAGCTCGAGGCTATATCACAAATTAGCTGCTTCAACTGACTCATATCTTTCCTTCCAAGTGCTACCATGTGGCATTCCAGACAGAATCACTCTAATGAGGGGGAAAGTGGGTGAGTCACATTTTCCTTTGGGAAAAGAAGGGGCTTTCCCCCTGTAGAGGGATTAAAGACTTTTACAGTGCCCCCTGTTGATCAGATCAATATCAAGCAGGTGTGTTTGCCATTTTGCGGTTTTCTGGTATAGCAGCTAATGAACAGTGATGGCGTTCTGCTCTTTTATTCAGTATGTGAACCATATATGTTTGGGCTACATGTCTGTGTACTGCACTTCCAGTTGTGGTGGCTTTGATTAGTAGCACGAGAAAAGAAACATGGCACATTTTACTCATTCATTTATTCTTTGTTTTCCAAATTACAAAGTGTTTCATTTCACTACTGAAACAACAATTTGCAGATACTTAAATTTCTTATTTATTAATGACATAATTTTTTGACCATTTATTGACACATTTAACATTATAAAATGTAGATGTATAGTAGAATGTATAGAAAAGAAGTTCCTAGTGTCGCTTTGTTCATAGCTACTCAATTGCACTTTCTCTGTTTCTTTTTTCTTAAAACGTTTAAAAGAAAAAGGCAGCTTGAGAATCTGGCAACTGCTATTAAAGTTTTTTACCCTAGAAACTGTAGCACATTCAAATGAGTTTGTTGATATAAACCTGGGATTTCCTTTGGATCAATTTTGCCAGAGCTGCTCCTTTCGAAAATGAATCAACACTGTCGGACCAATCTGTGTTTAGAATTCAACAGCACTGGAATATAATGGGTTCTGAGAGTTCTGTCTTTATATTACCTACTTCCGATTTATTCACTTTCATTTCTCCTGTCTCTGTCATTGTGGTTTTCTTTATAGCTTTCTACTTCTGTTATGCTGTTTCAGTTTTCGTGGGGGCAAGCTGGGTCTATTACACAGTGACCCCCCCCCACATTTTCCAGGAGCAGTAAAAGATAGACCTTACTGCCTGAGGCAAGGTATTTATTGCATGGAGAAAGAATGGAAATGAGGAGGAGGAGGTAAAAAGGGGAACTGAACAAGAGATGGGTTAAAAAGTGAAAAAAGGAGGGAGAAGGGAGAGGTTAAGCAAAAGCAGAAATCACTGACGTGGAACACACCCATCCAACTGCATGGCTTTTCTCATCATGCTCAGATGCTGCTCACCGTAGAGTAAAAGTTCTGTAAAGTTTTGACATTTTGTGGTTAAAAGCTTAGTAAGAGTAGGAGAAACAGAGAAAATGGCTCTACACCAGTACGGTAGGACTTATTCGAGTGATAGTATGGGTAGTGACATGGTGTTCACAGAGGACAGCTACTACCAGGGGATGCTCAAGTCCACAGAAGGAAGGAAAGGTAGCACTAAAAATCTACATCCATACAGTGTGTTTTTCTGTTTCACTCATGTAAGAGAGTTTCACCATAAAAAGGTCTGTTTCTTGTTTTATGCTTGAGTCTAATTTTTATTCTCTAGTCTTTGAGTTATCCATGTCCTCAAACACCTTTTTTCAATCTGTTAGTAAAAACCAAATGATAGATACGCAACAATTTGTTTTTGCCCCCTGGCCAAAGCTATATTTGGGAAGGAATGGAATGATAAGATCTTAAATTATGTATTTGCACTGAGTCATCTGTTATGCACAGGTATAGATATGAAGAGCTGGAATGTCATGCAGATGTGAGACAAAAAAAAAACAAACAGCAATTTGAAATGGTTAAAAGATAATGTTTTAGATGCAAAAATATGTTCAAGAACAAATGTAAATATCTTTATTAAGTTTAAGCTTTATATTTTTGTTAATGATCACCTTTTTGAGATTTTTTGAAACAGAACACTATGTTAAAAAAAGGTGAAACCTTTTAACGTTTATTTAATGGTTACACAGAAACTGCCTCTATGGATGAACTCTACCTAGTGTACAAATGATCAGTACTGAACACTTCCCCAAACAAACTGTATAGAATGCTTCTCAGAAATATCATAGAACTATAAAGATCTATCTATGAGACATGACGTACATGTTCTAAAGTCACATCCTATTTACAACGTAATTCTATTTTGCATTCTGATTGGTCCAAGTCATTTTCAGTAAACGCAGCTCTGACAGTAGTCCAACTAATCCATATCGCTTTCTACAGCAACAACAAACAAGCATACTTGACCGTGAATGCTCAACCCTACATGTTAAACTTGTGTAACTGTAGTTTTTTCTGTGTGGAAAAAGTGATTTGTTATTATTTTTGGAAGGAGTCTTCAGTGTCAGGGATTTTTACAGTTGAGTTTCTCTGTACGTGACAAGAAGCAATAAATACCAGTGCCATGATTATAAAAACATAACATACAGATCTGGCTGTTGAGACTTGCTCATCATATGTGGTTCCAGATTGTGTACTTCAGGAATCATTTCAAAATATAGCATGGGGAACCTCAATCCAAAGTGAGACACATCCTGTTTTCGGAAGTCACGAATACTTCTCACTGGTTTTAAAAAGGGATCTGTGTTATGCTAATGACTCAGTGTCAGTATCTTTTAAATGCCAACCAACAATTTAGTTCCAATTCACATTCATTTCATAGTCAAATAGTCAAAAACCGTGCTGGTGGTTTTTGTCTTATATACAGTTAATCAAAAAGTATACAAAAAAGTCATTTCAAAACACTACAAGGAAAACCTCAGTGAATGGCCATTCAGTGCCACCCAGATGAGGATGGGTTCCCTTTTAAATCTGGTTCCTCTCAAGGTTTCTTTCTCATGCCATCTCAGGGAGTATTTTTTCTCTCATTACTCATTAGGAAAAAATGTACAATTACTAACTAACAGGTGCTAAACTTATACATTCTTTTATACAACTTTATAACCCTTTTATCTCTTTAAAGATGGCCAATGTTAAAAGCGCTACACAAATGAAAATTCATTGAATTGAAATTCACCTATATGCCGTCTTTGGAGTCAGAAAACGTGATTCATTGTTGGCGTTTAAATGGTAAATGCGGCTTTCTCTCTTATTCGCTTATGAACTGTGTGAGTCAAAACGTTTTTTTTACATTTACTTTTAATTTAGTTCCAGTGAGCAGAAGGATCATTGTCATCTTAGTTGAATTCAGGATTATTTCAATTATTTTAAGTGGGATAACGTATGGCATTCGTGGATTGATCACTGATTCTACTCTTCTGTATTTTTAAACTCACTGCCACTTGTCTATTGCATTACTGAAAAATACTGTTTTCATCATTCACCAATAACTGTGTTTCTCTTTCTTTTCCCTCATATTCTCCTCGACAGACGAGCGTGACCGCGTACAGAAAAAGACTTTTACAAAATGGGTGAACAAGCATCTCATGAAGGTATTATTGCACACATTATAACATTTTATAATTCATGTAACAAATAAAGAAGGCAAAGAAATGATTGATTGAAAAATACATTACAATATTATTGAATATTAAATTATATTGAATATTGTATTAAAATAACTAGACTTTTATAGATATACAAAGAATGAATGAATAATTTCTTAGTTTTCTAAGAACTTTTCAGGAGCTTGTATTGCTTTGGAATACCGTGGTGAAAAGTTTGTGAACCCTTGCATAACTATGTGCCAAAACATCATCAGATTTTCACACATTAGAAAAGTTAATGTTTCAAAATGGCCAAGTCAAAGTCCTGACCTTAATCCTAAAGAAATGTCGTAGAAGGACCTGAAGCAAACAGTTCATGTAGGGAAATCCAAAGGAAGCTGTTCTGTACTGTGGGCTACAATTCATCCAAGCTGTTGTGTAGGACTGATCAACAGTTACTGGAAACGTTTACTTGTAGTTTTGTTTTCTTGTAGAAACAGAGATACTGGTTGAGATGTAAATTTCAAGATTACATTTTATGACCAGAGGGTTAACTGTTAAACCTGTATTTAAGATGATGGCGGAAAAAAATATTTGGTTACCCCATCATTATTACAGGAATGACAGGAATTTGTTTCAAGACATGGTGAAGCCCCAGGCAAAGTTATATAGTATATTTTCTCTTAATTTATTTGCAACTATTTCCTGATAATAAAAAGTCTTATCTCCTGTACAAACTCTAAACCCCTACAGTTGTGTGTCAGCTTTGTGTGTACTTTTCCAACTATTATTGTCTGCTTCTGTGTGTGTGTGTGTGTGTGTGTGTGTGTGTGTGTGTGTGTGTGTGTGTGTGTGTGTATATATCCATGTGAGTGAGTCATCCACATCTGGTCAGGTTTTAGTTCCCTGCATAAGCACAATGTGTTTTATTCATGGCCTCGTGAATTTACCATCTGCCCCTCAGGTGCCTTGCAGCTCTTCTGTGCCAATATTTAAATTACGCATCATATTTCAGTGCAGTGATCCAGTACCACAGAGAGACAATAGCCTTGTGTATGAGTGAATGAAAAATGTCAGTGATGCATCATAGATACTGTCAGAGATGGTGTTTGTGATAACCATCCAAAATTTCTTTCACAGATATATACTGAGATATTCACATGCCATTTTAACACCTTTTCAGTATCTAGTCTACAGAACTGCATACAGACAGCTGTGTGTGTCCTGTACCACTGCTCCTAGCTTTATTTTAAATTGATACAATTTACCAAATCATCCATTTACCCACACATGTTACCACTGGAGTCCTACCACACTGTCAAGGATAACAGATATGGCCTCTTCTCATGTATCTTTCTTAGCCTTGTTTTTTTTTTCTTTCTTGAGTGTTTATGCTTAACAGAACAGCTCAGTCATTCCCACTCTTGTTGTAAGCAGTTAGGCGGTTGTAAGAGTATCCTTTCCATCTCTACCTCAGTGGCATTTTTCAACAGCCTGCTAGCTGTTTAGACACTGAGATATTTCAGACAGATTTTAAATCCTTAAATTGGAGTGCAAGTTTCAGGAGCCTTACTTATAATAAACCAATCAATTATGACTAGATTCAGGAAACAATAGTTATAAATGTAAACAAACTGTTTATTCACTACCGATATTATTATTATTATTATTATTATTATTATTATTATTATTATTATTATCATTAATAATACTAAAGTGGATATACTATAAATATAATCATTATTAATATTATACTTTTATAGTATTTACTATATTATGAATTATATTATAGGATATATCTAACATTATTAAGTTTTATTAATGGTTACGCAGTTGGAGTTAAATCATTTATGTGTGTTTTAAGAAAATATGTTTTTGCTCTACGAATGCTTTGTAAGGGGAGGTTATTATCAGTGTTTCAGTTCTTATTTTATGTATAACTAATGTTAGTTTTTCAGACAGCTGCAGAGACATATAAATCATTTTATCCATATAAAACATGGATTCTATATGGCATATGGCCCTATATTACACAGTAAAACTTTGCATTTGTTTCAGGAATGTTATTGTCAACATTCTAATACAGCGATTGGATGTTAGTTCAGACCTTATTCAGTTATGGTTTAATATTATAATGATTCATTTATTCATTCTCAAACACTGCATCATGATGTAAAACCGTCTCCGTTTGCATTCTCTGACTACATTCTTTCATACACACACACACACACACACACACACACACACACACATACATATATATATATGTATGTATATATATGTATGTATATATATATATATATATATATATATATATATATATATATATATATATATATATATATATATATATATATACATACATATATATATATATATATATATATATATATATATATATATATATATATGTATGTGTGTGTGTGTGTTTTGTTTTGTTTTGTTTTGTTTTTAGTTTTCTTTCTCATAAAATTCCAGTTTGTTCTGCTCTTACTCATGTGTTATACACCTCTGTATTTTGTCTTTCCCTTTCTCTCTCTTCATTACAATCACTCGTTTTTTCTGTCATCATTCATCTCCGTCAGCACTGGAAAGCAGAGGTAGGTCGAGTGTTTGAACCGAGTGCTGACCCAACCTCATCTGCATGGTATTGCGATTAGTCTCATGCTCCTCAAGCTCACATGTCTCCTTCCTGTGCTGTTCAGCTCTGCTTGGGCCTCTTTGCAGGAGAAACAGGTGTTTAATTGGATGCATAGTCATTTTAGACCTCTTATATACTATTTCGACAAACTAAATAACCAAAAATAAATATCAGACCAAAGACTGAAGATAATTCCGTATTAATGATCTGTTATAATATCAGTGCAGAATGTCCGTCTCTTTTTTCTGCAGGAGGCTTTTAGCAATCAGTAGAAACACTGTTTGATGTAAAAACCTTTCATTTGCATCTTTATCTATTTTATTTTGTTCCCTATTAGATCTAGGTCCAAGTTATTAACACGTTTGACACCGCCTACGCTCTTTCGGTTGATTTGCTGTGCTGTGTTTTTTCTGAAATCAATGAACAAACCTGCTGCTTATACAAAAGCCTACTGCATTGGTTTGTTCTGAACCGTGTGATGTTTTTTAATGTAAGTGCTTCATGACATGGATATATACAGTACACGCAAATGTGAGATATAAAAAAGGCATTACACCAGGAGAAATATTAGTCTATCAGAGATTTAGGCCATAGATTCCTCAGGATAGACTGTTAAGCTTTTTAGGTCACCTGCCTTCAGTCCAGAGTTTCCTTAATAATCTAAATAACACAACACTTATCTACAGCAAAATGTTATCAGTGCAAGCAAATTTAGGCCAAACATTCATCAGAACAGATGCTAGTATATCCAAGTTACCATGAAGCAATGAGTTCCTGAGAACTGAACCGTGAAAAATGTCTGTGGTTAGATTACGTAACATTTTAGTTTTGAAGGTGTACACCCAAAAACGTACAGTGAATTGTTTTTATGGAGTTTTATGTTGAAATAATAAAATGTATTAATAAAAATATAATTTTTAACTATAAAATAAAGCTTCTCCCATCAGCTTTTGCCTTGATAATATATTATAGGCATTGCAGAAATTTTTTTTATCCGTTTTTATTAGGAAACAGATTAAGGGAGGATACTGATTAAAAATAGAGTCTACCTATAAACGTATTTAATAGTAGAAAAATGCATTCTTGAAGGGTTTCTTTAAGTCTTTGGATATTTAAGCTTCTAAACTGTAGCCAATGTTTTAAAAAGTGTACAACAACCCTCTAAAATCACTCATTTTTTTACAGTAACAGTAAACCTCTAAAAACTTTCAGAAATGTTTTTCTACAAGAATTAGAACTAAATATAAAATTATATAAAAAATATAATAAGGCTGAATGCAGGTACCGTTTAGATAACTATTATATTTGGGTTATGGCACAGCACTGTTCAGTGCTCACTTCTGATTAATGAAGGTTTAATTAAATACTTTTGTATAACTGCTGCTTATGTTGTAGTTCCAGCTTATAATAATGTGCTCATGCTATTAAGTTTCTATTGTTTCTATAGTAACAATTGTTATATAAATGCTTACAATTTATAATTAACCATTTTGCATTATTAATAATAATAATAAAAATAATAATAATAATAATAATTTAGTTATATAAAGAATGAATAAAATAATACACATATATCAATTACTTATAATTACTTACATTTTTTCGTTACACACCAAATGCAATAATTTTTGAGTTCCCTCAGGAAGATATTAATGCCTTGTTTAGTGCATATTTGTATTATTATAATTAAACGGGAAAACATACACAACAATGCCAGGGGTTTAAAAAGAAAGCAGAGTTAGTGTAGTGTCACTGTGGCTACTCACTTCATACTGGAAATAAGATTTAATTTGCACATGAATAAAAACGCTTAAAGGCTCAAGAATCCATAGCGCTAACGTTAGTTGCTAGCCACATCCTATTTAGCGGCTAACCTTAGCGATATGGATTCTTTAGCCTTTTATGTCCAGCTTTAAGAATTTAAATAGAGAAATTATAATTATAAAACATGCACACACATCTGTATTATCCAAATGGGGTCTAAGAAATATATTTTGTGTGTGTGTGTGTGTGTGTGTGTATACACATGTAAATATATAATGTTGAGGTGTTCAAAGTAATTCAGTATTTTATCAGAGGAAACTTCCACATAGTTGATTGTTTTTCTATTACCTATAAGTTAATGGAAAAAATTCACTCATTAGTATAAGGAATTTAATTGATCAAACATACATCACACTACTTTACCAAAATGTAATGGACTGATTTCTTTGTCTGTATGTTTTTTCTCCCCAGGCTCAGAGGCACATCACAGATCTGTACGAAGATCTGCGAGATGGCCACAGCCTCATTTCCCTGCTGGAGGTGCTCTCTGGAGAAACACTGGTGAGTATCGGTGCTCATCAGAACTCATGGACAAACTATAAAAGAAATCAAATATAAGTCCTTGCATCAGGATACACATCCTGAAGCAAAATGTACATATAGATACCTGCTTTTGCACCGCATCCTCCTACTTACTCTAGCTTTAATTATACTTTAATAAACCCAAGTTCTTCTTTATACATAATAGCTGCATGATAGTCAGTATTTAACCCCAATACTTAATTTAACCTACATCTAATTAACCGTAGTTACTAAATTCCATAAATGTTTTGTTCTTTCGCCAAGTTTTGCATGTTTTTATTTTTTATTTTTACCTTTGAGTGACTGTGCGAACAAAAAATGATGAATTACACAGGTTCTTTTGTGTTGCACATCTATTTTAACATGTTAATGTTGTGTTTTCTGCCTCTGTTTTAACTCCCTGCACTGGTTTTGCCCACTCCTGACCTTTCAGTTTTCTACTTGGCTGACCTCTGCCCTAACCTTGACCCCTTTGCCTTTGCCTCTTCTCTTGCGATGCTCTTGCTGGGGTAGCCGAGGGAGCGCGATGTTGTCAGGAACTCACGGTTGGTGAGTGGGTCTAGAACCTTCCGACCTCGCCTCCTCAGGGGGTCTGGCATGCGTCACTCTGGGGTGACCTGGGATGTGCATGATGTCACTTCCTTTGTCTTGTGTCTTGTTGTTAGTGTTGTTTACCCCCCTGCAAAAAACTGAGCTCAGAAAATCTGGATAAGTAGTAATTTACGTTTCGCATGTCAGATCAGCCAGGCTGAGTTTGCAGGTCTTTTATTATATGTGAGGTTGGCTGAAGTTTGGTATGGAAAAGTTTTATTTTGATTATTTTATGTTAGAATGAATGAACTGGGGATTTGTTTGTTTAAACAAACAACATTTTGACTACAGGAAACTATAATAATTTAGCATTAGTATTAGTATTTGTATTAGTATTAGTATTACAGGCTAAAATTAGTCCCGAATATGCTTGCGTTAATGTTCTAAAGCTTCAGGAAAAGTACTGAACCAAACCAAGATGCTTTCTGTCTTTGTATTTTACTGTGGTTTCACACTTGCAAATTCATAGAAATTTTATTTAAATATTATGTTAAAAATCATATGCAAAGCTCAAACGGTTAAGGTTAAAGGAAAGGTTGGGACAGGGTTAGCAGTCATACTTATACTTTTCACATCATTTATTATCAAAAAATCTAAATCTGATCACATTATCTTCTCTTATATGCATTTGTGTTTGAATTAAAGTCAGATTTTAGTAGTAGTAGTAGTAGTAGTAGTAGTAGTAGTAGTAAATGTTATATGAAGAGTTTCAGCCATAAAAATTTAATAAGTGGATTGACAGACAAAGAAAAAAAAGAAACCTACTAAAAATTAACAGTAGAAACCATCACTAATGGTATCTCTTCATTACACAGCATCAAGTGTTAACCATTACACCCATTACCAAAAGTTTAAAACGTTATAAAATCTTTAGCATCAAACTATAGAAACCAGTATAGAAACTTACTGGAATCTGGAACCTCAATGACATCGTAAGGGTACCTATAGGTGTCCAGAAGATACCACCATGTGATTGACAGGTCCTCAAAGGTGATCTGTTGGTGACCAGTAGAAAGCTACAGTTAGAGTTATACTATTACAGTTTCCATTCAAATTAATCCAGTTCCCATTGAAACCATTAAACACATTACAAATAGTGTTTCTATTGTTTGTTTGTTTGTTTTTTTGTTTGTTTTTTTTAGCAGGGAATATATGAGATGTTCACTAAAATCTCTTGAGATTCATTAGAAGCATTTATCACTAAAGCTCCAAAAGAGTTTTACGTCATGATGTCATGTATTATACATGAATTATTCTCCTTATTATTAACTATTTATAAGTGACATCATACACTAAAATTAGACAGGAGGCTGGCTTTCTCCTGTTTTACTGGCTATACATTTGGCAACTATCATGATTGCCAGTGCATGGTCTGGACTGTACGCTAGTACGCTAGTGCGTTTCTCATGCATCGCATATTCACCATGACATTATACCCAATTCACCTGAGAGATGTCAGTTGTTTTGGTAAAAGGATTTAATGCAAATTAATAGGCAGGATAAGGGATTTGACTATTATGTATATGGTATTTCTTTTATATAATATTTTCCTTGCAATATCTGTCATGTGTTTTGGGGCACATTACTTTTTATTTATTTATTGTTTGTTTATGTTTATTTTTATTTCATCATTAATTTCTGATACGAAATGGCTTGACTATTCATCTGACCATATCTACCTGAGATGCCCTGGTAGGAGTTGAGAAACTATTGATCAGGCAGTGTATGTTCGTCAAAAGGCATTTCAGCGTTTTTCAAATTCGTCCAGTTCCAGTTTTGACAATTTGCACAATTCTGAAAGGCAAAGAGGTCTGAATCTGTTTGTTCAAACAGTACCAATTCATAGCATTTAACTTAATCAGTTAATTTCCACTTGTTTTCTGAGCTACTTTGATATTTTGTGTCCAACAGCCCAGAGAGAAGGGCCGCATGCGCTTCCATAAGCTACAGAACGTCCAGATCGCCCTGGACTTCCTCAAACATAGACAGGTACAAGAATTGCTGCATTGGTTTTTCAGATGATTTACATTAATTTTGATGAAATTAAACTTCATACACCACAGTTTTAAATGTCTCTATTTCATTTTTTGATCCAGGTCAAACTGGTGAACATCAGGAACGATGATATAGCAGATGGAAACCCGAAGCTGACCCTTGGGTTAATATGGACCATCATCCTTCACTTCCAGGTATGGTGTAATATACTGTAATTCTCACATATGTAGTGTTGGATTGTATTTACTATGCTAGATTGGCCCCGTTCTTTCTTTTCTATTTCTGTTTTACACATTTTCTGTCCAGTTTTACTTTTAAGCAGTAAAAACATTTTATTATACATTGGTCAAACACACATAGTGGAAGTTGCACCAGGAGAGTTGTACAAGAAGAAGCTCTGTAAAAGTAATTAATTTATAAAATGTAAAAATGGTTGGTTTTGGCCATCTGAATGTAGTGAATTATACACTCGGTTTCTTGTATGATATTATATATAAATACTATAAAGTAAAAATTATGGTCCGAGGCAGCGTCCATCCGCCTCAGTGACTCAGTCTTCCCTGTAAGAAAGAGGGTGTGGGCATATTGGCATGGCAGTTTGATGACTCATAAGACTTCTGATGTTTATTTTTTCTCCACTACTGTAATTTTAATAATTGTCAACTGGGGGATAGTATAGCCATTGTCTATTCTTTATTATTGCATTTGTTCTCATTTTTTTTACATCCTGGCCTTTTATTTGTGTGGCATGGGAGGGGTATAGTCTTTGTATCAACTGGAAGCCTGCTGTAAATGCTGTCAAATAATTTAGTCTGCCGAGATAAACGAGTCACATAGCTTGCATATAAACATACAGCATATCAGTTGCCTTTAGAGGTCTAACTGAATTACTGAAGCACATTATACACCATGTTGCTTTTCCTAATCATTTCAACAGTATAAATGTTCTGTACCGGAAAACAAAAGCTCGACTTGTTGTGGGGATGGTGGCTTTGTTCAGGTATGCGATGGCTGTTTAGTTGAAAAAGTTGAAGTGAAAGGATAAAGCATGTTCCCGTCCTGATTGAGTCACAGCGTGCAGGACTGGCTGCCAAGCTAACCAACTTCCCTAAATGCCAAACTAAACCAACCTCCATAAGTTCCCTCAGAGTTTCAGCCACATGCTTATAGCCACGTGTATAAAAGTCCGACCCGGTGTCAGTTTTAGCTTGGGAGAAATGATTCATCCAAAAGGGAAATCCTGACTATGAATCACTTCAAAACCACAAAGACACATACACATATACATTCACATATACACACACCACTCACAAGCAAACACAACCACGAGCCTAAAAGATGAACAACGCTCTGCTCATAAGACATTTTTGTGGAGAGCTCATGATCATGACCAGCTGCTATATTTACCAAGCACAGTATCATAGCAGCAAGAACTAGGGTGTCATTACAGGATATCCCTTAGTTATTTAAAGACTATTCATTAAATTGTGTTCCCTACTGTGTAATAAAGAACACCAGTTTATTCATTTCATATGTGGTTGCTATGGTGATTCTGAGTTTTCGGTACTGTATTAAGCACATTACAACAGTAATGTAAATTTTTCTTCTCTAGAAAATCATACTTACCAGGGAAAGCAGTGTTGATGTAAAACATGTTGATGCACACTATTAGGATTAGGATAAATCAAAAGCAAGATGGCGAAATGAAGCCTGTGGTAAAATAGAATTTATTTTACCACCTCAAAGTCAATTATTTTCCGAAAACAGCACGTACTAAAGTGGTTTTTATACCAGAGAAATATGGCTGCAGTTTCTATTCAGTTAAATATTAGTTACTTGCACATTATACTTTTACTTGGTATAAGGTTTGTTAATATTCCATACATTGTAATTGCAATTTTAATGCACAATTGCTAAATATATATGTATATATTCCTCCAGATCTCAGACATACAAGTGAATGGTCAGTCCGACGACATGACGGCCAAGGAGAAGCTGCTGCTCTGGTCTCAGCGCATGGTGGAGGGCTACCACGGCCTGCGCTGTGACAACTTCACTACCAGTTGGAGAGACGGCAGGCTCTTTAATGCCATCATTAACAAATACAGGTAATGAAGAGTTAGGAAGAGCTAATCACTGCTCATACTTTTAACGTGTTGCATGCATTAAAAGAAATTAAATAAAATAACCAGATATGTTACAGAATAAAAGAACGCAATTTTTTTTTACAATTTAAAAAAAATAACAAACAATGTACTGTAATGTAGTTGTATATATGCATGTATTGGGTCATATATATTGACTATATATTAACACTTTATGGGCAATAGTTTGTTGACACATTGACCATAAGATTTGTATGTGCTTTTTGAACATCCTATTCCACATTTAGTCCATATTTACTGTTATAATAACCTCCACTCTTCAGGTAAGATGTTCCACATGGTTTGGGGGTGTGCCCGTTGAGATTTGTGCTCATTCAGCCACAATGGTGTTAGGTACTGAGGTTCCAATTCATCCCAAATAGGGGAGGTCCAGTAGGGTTGAGGTCTGAACTCCGATTAATGTACACCATATCTTTATGAAGCTAGGTTTGTGCACAGGGGCAAAGGAAAATGAAATGCTACTCCATTCAAAGATATCCTGTATAATTGTATGCCTCGAATTTTGTGGTAACAGGGAAGAACCAAGCATGGCTGGAAAAGTCAGGTGTCCCAATACTTTTGTCCATATATAGTGTGTGTGTGGGGGTGTATGTGTGTCTGGGAGCATTTTCACTCCTACACAAGGTCTTTTTGTTTGTGGTTAAACAAACTGTATAATCCAGGGGAATAATTTCACACATATGATATCCCCAGAGTGTCTTTTGTGGTCTTACAAATTATCAGTAAATTCTTTTTTCAAATATTTGTACTTTTGGACAAGATATATCTTGTTGCACTTGAGCATGAAATAGTATATGGCTGACATGAAAAGTGGTGGGTACAGTATTTCTCTCTCTCTCTCTCTCTCTCTCTCTCTCTCTCTCTCTCTCTCTCTCTCTCGCTCTCTCTCTCACATTCCCTACAAGATCATAATAAATCCTGTGAGGGATTAAGGAAAAACGTGAAGGGCGAAGCATATAAAAGTGGCAGGTTTTCCCAGAGGCTGTGATTTTACACCCTGCATTTGCTCGCAAAGACGCACATCTGTGTCTTAGAAGAAATATCAGCTGCTTATTCCTTTCTTGAAAACAGACACAGCAACTGTTAGTCCTTTTATTTAAATTGTATGCTATTACCCAAAAACTTTACCAGAAGATCTGGATGTACCAAATGCCTGAGAGTGGAATTAGAGCAGATATTCTTTGCCTGAAAGAAGAGGATATTCTCTGAAGATTAATCAAAGAAGCCAGAAGGAAGGCACGGTTGGTTATACCAGAGCACATCCATCACCGATGCTCAGTCTGAAGAGGAAGCTTCGATCGAGGAAAAGGCGCAGTAGTTCACCGAGCAGCACTCATGGCTCAGTTAGTGATCTGGATGATCGGGTGGTCATGTTGTGTGAAAATGTGCCCTCTGAGGGATGCACTGACTCCGAGTCACAAAGTCCAGAGGCTCAGTCCAGCTGTGGATCTCAGAGTGGAGACTTTGAGTCAAGCATGGAGCAACTTATTTCCTCAACAGTCAACAAGAACAAAATGTTCTATCGAAAGGCATATTATACTGAAGTGGTGCCTGCAGGGACACAAGCGTTTCACCAGTACACTAAATTGTATGGATACAGTATTTCACTTCTTAGAAATGGGTGGTTCTTGGGTGTAATTGCAGATGTTTTTGCCACACTTGGAATATTTGGAGAGTAGAAGTTCTCATCCTTGGATAGCATATTTGATTGATGTGTTATTGAGACCTGTGAATATACAGTGTCACGAAGAACTAGATATATACTAGCAGGCTTTATTTTACCATTAAAAAACGCTGTGTGTGGAAGCTAATGTTTATACTCTGTATTTACTATTATTCTCATTCTCACCATTATTATCACTTTTAGAATATATTAGAGCACACGTTTTCTGTGTAGTTCAACAGTACTGCATTGAAACGGTTAAATTCTTCCTATTTACTGAAGTACATGGAGCGTGTAGGTGCATGCTGTTTATAGTCTTCAACTGTTTTGGTTGGCAATGTGAGTGAGAATCCATACACTATAATTAATACATGACTGATTAGAGAAAAGTTCTGCATAGAGATAAAGTTGTTACGATGAAGAGAGATTTGCAGAAATACCCTTTGTAACATGTGTAGTGCAGCACATAATATCTCCCAGCTCTGTTTACCTGTCTGTTATTTATAAAAGTCTCATTCTTTTAAAGACATGCCTAGCATGTATATCATTCCTTGGCAACTGCTGGGATTTCTGCTTTCTGTTAAAGCCTGCTCTGACATGGCTCATTCCTTGTGTGTATACCTTAGGCCGAATTTGATTGACATGAGCAAGGTATACAGACAGACAAATCTGGAGAACCTGGAGCAGGCCTTCAGCGTGGCGGAGAGGGAGCTGGGCGTCACCCGACTGCTCGATCCAGAAGGTAAACCTGATCGTTCCTTAAGGCTGAGCAAAACTTTTTGCAACCTGTTCTTTTCCTGGCACACATTTGCTTCGCCTGTAGGAACAAATTTTATGATTAGAACTGAAGCTGTATGAGTAGTATACAGACAAATTGGATTATTCTCATATTTCTTATTCATAATCATCAAAGTAAACAATAGTTGCTCAAAGTTTGTAAAACAAAATGATTAATAAACAGCAGCATAAGTAACACAATATTGCATTTTGGCTGGGAACATGCAACATCAATTGTGCACTTCTGAAAGTAAAAATGTATCAAAAGAATTGTGTACATGACATCGTTTTAAACTTATTTTAAGAACCTAAATGTTTGTCAGGATGTTCTGAGCTGTATAATTTAAAGTGTGTGTATCTACTAAAGGGCCTAGTTTCATGTAAATGATGAAAAATGTACACATTGTTCAAAACTACTGAGAAACCAGAATGTGTAGAAATACTCATGTTAATTTCACTTTTCTTTTTGATAAAACTCTTAACAGAATCTTATTTGTAACATAATCAATGTTTATATATGTTATTTGCTTTTGTATTCCTCGGTCATGTAGATGTAGATGTGCCACACCCTGATGAAAAGTCCATCATTACATACGTCTCCTCCCTTTATGATGTCATGCCAAGAGTTCCTGATGTACAAGATGGAGTTCAGGCCAATGTGAGTCTCTTTTTAATACTGAAAGAAAAGCAAATTCTGGTCCATTATATAAGCAAAACCTCACAATTTATAATGATTAAGTTTGCAAAACCTCCTTATTACTTTTCATCTACATTCAGCTTAAATACATGTCATTTAAGATGTATAGAGAACCTAAGGAATTTTTATATTATTTAAAGATGAGTTTATTGTCATGTATAGAAAACATCACCATGTGATGACACACTATGGACATCTATAGTTACATGTAATGATGTGGAACATCCATGATACAATTTAGTTTCTGGTACCACTTACAGTACATTAACAGTGTGTTTCATCACAAAAGCAGTTCTATGGAAATAAATAGATTGTCAATAGAAATTGGCCCAACTAAAGTCTTTATAGGCAATACAGAGGAGACATTGGTGAGGATCAAAACCTGAGATGAGAAAGAAATTTTGAGAAGACCCAGAACATGAAACCATCCTCAACTTCAATGGATAGTGTGTTAATCATTCCTATATGTTAAAATAAGTGCAGTTGCATATCCAGGAAAATTTATTGTGGATTTACTTGTATAGTTTATCTTATTGAACTGTTCACTGATGGAGAATTGAGGGCAAAACTCCCCTTTGTAATTGAGGCGGTGTAATAGAGGTGTGTAGGTGTAATAAGACTTCTAAATGTTACATTAAATGTTTTTGTGTGTTATGTGACAGGAGCTGGAACTACGCTGGCAGGAGTACTACGAGCTGGTCACCATGCTGCTGCAGTGGATCAGACACCATATACTTGTGTTTGAAGAGAGCAAGTTCCCCACCAGTTATGAGGAAATTGAGGTTCTTTTACCAGCTCAATAGAACACAAACATACACATAGCATACATATAACTTTCACCCATACAACTACATATTGTAATTCAATCCTTTTATCTTGATATTCCAGGTCCTTTGGCGCCAGTTTCTTAAATTTAAGGAGACAGAGTTACCTGCCAAGGAGGCCGACAAAAATCGCTCAAAACATATTTACAAGTCATTTGAGGTAATATATAATGCAGCATGTGGTAGGTCTAATACATTAACATATACGAGATCACATCAATCTTTAAATGGGGAAATGGATAAGTGTTCACTGAATTGTAATATTTTGTTGTGTTATAACCTGGAAATGAAATTGATATAATTGTTATTATGTGGCTCTGGTTTGCTTTTGTGATTAAGGCCCTTCCTGGTTCCATGACTTTCAGTGGATGGATCCTCTAGGCAGAAGTGTGCTTGCATTATAACTTTCCATTTTCTTAGAATGCATCCGTGATTTTTTCCCAGGTTGATTATTTTTGTGGGTTTTTTTTATGTAATTAACCAAACATTGAGGATTTTCCAGAACTTTTAACAAGACTAGTGTTGATAGCTCCGGCATGTTTATGTATGTTTCCTAAATAACTCACAGCCAGTTATTATATTGTAGCCAGTTAATGCATATGCACTCAAATTTATTATTTTCTTTTATAAAGGAGGTTGTATTGATTCCACCCCCACATTTTCTCTGAATTCCTGACATTTAATCCAAACTTTATTTTAGGTTGGTTTTTATACTACAAAATACAGAAAGGGCAGGAATACATATGCAAAGCACAGTTGATAATATCTGTAAGAATGTATGTAACTGCACTGCATATTAAGAATTCATTCTTTTAAACGATTTCATTGTTGATACGTATGTTTGAATGATTTCATTGTTGTTACGTATGTTTTTTATTGTGCTTGACTTGAGTATTTCTTTGTATACACAGGCTGCAGTGCAGGCTGGGCAGGTCAAGGTTCCACCCAGTTACCACCCTATCGATGTGGAGAAGGAGTGGGGTCGACTCCATGTAGCGATACTCGAGAGGGAGCGACTTCTCAGAAATGAGTTTGAACGGTGAGGCCTCCAAATTATAAAAAAAAAAAAGAGGGGGTACCTGTTAGATTTTTAGAATAGCCTTATTTATTGGAAAATGGCAGAATAAAATTAAGCATAGGTAAAGAAAACACTGGGAGAATATATTTGGGTTAATGTTGTCTAGGTTACAAATAAAGCTTAGTTGCACTCTGGACATTTGCCCATTCCTGGGGAAAAAAATGAACTGTATCAAATTATCTGAAACATGAATAGGAAAAAACTTTGTCTTATTATACAATATGTTTTTTATGTTCTTTATTTGCCTTTAGCAAGACTTTAGCTAGTAGATCATTGATGCCTTTTAAAGGAAAGAGAGATTTCAAATGTTTTAGGGCACGTCCCCCTATCACAAGACAGTGTGTCTGCTGCTTCTAAATAATAAACCTGTGTAAATGTCAGAAAGGCATAGAAAGAGAGAAACAGAAAGCTTAGGCTGTGCTATAGCACTGAGGATAAACTAAGAAGCAGGACACAGATTATCACTAGTCATGGCATTTCTGAACTACTGTCATGGATTGGAATATCTGCTTCGCCAAAAAAGAGTGTAAGTCACTTTTTAATAGTTGTGTCTATAGTAAAAAACGCAGCGAACATGTTTTGCAAACTATTCGGTGATTTAGTTGCAATACAAAACCCATGTGATTATTCAGAGGACATCAAATGTCTTTCAAATTTTAAATTCCCAAAAGTTTAGTAATTCCATAAGTTTTTTTGAAAAGGGTGCATGACAAAACACACTGTTATAGAAAAATAATCAACAAAAAGGTAGTAAAAGTAAATAAGCATCACCATTAAGCTGCACCACACCTCCCTGTTGTTTTTTATTTTCACACAGCAGCACAACCTGTATATAGTTGTGGACGCCACAATCATGCATGTGTTTAATGTGTGCAGTTTGGAGCGGCTCCAGAGGGTCGTCAGTAAGGTGCAGATGGAGTCAGGTGTGTGTGAGGAGCAGCTGAACCAGGTGGAGACATTGCTCCAGACGGTGAGACACACAAACAAGCGCTTGCTACATATGCATACATGCTTAGCACAAAGGATATCTGAAGCTGTATTAATTTTTGGCAGGACATGCGCTTGCTGGGAGCCGGAAAGCCTGTCCAGCATGCGGCAGAGATCGAGACAGACCTGGATAAGGCTGAGAACATGATCCGCTTCCTCTTCAATGATGTGCAGTTGCTGAAGGATGGGCGCCACCTGCAGGCAGAACAGATGTACAGGCGGTAAGTAGACTAAAGCAGGGGTCCACAATTTTTTTTCTGTGGGGGCACATCATTTTTCTTTTCTTTAATGGGGGACCGGGTCACAACCAGTATTATTGTGGAGATTTTATTATGATTTCAAATATATTTATTATTCCTCCTAATGCTAGATTTTTTTTATTATTTTGTTATGCACTGTACAGACCAATGAGCATTACTTTACAAGAGATACATAGCCTTTTAAAAGAGCATTATTACTTTCATAATGATATATATTTTCATATTCATTGCTATTAAACATTTATGTTTACATTATGTTAAATGTACCATTCTGTTGGTTGGTGGGTGAATTTAACAATTAATTCACAGATATGATATGAGAAAAACATATATTAAAATGAAATTTAAAAAATATCTCTCTGGCACTGTTCAAAGAGCCGTTCCAAATGTGGGGGTCGGACATATTCGGCCCATGGGCTGTAGTTTAGGGACCTCTGGTCTAAAGTCATTTCACATGTAACCTTTTTTTCGTCAGAGTACTAGAAGAGACAACTGTACAACAGGTGACTTTCGATATATACGGCAAAAAATAAACCGTAAACATGACCTTAGATGATATTTATATATTTGACAGTATTTATACAGTATTTAAACTGTACAAATTTTGATTATTGTATTTTATTATAATTCACAGATTAGGCTTGCAGATAAAATTTCCAATTTAGATGGTTTTACATTATTAAAATAATTTGACTCAACTATTAGAGTATATGGAGATCGACCTCTGTACTAATATTTCACTTGCTGGATTTTTTCTCAGGGTCTACCGTCTCCATGAGCGTCTGGTAAATCTGCGCAGTGAGTACAACCTGCGTCTAAAGTCCGGTGTGACAGTGTCACAGGTGCCCCTTACGCAGCTCTCCATGTCTCCGAGCCTGCAGCAGTCTCCTCAACGTGCACGGCCCGAACTGGATGAAGTTACGCTCCGCTACATCAAGGACCTGCTGGCCTGGGTGGAGGAGAACCAGAGACGTTTGGACAGTTCAGAGTGGGGAGCAGACCTGCCCTCCGTCGAGTCCCATCTGGGCAGCCATCGTGGACTACATCAGTCTATTGAGGACTTCAAATCTAAGATTGACCGTGCTCGGGCAGATGAGGTGAGTTTGATGATTTCTCTGCGGTACTATAATGGTGGACCATAATAGGAAATTGGTGAATTGTTGCTATCTCTATCAATTGACATAGACTCTGATTGCTAAATAAATATAGAAATCATTTTCCACATTTATACCACAGCACTGGTGGATTCTGCACTGATTTATGTCATTTGGCATACGCTCTTATCCAGAGTGACTTACAATTATCTCATTAATACAACTGAGCAGGGCCTTGTTTAGGAAGCTTGGTGGTGATGAAAATTGCACTCATGACCTTCCAATCCAAGGTCCAATGGCTCTAACCTGCTGCACACTATTAAATGTAAATATAAATCAATAATAACAGGATCTAACCTGCTACACAGCATTAAATGTAACTAATAAAAATACAATTGTTAATTACTCAAGTAATCATTGTAATCATTGGCACTGCTGTTAGAATTTTGTGGAATAAAACAGGTAAAAGAATCAGTTTCAGGGTGATAATGGTCATACAGCATTCGCCCAACATGTCTTATTCCTTACTTAACATATTTTTCAAGGACCTGCAACATTATGTTGTGCCTCTAAAGGTGAATAATAATTTTTAATGTCTCATCAGAATCAGTTAACTCCTGCCAGTAAACAAGCATACAGAGATTACCTGGCCAAGTTGGACTTGCAGTACAACAGACTTCTGGTAGGTTTACAGCTATACGCATATGCAGTTTTACAAAGTCTTTTCTTTATTGCAGAACAGTGAACATTTTACTAATAACTTGATGTCTTGTTTTATTCCTTGTTTTCTGATAGACTTCCTCAAAGGCCCGATTGCGCAGTCTGACAGGACTGCACGCTTTTGTCGTAGCTGCTACTAAAGAGCTAATGTGGCTCAATGAGAAAGAGGAGGAAGAGGTCAACTATGACTGGAGTGACCGCAATACCAATATGACTGCCAAGAAGGATAATTACTCGGTAGGATTCGTGGCTCTAACAAATAATTCCCATAATTACTGCACTTGTTTTATAACTGTGTCTCTTATGTACTGGCTTGTTTAAAAACTCCTCTTGAACACGACTAAAAACGGATTGACTTGAACTTTATTATCATAAAGATATAGTTTAGCAATGTGTCTGCTGTAATAATTCATGCTGTAAATAGTTTAAACAGAGTGTTTGTAGTAATATGTGAAAAGGATTAGAGTGTGTAACAGAGATCATGTGACAGGGTCTGATGCGGGATCTGGAGCAGAGGGAGAAAAGAATGAATACAGTCCAAGCAGCTGGAGACAAGCTATTAAAGGAAAGCCATCCAGCTCGGAGCACTATAGAGGCAAGATAATTCATCAAACTACTGTATATGCCCAATAAGTAAAAAAAATTTGAGTTATTATATTAACTACTTGCGTTATCATACACAGTTATTATCAGTATAAACTGCATTTTCACGTAATGTTGTAATTTTTCTTGCCTGGAATAACTGTAATATACATTCAACAGACCTGAACAATATTATATGAATATAATTTACATGAAATGTAATACAGTGGATTCTATTTTAACACTAGTGATCAGGTTTATAAATAAATATTTTATTTAATAGATTGATTGTGATTTCCACCTCCAAAAAATCAAAAATAAAACACTCGCTGGTTTTGCCATAGGGCTGTCATGAGCCAATGGTTTTCCCAAATACTTAGTATTTTAGTCTTGAGTGTTTTATAAGAGATAGAGGGAATTCATAAGAAAATGGTGGAAATGTAGTTTTCATCATGTTTAGCAAATGTTAATTCCTTGTTAATTTTATTAGAGCATACAATCATTTACGATCTTTCTGTACTATGTGTAGGCTTTCACTGCAGCTCTGCAGACTCAGTGGAGTTGGTTACTACAGCTGTGCTGCTGCATTGAGACTCACCTCAAAGAGAACACCGCCTACTTCCAGGTATCTACTTTAGAGAGATTTTACCGTGACCTCTGATTTGAATTTCCTGCTGTTTACATCTGTCAGGGCTAACTTAGTTTTACACCCTGCTCGACAGTTCTTTGCAGATGTGAAAGAGGCAGAGGAGAAGATGAAGAAAATTCAGGAGACAATGAAGAAGAAATATATTTGTGACCGCTCCATTACTGTCACGCGTCTGGAGGATCTTCTGCAGGATGCTGCGGTGGGTTCTGTGCATTTACATGTATTCATACTGTATCCAGCAATTAAACAGTTAAGAATATCAATATAAACAGTGAAAATGTGGCTTTTCTTTTCAAACATTGCCAAAGAGCCACCAGTGACCTGGTCTTCGATTTCAATAATATAGTAATATAGTTTGTAATGACCTAACTTCTACTGAAGCTTGATGTTTTTTCAAGAGAGTGGAAACTTTTACCAAAATAAAATAATATTATCTGTTTGACCCACAGGATGAAAAGGAACATCTTGCGGAATTTAAGACTCATCTGGATGGCCTAAACCGGAGAGCCAAGAATATCATTCAGCTAAAACCCAGAAATCCTGCCACGCCAATTAAAGGAAAAATGCCCATTCAGGCAGTGTGTGATTTCAAACAAATGGAGGTATGATAGATATGCTACGCAATTGTAGTTTTCTTGGAAATTAGATTTAACTAAATAGCAAGGAAAAAAGTGAAAGCATGACTTTATAGCTGCTGTAGCATAATCAGTAGCAGGAACCAAGCTGTTCCTCTGATGATCAACATCAAATGTAACAATAAATAGATATAGACAGGGTTTGAAATTAATGGAAATTTTGGAAAAAAATTCAGCCGTGGCAGGTAACATTGTCATGATTGATACATTTGTTCACTGACTTGGCTGGTGAATTTTGTTTAATCCAAACCTGTGCATATTTAGTGCAAATCTCAACTCATATTTGACTTTTTGATATTTTAAATAATGCATAATTGGGCAAAATATTATATAATAATGTGCATAATAATGTGGCAGTACTTGACTAGGGTAACTAACCCCGTGCTGATACTTTGCTGATACTGTCTATGCTTCCTAGATTACAGTACACAGGGCAGATGAGTGTGTGCTACTAAACAACTCCCAGCCCTTTAAGTGGAAGGTTAGGAGCTCGAGTGGAAATGAAGCCACAGTGCCGTCCATCTGCTTCATCATCCCACCTACCAACAAGGAAGCGGTGGAAAGCAGCTCGAGGTAAATAGTTCCTGACTTTTATATGAAGTAGACATATAATTTCTGAACATTGGATATGACCTCTGACACATTCTCCTGGTGGTGTTTAGTTGCCCTTTAACAGAACTAAAGCTTGTTGTTTCTATTATTTGTGTTGCTTTAGTCTGGATGCAAGTCTTCAGAAGCTGATGATCCTCTGGCAGAAATTGCATGTGGACATGAAGAGTCTGCTTTCCTGGCAGTATCTCATGAGAGACATTCAGTTCATCAATTCATGGAACTTTATCATGGTAAGAAACTGGTGCTTTTATATATTAACTGTTCATTACTACTTTCTTAAACCACAATAAGGAGGAAATCTAAAACCTTATTGGTGAGTAACAATAGTAACAGTAACAATACCCGTGGTGGACAGTAATGAAGTAAATGTAATTCGTTACTGTACTTAAGTAGCTTGAAAAACAGAAGTTTTTCCTTTTGAGAGACTTTTACTTTAACTTCACTACAAATTTAAAGTCAAATATTGTTTTTTTTACTTTAATTTATTTGAGTGGATCATGCTCTGTTTAAATTTTTTTTGATTGGTGGTATTTACTTAGCATGAAAATACAGAACATTTTAAGAGGAATAACTGATGGAAGAAACTTCTGAATCTAACCTGCCACAACACCTGTGGCTCCTGTGGCTTTATTTGTGTTTGAAGCAATTTAAAAGAAAGTTCATGATAATTCTAATAGATAAATATAATAATAATTTGACTCATCGATATCATTCTATTAATAGATTAGTGTGCTAATAGTAACATTAGAGTCTTTTCACATAAACTTAATTGATTTAGATTGAAAAGATAATAGGAACATTGTAGCCACAATAAATCATAGTACTTTAAAGGCAAATACTTTTGTACTTTTATTCAAGTGAAAGTTTAAAGGGAACAATTACTTTCACTGGAGTAAAATTTTTCCATATTTATGTATATTAAGTGTTTCTCTACTTTAACTCAAGTAAATGGTCGTTGTACTTCGTCCGTCACTCAACAATACCCTTATACAAATACTGGTGCATTTATGGTGCACATACATGGATGGTAAATTCAGATAAAAAATAATTGTTGATATAGTGAAGAGACATTTATTTAACATTCATGGAAGTCTCCGATCTCAGCATTTTCTTGTAACATTTAAATGTATTTAATTTTTAACAATGAAAATTTTTGCCAAATCAGCTTTATAGTAGTAAATAGTTCATTAATATGAATTTTATTTGTAACTTTATCTCTAATGAGCGAGAAAGTGGCAACATTGGCAAGAAAATCTCCATGAGACTTCATGTGGAAAAAACCTTAAGAGGAACAAGACTAAAAAGGGAAACTATCCTCATCAGGGTGACAACGAATGTCAATTTATAATAGTTCCATCATTGTTGAGGTTCACTGATGGATGCTTGGATAAATAAATCAAAAGTTCATATTAACTGTAGTCCAAAAATGTTAGACTTAAAGCTGTAAACTATATACAATATGATGCATAGACATAAATGAATAAAATGTATTAGGTTACTCCTTGATTACATAAAAAAAGTCACCATTGGCAAATGAGTCATGATGTGGTATAAGAGGAATAAAACATTTTAAAAGGTCACAGTAATGTCAGTTTACATTATCAGCACCTATGACCCTCTAGCTAATTTAGAAAAAAAAAATTATTTTTTTATTATTATTATTATTTTTAATTTTACATTATTCTTTTACCGATGCCAGTATAAACCTTCTGTGATTTTGTGATCCTAAATTCTTAATAAAGTATTGATCTCCCAATATAGGATCACTTTTTGCCACAGGTTTAGTTTTAAATATATATATCTCATGTTTGGTACATGTATCATGTTTGTTTGTTTTTCTTTAAGGAACCTGTGCCAGTGATTTGTTCATAGAGGCCTTAAAGCTCATAGCAAATATACATGCAATAGTGCAAATTCTATAATCTGCAAAGATAATTGTACTGTATATGGAAACAAGATTGTGGCTACACTTTTTTATTTTTTAAATCTTGTCTTTAATGAATCTGTGCAGTCTTGATTACTATTATACACACATATATGTCTTAATTGCTTCAGTTTAAGACACTGAAAGTGGAGGAGTACCGTCTCACTCTGAAGAAACTGGAGGAGCACTATCAGATCTTCATGAGGGATAGTCAGGACTCTGAACTGTTTGGTGCAGATGAGCGCATGCAGGCTGAGAGCGCTCATAACAATGCTACGCAGCATTTTGACAACCTGGTGCGATCCATGGAGCAAGGTGAGTAAAGGCAGCTAGGGTTATAGTTTGCTCTGGTCCAGAAGCCTCCTCAAAATGAATCACATTATTTGCTGCATTAGTTATGATTTAACTTGGCATTGATAAAACATACGTAATGATACATTTCAAACAAATAATAATTAACTTTTCTATAAATGATAAGAACATTAGTAAAAGCAGGTGTGTTCGGCTGATGGTGTATCTTCAGCCATATTAAACATTATAATCAATAGTATAATATTACACTTAATGTTCATCAAGGAGGGTTTTTGAAATCTTTGTGAACAAATCAACAAAAGGCTTTTCTCTGGGTCGCTTTTCTAAGCCCCGATTTTAACCTCTGTCACGTAATGAGCGTATATATAGATGCAAGTGCAGATATTTAGTGCAAACATTAATAAGTAACATACACTGAACACAAACAGAAGCACAAACAGCAAACTGAAGGCAGGAACCAAAACTGGAAGCAAACTGAAACTGGAAGCAAGCACCAACTTCTGGGTCCCCTAAGAGGTCTTTATATCCAGGACCATAGATGTGATTGGTGACAAAATAAATAGTATTAGAATGTTGGAAAGTAGCGTAGCAACATTAGCCAGTCAGAAAATGCCTAATTTCACATTCATTCAGAATCACAGGAACCACCATTGTTGGATAAACAGTCGTTGCAGTGGTTGAAAGAAAAAATACATATATTTGTTTTAGAATTTTTTAAATGTTTATTTTCTATTTTGCTTCATAGGGGGCTTAAAATAGTCAAGGAGGATTTATGTAAAGTTTTCTCATTAAAAAGCTCTTAAAAGCTTATTAAAAAGATCTTCCACTCCAACCCATGTACTGTAAACCTGTGTACTGGCTTTGTACACAGAGGCATTGTCATGCTGGTACAGGTTACTGTATACATCCTATACAGTTGTGTGCCTCCAACAACCACATATGGCTGGAAAAGTCATGCGTCCCAATACTTTCGTCCATATAGTTTATGCAAATATGAAGGTAGAATCAGATTGAGAATCATCTTTATTGCCAAGTACCATGGGTTGCATGTACAAGAAATGGTGTGCTGTTAAAAAATATTAAGAAAACAAAGAAATGTAAATAATAAATAAAGATAAAGACATTAACTATTGTACTATTTGTATTTTGTACTATATACAACATTCAGCCTTGTCCTGAGCGACATACAAACGTTTGTACAAAACTATACAATTTGTGCAGGTATGTAAAGTGAGACAAATAATGTGTGAATAGTAATGTAAGTGAGGCAGTGCAGTATCTTATATGTGATCGTATATAAATAAGTCACAGGGTTTGGGAATTAGATTATGAAAACTCAGTATTAATTGTTAGTAGGTGCAGTTTCAAATGGTGTTCAGAATGATCCAGGGTTCACTATTTCCAGTTTGAAAAGCCCTAAATAGTGGTCTAAAAGTAGAGCATTTTTTTTTCCATCATTTTCATTTTATCATTGTGCTATAAGTAGGAAGTGTATTGTTTCTGTATTGTTAATTGAATATAGATGTAAAATTTGTAGCCATTACAATCTAATCTCCCTCATTATAGCACTTCAGTCATCTATCAAACTGTCATTTTACATTTCATGTTTCAGAACCTCTCTCCACTTCTAAAGACAAAGTTGCTGGTAAAGATTGTAGCTATGATTTGACATGTGACTAACTGCATTTAGTGTCAGCCCTAGCATTGTGTTCTGTCAGTGTATTTCAATTCACATCTAAATATTGGTTTCATTTTATTCATTTCATTGTATGATTTCTCAGTTCTTTACCATGAAGCATGGCTACTTGCTACATACTTTGCTACATTAAACATGCACATTTTTTTGCATGAAGCTTACAATTCATTTGAAAGAAATTCTGAATTATCTTTTTTTTAATTGTATTTATGTTGAATGATTTGCCAGTCTGTTTCTGTTGTGCCTGTGTGCTATACATTTGAACTACACTCAATATTCTGTCTACTATATGTCTATTTGATCAGCTGGGTCAGGTTTTACACAGTGTCAGTGAAACATTATGTTACTTATGCAGGAGAGCAGGATGAGTCGGTGTGTAAGAGCTACATCACTCAAATAAAGGACCTAAGACTGAGACTTGAGGGATGTGAATCACGCATGGTCAGTCGTCTCAGGCAGCCGGTGGACAAAGAGCCCCTAAAAGCCTGTGCCCAGAGGAGCACTGAGCACAAGGTATGCTATATTTTATGCAGTTTGGAAAAAGTCATCAGAAGTCAAAAGTTGGGTTTTGGCTGGAATAGTGTTTTTCTCCATATATAATACTGACCATAAAGGTATTTCATTAAAATGTTTTTAGTGAACTTTTTAATCTTGCCCATGCTTTGTTCCTGCAAAACTCAGATCAGTTAGGGAGTGATGGTAAAAACAGTCTGCCTAAAGATATCCAAAACATTGAAAATGGTTTTCTTACACAGTAAAAGCCATGCTTATTATGCTTAAAAATTATTTGATTAAAATGTTGGATAGATATTGTATTTGATAAGCCTGCAATTTTAGGATCATTGTCAGGTCACATTTTATCTCAAATTCTCAAAAACTCCACAGTCTTTAATCCGAAAACACAAAAGCATTCTCAATCTGACTGCTTACTGAGCACAGGTGTGCCCTATTACATTTTTTGTTTTACCAAACATGCACACTATACCATGTTGCTTCTGTGTGAAACAAACAAAACAGTTAATTTACTTTATTATCATTAATGATGTGTCTTAATAAATTAATTAAAAGATATATATAAAAACATGATTTATAAAAATCTATCATACAATTATGAGAAAAAGAAAAGAAAAAACAAATGTGAAACGAAACAATAATTGTGTAATTGGATAATTGGATTCTATACTGAAGTGAGTTGCTGCATTTCTTTGTATTTTCTACAATGAAAATAAAGTATTTTTTTCTTCATATGCATTATTAAACTACTTCCTATTTTAATGTGACCTTTAGGAAAATAAAACACATTATATACATTTATCCTTCTGTACTTTATTTTGTCCAAACAGAAAATGCAGACTGAGTTGGAAGACATAAAGAAAGATGTAGATGCAGTGGTTAAACAGAGCGAGGAGGCACTGGCTTCCTCTCAGCAGTCCACCTCGGCACCTGTCCTACGCTCAGAGCTCGACATCACCCTGAAGAAGATGGACCGTGTTTACAGTCTGTCATCCGTCTACCTGGACAAGTTAGTCTTTAGAAACACTTAATTTATAGCAAATAAATGTAAAAATGTAAATTCTTATTTATTGTAATCACACATGGCGTTAGTAGAAGATTCATTCATTTGTACCAACATCGATCACACTGTACATCAGCTCATTACTGTGTTGGGACACTACACTGCTCTGAGCCTGGCCTAAGTTTAGCTGATTGATTTATGTCTGAACTTGAGTAGTTCCATCAACATCCATTGTTCTGTTATTCTTATGCATTGCCATTTTAATGTCATATGTTTGTCTATTACTAGTTACAATTTTCAATTTAAGAACGTTTGCACTGCACAACTCTTTAATTCTGCTCTTATAAAAGAAATACCATATCAGCTTGCACCATTACACTGTGTCTAATTCTTCTTTACATTTAGTTCATATGTAAATGTTTATTTTTCTTATGATTCATTTATAATGTAAGTTACTTTTAGTATACTTTTAACTCTCTGTGGTGCTGTAATATTTTAATTTCCCTCAAGGTTGAATAATCATAATTATCTACTCGTTCATCTATATAGCTATATTTTTTCTAATCTTTTTTTATGCATTTCAGATTAAAGACCATTGACTTGGTGATACGCAGCACACAAGGTGCTGAAGAAGTTCTCCGAAAGTACGAGAACCAGCTCCGTGATGTCCACAAAGTGCCTGCGAATGAGAAAGAGCTGGAGTCCAACCAAACCCAGCTAAAGGTGCAAAATTACTTTATGACTGCTTATAAAATACATAAACTCACAAGCTGAGTGACAAAATAGTTTTCACATTAATAAAACTTTCTTTTTTTCAACTTCAGAAACTGTGCTCAGATGCGGAGTGTGATAAGCCAGTTTTTGACCGTTTGGAGGCTGAACTTCAAGAAGCCGTGGCTGTAAATGAGCGAATGTCTCGTGTACACAGTGAGCGAGATGCTGAGCTGGATCACTATGTGCAGTTGGTAGCAAACCTAAAAGAGCGCTGGCAGGCTGTGTTTGCCCAGTTTAAGCTACGCCAGAGGGAACTGGACCTACTGGGTAGGCAGATGCAAAACTATAGACAGAGTTATGACTGGCTCATTCAGTGGATTGCAGATGCCAAGCAACGGCAGGAAAATATCCAGGCCATGCCCATCAATGACATCAAAGGTCTTAAGGAACAACTGGCCCTGGAGAAGGTATGTATCATTATTGCAGAGTGCATAAAGAGGTTTACAGTCATTATACAGTCATTATACAGTCATTATACAGTCATTATAGTCATGTTCACATCATATAAATGACGTGATTATTCATTTGTTGTTCTTTTGTTTTCATGAACAACTTCTATAAACAGAAACTCCTTGAGGAGATTGAGAACAACAAAGAAAAAGTAGATGAATGTCAGAAATATGCCAAGGCCTACATTGATACAGTTAAGGTAAGGATGAAAAAATTCCCAAGCCATTTTTGAACACAGATATCAGGATATTAGATCTTTCAAAACGTTTCTTTTTAGGATCATGAACTCCAGCTGGTTACATACAAGGCATTGGTGGAGCCAATTGCATCACCTCTGAAAAAAATCAAGGTGGAGTCTGCATCAGATGACATTATCCAAGAGGTATATTCCACTTTATTTTTCTACGCAAAAAAGTTTTCTAACTTTATCTTTAAAAGTCAAGCAAAGTATTTGAAATGTGTTGTGAATTATCTTCCAGTATGTTGCTCTAAGAACACGCTACAGTGAGCTGTTGACTCTGGCGAGCCAGTATATTAAGTTTATCATAGACACACAGAGACGGCTAGAGAATGAAGAGGTGAGTTGAACGCTCTCCAAAAGCATGTAGAGTGCCTTGTGTAAGTATTTACCCCCTTAGATGTGTACATTATATGAACAAAAGGATTGGGACACAGTTTTCCAGCCCTATGTGGTTCTTCCCCAAACTGTTACGACAAAGTGGGTGGTACACAACAGCATAGTCTTTGTCCAATAGTCCAATGTCTTTAGATGTGGTAGCATCAAATAATTTCTTCACAATTTAGAAACTTATATATGTCTAGAATGACAGTGCCCCTTTACACAAAACCATTTGCATGAAGATACGGTTTAATTCAAAAGATCTTGAGTGGCCTGCTGTAGAGCTCTGACCTCAACCATACTGAACACCTCTGAGATGAATTGGAACACTGACTGCACGCCACACACCACCCTACTGTAGTACCTGACTGTACTAACGCAATTGTTACCTAATGAGCAGAAATCTTTACAAGCACACTTCAAAATCTAGTGTAAGATCTTCCCAGAAAAGTGACGATTATTATAATAGCAAATGAGGACTAAATGTGGAATAGGATGTTCAAAAAGCACATATAAATATTGCGGTCAAGTGTCCAAAAACTAATGTCCATGTAATTTATATGTGTAGGATTATGTGTTATTCTGTGTAGATTTATGTAATCCCATATTTATCAATTTCAAATCCAAATTGTAACATTACAAAATGCAGAAACTGTTCAAGGGGGTGAATACTTATGCAAAAAAAGGTATAAATTTCCCAAAAGGCTTTTTCTTATGTAAATTATGAGACACGATTTCAGTTAGAATGAACTTAAGGTGATTTTTCAAAATGATTCCACATTTTCTATATAAGATAAACTGTGCTCACTTATGTTATGAGTAATGCCAAATGCTAGTGGTGCAGCACATTCCATTTCACCAACAATTCCTGTATCTCACGGTCTATGTGTAAAAATAAGTTTTTGACAAAATCGCAAACATAAAAAAGTGAACTATTTGTCAATAGCGCTCCGCTGAAGCATACCCAGAATGACATTGTGAAAATACAGCATGCACCTTTCAATCCAGCAGACAATTTAAAATTACACTGAAGTAACACTTTGCTTGTATCTTTCTATATTTTCCTTTCTAAAATGTGTCACATTTTTTCTAAATCTTTTATTTATTTATTTATTTATTTATTTATTTTTATGAGAAGCACAATTATGTTCTTTACTCCCTTTTTCCTTTTTCCTAACTTGCATTTCTGCTTGTTTGCTTCTCTATATGGCTTGCCAGTGCTTTATCATGATGAATGTTTATCATGTTTGGGCACTAAGGAGGTAAATTTTGCACCGCATTGTCATCCTGTTTATATTCATTCGCCAAAAGCACATAACAGACTCTTACAATGATACATGACTCTTGTATGTATATAAATACATAAATACATACATACAGTGACAATCCAACTAAAGTCATGTACCACTATGACATTCATCATATTTTTTCTCTTTACATAATTTTCTTCGAAATATTTTTATTTACATGCTTTTTTGCTGCATCACTAGATTGTATGTTCCTTAGGCCTGCTAATTACAATATGATTATATATATATATATATATATATATATATATATATATATATATATATATATATATATATGCTTTATGTTTTCTTTCTCACTATCAAACTGAAAATGAATTCAGATAAAATTATTATGTAAATCCTTTTCTCTTCACATTTACACACTATTCAAACTTCTAGAAAGGAACTTTAAACTAGGGAATCGTTACATTTTGTGATGGAGTCATCCCGTGGAGTAACACCTCAATAGCATGATTTCATTCAGTATTCCAGTTGTTTTATTGTGCCGTGAAGTGAGTGTCTCATTAATTGTGCCATAAAAGTGATTTTATTCTGTTTTTTGTAACCAATTAACACAACACCTATTAAGATTTTTCATGAATTTTTAAATATGTTTGTTTTATTTGCTTTTATAATATAATATATAACCTTAAATAACATTGTCTTTTATTTCCATTATGCTTGTTTTCTTAAATAACAGAAAGCTACAGAAAAACTTAAAGCAGAAGAGAGGAAAAAGATGGCTGAAATGCAGGCCGAGTTAGAAAAACAGAAACAGTTAGCAGAAACTCAAGCGAAGGCCATTGCCAAAGCAGAGCAAGAGGCTGAAGACTTGAAGCTAAAGATGACAGAGGAGGTCAGCAAAAGACAAGTCTTTGCAGTTGATTCTGAGAAACAGAAGCAAAACATCCAGCAGGAAATGCATGAACTCAGAAACCTCTTCGACCAGGAGATTAAGGCCAAAGGCCAACAGGTAGAAGAGGTCCTGCTAAGCCGAACCAAGATTGAGGAGGAGATACGAATAATCCGACTTCAACTCGAGACTACCGTCAAACAGAAATCGACGGCTGAAGCCGAACTTCAGCAGCTCAGGGATAAAGCATCAGAGTCTGAAAGACTTAGGAAGTCCGTCCAGGAAGAAGCAGAAAAATTGAGGAAACAAGTCAATGAAGAGACACAGAAAAAACGGAAGGCCGAAGAAGAGCTGAAGCAAAAATCAGAAGCAGAGAAGGAAGCTGCGAAGCAGAAGCAGAAGGCCATGGAGGACCTTGAAAAATTTAAGCATCAAGCCGAAGAGGCGGAAAGGCGCATGAAGCAGGCTCACCTGGAAAAGGAGAGGCAGATAAAAGTGGCTGAAGAGGTGGCACAAAAGACTGCTGCCACAGAGCTGCAGAGCAAGCGACTTTCCTTTGCCGAAAAAACTACGAAATTGGAGGAGTCCCTGAAACAAGAACAAGTCACTGTTATCCAGCTGCAAGAGGAGGCAGAGCACTTAAAAAAGCAACAAACTGAAGCTGATAATGCAAGACATGAAGCTGAGAAGGAACTGGAAATATGGAGACAGAAAGCCAATGAAGCTCTCCGTCTAAGGCTCCAGGCTGAGGAGGAGGCCCATAAGAAGAGCGCTGCGCAAGAGGAGGCTGAGAAACAGAAAGAGGTAGCGAAGCAAGAGGCAAAAAGGAGAGCCAAAGCTGAGGAGCTTGCTCTCAAACAGAAGGAGCTTGCAGAGAAGGAGCTTGAGAAGCAAAGAAAAGAAGCTGAAGAAACCTCTCAACAAAAGCTCGCCGCAGAACAGGAACTTATCCGCTTGAAACTGGATTTCGATCATGCTGAGCAGCAAAGGGCCCTCCTGGATAATGAACTGCAGCGGCTGAAAAATGAAGTGAACACCATTGTTAAACAGAAACAACAACTAGAGGATGAGCTTTCCAAAATAAGAAAGGAGATGGAAATCCTCATAGAGCTTAAAGCCAAAGCTGAAAAAGAGTCCATGTCAAACACTGAGAGGAGCAGGCAGCTTCTTGAATCGGAGGCAAGCAAAATGAGGGAGCTTGCTGAAGAGGCTACTAAACTGAGATCAGTTGCTGAGGAAGCAAAGAAACAGAGGAAAATTGCAGAAGATGAAGCAGCACAACAAAGAGCAGAGGCTGAGAAGATCCTCAAAGAAAAACTGGCTGCTATCGATGAGGCAACTCGTGTCAAAACAGAGGCAGAGATTGCTTTAAAAGAGAAGGAGGCTGAGAACGAGCGTCTGAAAAGAAAAGCTGAGGACGAAGCTTATCAAAGGAAGGTCTTAGAAGACAAAGCAGCCCAACATAAGCAAGATATTGAAGAAAAGATCAACCAGTTAAAGATGTCCTCTGATACTGAATTAGGCCGACAGAAGGAAATCGTTGAGGATATCTTGAAGCAAAAGAAGGTGGTTGAGGAGGAGATTTATATTTTGAAACTCAACTTTGAAAAGGCTTCGACAGGAAAGCAAGACCTCGAACTTGAACTGAAGAAACTAAAGAGCATGGCAGAGGAGATCCAGAAAAGTAAAGTAAAGGCAGAAGAGGAAGCAGAGAAACTCAGGAATGTTGCACTGGAGGAGGAGAAAAAGAGGAAAGATGCAGAGGAGAAAGTAAAAAAGATTTCGGCTGCTGAAGAGGAGGCAGCGAGACAGTGCCGTGCAGCTCAACAAGAAGCTGAGCGTCTTAAAAAGAAAGCTGAAGATGTCAAACAACAGAAGGAGAATGCTGACAAGGAAGCTGAAAAGCAGATCCTTTTAGCTAAAGAGGCTGCTCAAAGATGTACTTCTGCTGAGCAGAAAGCTCAGAATGTCCTTGTCCAACAGAAGGAGGACAGCCTCGCTCAAACTAAGCTCAAGGAAGAGTATGAGAAGGCAAAGAAGTTAGCAGAGGATGCAGCAAAGGCCAAGGAAAGTGCAGAAAAAGAGGCTGCACAATTTCGGCAAAAAGCAGATGAGGCGGAGCGTCAAAAGCAAGCAGCTGAAGCAGAGGCAGCTAAACAGGCCAAAGCTCAGGAAGATGCTGAAAAACTAAGAAAAGAAGCTGAAAAAGAAGCTTCCAAACGTGCTAAAGCAGAAAAGAATGCATTAAAACAAAAACAGCAAGCAGAGGCAGAAATGACAAAGCATAAACAACTTGCTGAGACAACCTTGAAGCAGAAATCTCAGGTTGAGCAAGAGTTGGAGAAGGTAAAATTGCAACTCGATGAGACAGACAAACAGAAATTGCTCTTGGATGATGAACTCAAAAGACTGAAGGATGAGGTCAGTGATGCCCTCAAGCAGAAAGCACAGGTGGAAGATGAGCTTGCAAAAATCAAAAGTCAGATGGAGGAACTGGTCAAATTGAAGGTCAAGATTGAGGCAGAAAATCAACAGCTTTTGAAAAAAGGGGAGGAGAGCACAAAAAAATTGCTTGAGGAGGAGGCTGAGAATATGAAAAAGCTGGCTGAGGAGGCTGCACGACTCAGTGTTGATGCACAAGAAGCCTCAAGACTGAGACAGATCGCAGAGTCCGACCTCACTCAACAGAGAGAATTAGCTGACAAGATGCTCAAGGAGAAGATGTTAGCCATCCAGGAAGCGTCCAAGCTGAAGGCTGAGGCTGAGAATCTTCAGAAACAAAAAGACAAGGCTCAGAAGGAGGCCCAGAAACTGCTGGAGGCCCAAAAGGAAATGCAACAGCGTTTAGAGCAAGAAACTGTGGGCTTCCAGAAATCCTTAGAGGCAGAGCGCAAGAAACAGCAAGAGGTAACCGCTGAGGCCGAGACACTCAAACTGAGGGTAATGGAGCTAAGCAAAGCACAGCTGAATGCAGAGGAAGAAGCAAACAAATTCAAGAAACAGGCAGAAGACATTAGAGCTCGTTTGACTGAGACTGAAAAGCAAACTTCAGAAAAAATCAATGTTGTTGAGAAATTGGAAGTGGAGAGGCTGGCGAGCACCAAAGAGGCAGATGAACTGCGTAAAGCAATCGCTAAGCTTGAAAAAGAAAAGGAGAAGCTGAAAAAAGAGGCAACTGATTTACAAAATAAAGCAAAAGAGGTATTTTCATAAAAAAATTATTGTAACCTTTATTTTATCTTTATTTAATAATATTAATCTTAATATTATAACACTTAATATTATGTTCCACACATTTTACTCATTTTCTGTTACTAACAACCGATTCTTTTAAGAAACATAGCTCCAAGCAACTACTGTAGATAATTTTCTTTATATTATAGAATATTTAGTATTGTATACAGGTAATATTGACTGCTAAGGCTTGACACTTTTGTCTGAATAATTTCATTTTTCTTTTCCTATAGATGGCTAATGCACAACAAGAACAAATACAACAGGAAAAGACAGTCCTTCAGCAGACATTCCTTACAGAGAAAGATATCCTGTTGAAAAAGGAGAAAACCATAGAGGATGAGAAAATGAAGCTCGAGAAACAGCTTGAGGATGAAGTGAAGAAAGCCAAAACCCTTAAGGATGAACAGGAAAGTCAGAAAAAGCAGATGGAAGAGGAGAGGAAGAAACTTCAGGTAACTCTGGAAATTGCAGTCAAGAAGCAGAAAGATGCAGAAGAAGAGATGCTCAATAAGCAAAAAGAGATGGAGAAGCTAGAGAAGAAAAAACAAGAACAAGAAAAACTCATGAGTGAGGAAAACAAGAAATTGCGAGAAAAGCTTCAGCAGCTACAGGAGGCACAGAAACCAACAGCATCCGATACAAAGGAAATTGAGATCCAAACTGACAGCATTCCTGAAAACGAAGTAGTTACAGCAACAGTACAGGTAACAACAAAGGAGGTGTTTAATGGTTCTACAGAAGTTGATGGTGTAAAGGCAAAAGAAGAGTCACCCTTGGCATTTGATGGAATTCGTGAGAAAGTACCTGCTAGCAGACTTAATGAAGTTGGTGTCCTAAACAAAAAAGAATTTGACAAACTTAAGAAAGGCAAAACAACTGTGCAAGACCTTATGAAGCTAGACAAAGTCAAGACATGCCTAAAAGGCAAGGATTGCATTGGTGGTTTAACAGTAGAACCCAAGCAGAAAATGGGCATCTACCAAGCAATGAAAGAGAAGAAAATTTCACCAAGCACAGCTATGATGCTTCTTGAAGCTCAGGCTGCATCTGGATTTATTACTGATCCCATTAAGAACATTAGGCTCCCAGTCAATGAGGCAGTAAAGGAGTCCATTATCGGACCAGAACTGCACACCGCATTGCTGTCTGCTGAAAGGGCTGCAACTGGTTTTAAAGATCCTTTCACTGGAAAAAAGATCTCTTTATTTGAAGCCATGAAAAAGGATCTGGTCACAGAGGAGCAAGCTATTAAACTTCTGGATGCTCAAATTGCCACTGGTGGTATAATAGACCCCATAAACAGTCATCGTGTGTCAGTCCAAACAGCATGTAAACAAGGTCAACTGGATGAAGAGTTTAACAAAATCTTATCCAATCTTCCTGATGATAGAAAAGGATTTATGGACCCCAACACCCAAGAAAGTCTTAGTTACTATCAACTGTTAGAAAGATGTAAAACAGATCCAGAAACAGGGCTTCTGTTTCTACCTGTTACACAGACAGCATTACTGACTGAAAAGACATACACAGATGAAGAGGCTAAAGATGCATTCAGTAAAACAAATATATCACTGCCTTTTGGAAGATTTAAGGGGAAGACTGTGACCATCTGGGAAGTGATCAATTCAGAGTACTTTAGCGAAGATCAAAGAAAAGATCTTATTCGTCAGTATAAATCAGGGAAAATTACAGTAGAGAAAACCATAAAGATTGTAATCACTGTTGTAGAGGACAAAGAGAAAAAGAAGGAATTAGCCTTTGATGGTTTAAGATCAGCTGTCCCTGCAGCTGAGCTCCTGGATTCAAAGATCATTAACAAAGATTTATATAACGAGTTGCACAATGGTAAAACTACTATTGAAGAGGTGTCTCAGATGGATTCTGTCAAAAAAGCATTAATGGGAACTAGCAGTATTGCTGGAGTGTTTATTGAGTCAACTAAGGAGAAACTATCAATCTATGAAGCCATGAAGAAAGACATGATTGAAGAAGAGCCTGCACTTCAACTTCTTGAAGCCCAAGCTGGAACAGGCTTTATAATTGACCCAGTGAAAAATCAAAAGCTCACAGTTGATGAAGCTGTGAAATCTGGCATTGTTGGTCCAGATTTGCATGAGAAATTGCTTTCAGCAGAAAGGGCAGTGAGTGGGTACAAGGATCCTTATACAGGAAAAACTGCATCTCTATTTGAAACAATGCAAAAAGGTCTCATCAACAAAGATCAGGGTACAAGGCTGCTTGAGGCCCAAATTGGAACTGGAGGAATCATTGACCCAGTGAAAAGTTACCGGATTCCTCAGGATATTTCTTATAAACGTGGATATTTCAGTGAGGAAATGAACAAGTGCTTAAGTAGCCTATCTGACAGTAATAAAGTGTTTACTGACCCAAACACAAAGGAGAATGTTTCTTATGCACAGCTGCAGAAAAGCTGCATTACTGACAAAGAGACAGGTCTCCCATTACTTCCACTTTCAGAAAAGGCTGCCACAAAATCAGAACTGCCCCAGTCCAAAGAAGCCTTAAGTACAGCAACAATGGAGTTACAGAGTGGACCCTATAAAGGAAGAAAAGTTACCATTTGGGAGATTATTAACTCTGAATATCTAACAGAAGAACAAAGGATTGAAGTAATACGTCGGTATAAATCAGGAACAGTTACAATTGAAAAGATCATTAGCATTGTGATCACATTAGTTGAGGAAAATGAGGTAAAAAAGCATCAGGATACCTTCACTGGTCTCAGAGAACCTGTCAGTGCCACATCCCTGTTTGAATCCAAAATCATTGACAAAACAACCTATGACCAGCTCCAACAAGGCCAAAAGAAGCCAAAAGAGATTAGTGAAATTGAATCAGTCAAGAAGTACCTGCAAGGATCAGAGAGCATTGCTGGAGTTGTCAATGAAACGACTAAAGAGAAGCTCAGTATATATCAGGCAATGAAACAAAAACTATTAACACCAAATACAGGCCTTTCTCTTTTGGAAGCACAAGCAGCAAGTGGGTTTATAGTTGATCCATTCAGGAACGTGAGGTTCACAGTGGACGATGCTGTAAAAGCTGGCATTGTTGGGCCCGAGCTTCATGAAAAACTCCTGTCTGCAGAGAAGGCTGTAACTGGTTATAACGATCCATATACCGGTCAGAAGATTTCTCTTTTCCAGGCCATGCAAAAAGAGCTTGTTCTTAGAGAACATTCCATACCTCTTCTTGAAGTTCAGGAGGCCACTGGAGGAATAATTGATCCAGTGAATAGTCACCGTATCCCCAATGACGTAGCCATTCAGCGAGGTTACCTAAGCAAGCAAATGGCCAAGTCCTTAAAAAACCCTTCAGATGACATCAAAGGATTTACTGATCCTAACAAAAACGAGATTGTCACTTACAAACAACTAATTAAAAGGTGCACAAAAGACCCTGACTTTGGATTCTTTCTCTTACCACTTTCTAAGGCCGAAGTTCCAAAAGAAGTTGAGAAGTCATATGTTTACACTGAAGAGCAGGCGGAAACAGACTTGGCTAACACTCAAATAAATATACCTCACCAAAGTTTCGCAGGAAAACAAGTGAGTTTGTGGGAGGTCATGACATCAGACCTGCTTCCTGTAGAGGACAAACAAAGACTTATTGAACAATACCGGTCAGGAACAATCACAAAAGAGAGAATGATCATCATTATCATTGAAATAATTGAGCGAAGAGAAGTCATTAAAACTGAACAGACTATGCTATGTGATATAATTCGACGCAGAGTTACAATCGAAGAGCTATATAGTGCTCGTATAATTGACCTTGAAACTTACAATCTGTTGAAACAAGGCAAGAAAGCCATCCGAGAAGTTATGGAAATGCCAACTGTTAAGAAGTACCTCTTTGGCACAGGCAGCATTGCTGGGGTCCTCTCCAACAACTCTACTAAAATTAGCATATACCAGGCCATGAAAAGAGGCATCATCAAGCCTGATATTGCCATTGATTTGCTGGAGGCACAAGCAGCTACAGGATTTATGACTGACCCAGTAAAATCTGAGTTGCTAACAGTTGATGAAGCTGTCCGCAAGGGTCTTGTTGGCCCAGAACTCCACGACAAACTTTTGTCCGCAGAGAGGGCAGTCACAGGGTACAAAGACCCATACAGTGGGAAAATCATTTCTCTATACCAGGCTATGAAAAAGGGTCTGGTTCCTGAGGAGTATGCATTAAAGGTCCTAGAAGCTCAGCTTGCAACTGGTGGCCTAATGGATCATGAGTACAATTTTCACCTTCCAAATGATGTTGCAATGCAACGGGGATACATCAACAAAGAAACAAGTGAGAGGCTATCTAGTGGAAATGTCAAAGGCTTTACTGATCCAACTACAGACGAACAAACATCTTATGCAAACCTCCTCAAACAATGCAAAGTTGACAAGGAAAGTGGCATGCATTTGCTGTCTCTTGCAGACAAGAAACTGCTAGTAAAAGGTCTTCGAAAGCAAATCACATTGGATGAACTACTGTGCTCTCAAATTATTGACCAGAAAACCTACAGTGAGCTCACAGAAGGCCTCATTTCAATAGATGAAATCAGCAAAGATTTGAAGAAATACCTTGAGGGTACAAGTTGTATTGCAGGTGTATATGTAGAGGCTACTAAAGAGCGACTGTCAATCTACCAAGCCATGAAAAAGAACATGATCAGGCCAGGCACTGCTTTTGAACTGCTAGAGGCTCAAGCAGCAACCGGATATGTGATCGATCCAATCAAAAATCTAAAACTGACAGTCAATGAGGCTGTAAAACTGGGAGTGGTTGGGCCAGAGTTTAAAGACAAGCTTCTCTCTGCTGAAAGAGCTGTGACTGGATACAATGACCCATACTCTAGTAAGGTAATTTCCCTATTTCAGGCCATGAAGAAAGGCCTGATTCTTAAAGATCATGGTATTCGTCTTTTGGAGGCTCAAATTGCCACAGGTGGAATCATTGATCCTGAGGAAAGTCATCGTCTTCCAGTTGAAATGGCATATAAGCGTGGTCTTTTTGATGAAGAGATGAACAGTATTCTAACTGACCCCTCTGATGATACTAAAGGATTCTTTGATCCAAACACAGAGGAGAATCTGACTTACCTTCAGCTGATGGAGCGATGCATGACTGATCACGAAACTGGACTTGCTCTCTTAATGCTAAAGGAGAAGAAGCGGGAAAGAAAGACATCTTCTAAGTCATCAGTACGCAAACGCAGAGTGGTGATTGTAGACCCAGAAACAGGAAAAGAAATGTCTGTTTATGAGGCTTACCGCAAAGGGCTCATCGATCATCAGACATATATGGAGCTTGCAGAACAAGAATGTGAGTGGGAAGAAATTACCACTTCATCAGCAGATGGTGTGAAGTCTATGATAATAGACAGAAGGTCCGGACGTCAGTATGACATTGACGACGCTATTACAAAAGGACTCATAGATCAGTCTGCTTTGGACCAGTATCGTGCAGGCACCCTGTCCATCACTGAATTTGCAGACATGTTGTCTGGAAATATGAGTGGATTTAGATCACGTTCATCTTCCTTTGGGTCGACCTCATCATTCACCATGAGCCCAGCTCCATCTATCAAGGCCCCAGCAACAACATGGACTGACCCAACAGAGGAAACAGGCCCAGTTGCTGGGATCTTAGACACAGATACTCTGGAGAAGGTATCAGTCACTGAGGCTATGCATCGAAATCTAGTTGATAACATTACCGGTCAAAGACTGCTTGAGGCACAAGCCTGCACAGGTGGCATCATTGACCCAAACACTGGGGAAAAGTTTATCGTTGCAGATGCAATGAACAAAGGCCTGGTAGACAAGATAATGGTAGATCGCATCAACTTAGCTCAAAAGGCTTTCCAAGGATTTGAAGATCCAAGAACCAAAACTAAAATGTCAGCTGCTCAGGCCTTAAAGAAGGGTTGGCTTTATTATGAAGCTGGTCAGCGTTTCCTTGAAGTTCAGTATTTGACAGGAGGACTAATTGAACCTGATGTTCCAGGCAGAGTATCACTGGACGAGGCTGTAAAGAAGGGTACCCTTGATGCACGCACTGCTCAGAAACTGCGTGATGTTAGTGGATACTCCAAATACCTCACTTGTCCCAAAACAAAGCTGAAGATATCTTATAAAGATGCCATTGAAAGAAGCATGATTGAAGAGGGCTCTGGGTTGCGTTTACTAGAGGCATCATCTCAGTCAACCAAGGGTCTATACAGCCCTTACAATGTCAGTGGCTCTGGATCAGCTTCAGGATCCAGGTCTGGCTCCAGAACTGGTTCAAGATCTGGTTCTAGACGAGGGAGCTTCGATGCTACAGGATCTGGTTTTTCAATGAATTTCCCTGCATCTTCCTATGGCTCACCAAGCTATGGACGACGATACAGTTCAGGGGTATACAGTGAGCTGAATGTGGACAAACTAAACCAGGCCCTTACAGCATTAACTCTAAGCAGAAACTGTTGCTCAGAGTTTAATCAAATGTTGCTCCTACCGCAAACACATTGCTCTTTAATTGCCTAACTCATTAAAAAACATTTATTCTGCTCTGCATGTGGTTGCTATGGGACTGGGGAACTATTGCTATATCCTGCTGGCTTTCTTTTCATGTTAGATATTTGGTTTATGTGTAATATGTAATATTTTGATAATTATTTCATACTATTAATGTTGATAATTTTTTCTTTTTTGCTTTCTTGAAAGAATTTGAAAATTCAGTGGATTCTTGTTTTTTTTATATTACATACATCAGTGTTAGTGTCTTTGCTCTTGTATATTCCTTTTTGTACCGAGGACCGACGCTAAATTTATCATTTATTTTATTTGTAAAAATATATTTTGGAGAACATTATATTACATGCATTTTGTTAACCTGGAATAACCTGTTAAACTGAACTGGTAACCATTTACAGAGCAGAATAAACAGAATTTCATTAAAAGAGCAAAAGAAGAAAAGCAACATTTCGGCAAAGCAGAAGTCATATTTCAAGGGGTTACTTATACCCAAGTTTATATTGGAAATAATAAAATATTGATGTCTTTGGATCTCTGCAGTCATTGCAAGCTTAATGGCTATCCTGTCACAAGTTCTAATTATATCAGCCTCCAGAAATTACAGAAGCGGAAGACAGCACTGAATCATGAAAGATCAGAACATGTAATTGATATCCATACAATGGCTTCATCTGTTTCACATCTCCAAATTCAAAGAGGAATTCACTGATGCCTTGACCTCACCACCTGTCTGCATATATTATATTGTAAGTATAATATTTAGTTAATAACATACCAGTGTTTCAAACGTTATTGATTAAATTAAAATTAAAAAAAAAAAAAAAAAACACATTCAGAAGTTATAGACTGGGTCTGGCACTAACTGAAACAGAAAATTATTTTACAGGAAATACAGATGTAGTCGATTATACACAATATTGACAAAGGTTTGTGGACACCTGACCTTAAGTTACGTATGTGCTTTCCCATTTCACATGTAATATAATATAGAGGCCTATAATAGCCTCCACTCTTCTGGGAAGCTGTTCCACTATACTTTGGATTGTGCTTACGGAAATTTCTGCTCAATCATCCAAAAGAGTGTTAGTAACGTCAAGTACTGATTTAGGATGAAAATGCCTGGAGTGCAGTCAGTGTTCTAATTCTTCCCAAAGTTGTTCAATAGGGTTGAGGTCAAAGGTCTATAGCAGGACACTTAATCATATCTTCATGGAGCTGAAGCTTTGTGCACAGGAGTACTGTCATCCTGGAATAGGTTTTGGCCACCTAATTCAAGTGAAGTAAAAATGTAACGCTATCGCATCTAAACAATTGTTTATCTTTGTGGTAACAGTTTGGAAAGAACGAGGTCAGGTGTCCAAAATACTTTTGTCCATATTGTGTATATATAGATTATGCACTATAGATCAATACAGTATCAACGTTAATCATCTGTTGGTTTACAGTGTGTGATATTTTGATTCTGGTTATATACATTCATATATTATATAAAACTTTACTACAAGATTTATCCTGCCACCAATTTTATACTACATACTTTCAACCATACTTTCTTGTCTGAAGAGCATAGATTATATGGATTACATGTGTGTATTCATTTTCACTTAAAATCCCCGTTTTCTTATTCTTGCAGTGTCTTCCACTGCCCACCAGAGCGACACTTTGGATTACATTGCGCCAATCAAAAGAACCACGAAAGATGCCACTTGACTGACCAACATACATGTTCTGCTACCTTTATTTGCTGTAGTAATAATAATAATAATATTACTAATAATTATTATTAATATTATTATTTTTAACATCTTGTATTATGTTCAATCTTATAGGTCTAATCTGTTTTAACACAAAATTTGTTAAATGTGATTTAAACTTTTTTTTTTCCAAAGAAGCTTGACTCCTACAACCCTGCAAATTCTGTATTATAATATAAGGCAAGACATATTAAAAGCTGACGTTATATATATATATATATGTCATCACCATACTTTATCACCATGCTAACATTCAAAACCTGTTTTTATGTATATTTTTGCTGTATTGCTCTTTCTGTCTTGTGATTACATTTTCCATTATGAATGTTATTGTTACTCCATACAAAACAGCTCACAGTAATCATACCATATTATTCATATCAGCTGGAATTTCTTACATTATAGTTTTGCTTTGCACGGTTTCCTTTTGCTAACATTGATCAAGGAATTCAGTATTTTACAGAAGCTGAATTTAACAATTCTGTTGTGAGGAAATATTTTGAAGTGATGTAAGGATTTCATTAAACAAAGCATGCTATGTTTTGGGCATCATTAAGAAGATTGTATTTATAGGATGGGATTGTATTCTAATGTAAATAAACTATATACAAATATCAACTGTATTTGATCATTATTTATTGTCAGGAAGCTATAAATATGTTTACCTTCAAACCTACACATCCATTTGATTTTATTGCTAATAGTTAGTGTGAGGTATCGCTGTCCTGTGTTTACTCTTTATCACTCTTAAAGTTGTGTTTAAATATCCAACATGAACTAATAAAAATGTACAGAAATGTATATTGTTGAACTATAGTTGAATTATTAATAGTTAATTAATTTATTAGTTAGTTTAATTAGTTAACAGTATATTTTATTTATATACACAGTTCTGAGCAAAAGATTTAGGCAGGTGTAAAGAAATGCTGGAATGTTGTAAAGTAAGAATACTTTCAAAAATGTATGTTTATTAGTTGTACTTCCCCAAACTGTAACCACAACTGTACAGGATGTTATATAGAAAATGGGGACTAAATGTGGAATTTCATGTTCAAATACAAATTCTTTGGTCAAGTGTCCACAAATCTTTGTCCATACAGTAGTTCAGGGTCTAAAAATCCTTTCATTTAAAAACGAAAAAAGTGAAGTGCGATGAAAACAACAATGCATAAGATATGTTTTCCTATTCCATATAATTTGCTTTATATTTGCCATCATTATAGAATAAAAGGATGATGATTTTAAAGAAGAGGTGCTGCAGGTTTAACCTCCAATGCTTATGGAATAAAAACTTTTTTTTTTTTAAAAAGCAGCTACAGTATGTTCATATCCACACAGAGATAACAGATAATAGAACACACCCACAAACATTTCAATTCAAGGCATTGGCATCACTTTTCAGATACACAAATTCATCTTTAAAAATGACTTGAAACAAAAGAACAAAAAACATTTTTTTATTCCTTTTTAAATGCAATTTTTCCCAAAGTTAAAGTCAGTAAGACTCCTATTTGGCATCATTAATGATGGAATCTGTAATGAATCATTCATTTGTCTTCAGAATTTTCTTGCACAGAGTTGAAGTGAATCAAAAAACTATTCCAGGAACAGTTATTGCCTTGAGGCAATAAGCATCCAAGCAAACATTAGAGAAGAGCTACTGGATTCCAAAGGACCACCACCGAGGAGTTTCAACCATTAGGCCAGCCAGCTACTGAAGCAGGACACTTGAGAGAGTCTACACATTGAAAATGTTCCATGCAGAGCAGATATATTGCACAACAAAGAAAAATATTCTATTCCAATTTTTCTATTTATTAGGTATGTAAATGTTTGTAGTTGCACTGTGAGATGAGGAGAAACTAAGGACTGGCAATCCACTACATTAAACCACATTACATGTACATATTTTTTTTTAAGAAATAAACAACCTTGAACTATAGGAAAGTAATATATATATATATATAAATAAGTTAATATAGTATAAGTAATAGGTATTGAACATGTCACAATTTTTCTCAGTATATATATTTCTAAAGGTACTATTGACATGAAATCTTTACCAGGTGTTGGTAACAACCCATGCAATCCACACATACAAAGAAATGAAGTGATGTGTAATAATGTGAAGTGAACACATGAAGAAAGGGAGGTGAAGAAAGGCATGAAAAGCTAAGACGCCATCTAAAATCAATCAGTAATGAGAAAGCAGTCCTGCCCCATGTCAGTGCAAATTACTATCAGTGGTTCATTCTCAACTAATGATCTATATCAGTGGTTCTTAACCTTGTTGGAGGTACTGACCCCCACCAGTTTCATATGTGCATCCACCGAACCTTTCTTAATTGGAAAAATAAAATATGATTTTTTTCAAATTCAAAATCAAAACATACAGTACAGACCAAAAGTTTGGACACACCTTGTGTGTCCAAACTTTTGGTCTGTACACTATATATATATATGATATATACAGTACAGACCAAAAGTTTATATTATATTATATATACAGTACAGACCAAAAGTTTGGACACACCTGCTCATTCAAAGAGTTTTCTTTATTTTCATGACTATGAAAATTGTAGAGTCACACTGAAGGCATCAAAACTATGAATTAACACATGTGGAATTATATACATAACAAAAAAGTGAACTGAAAATATGTCATATTGTAGGTTCTTCAAAGTAGGCATCAAGAGAATGCCAAGAGTGTGCAAAGCAGTAATCTAAGCAAAAGGTGGCTACTTTGAAGAACCTACAATATGACATATTTTCAGTTGTTTCACACTTTTTTGTTATGTATATAATTCCACATGTGTTAATTCATAGTTTTGATGCCTTCAGTGTGACTCTACAATTTTCATAGTCATAAAAATAAAGAAAACTCTTTGAATGAGAAGACTTTTGGTCTGTACTGTAGGTATATATTTTACTGGTGCACAAAATGAACCATGCATCAACATCACTGTGTTCAAAGAACAAAACCATTAAAACATGATTTTCACACAAAAACAAAAACATAATAATGAATATTTACTGCAAATCAGTTTGACTTCTGCTGTTGCCTTTCGGAGACCAGTTCAGAAATGCGCGGCTTCACCTTGGCAAGTGCCACTCTCAAATCATATGAGTCGGGTGTGTGTCTTGACCTCCGCCGAACCCCTGAGACTGACTCACCGAACCCCTAGGGTTCAATCGAACCCAGGTTAAGAACCACTGATCTATATAAATGTCTCCCATTACCAAGGTGTCACACAAGAAACATCTCATGATGGGTAAAGGGAGAGAGCTCCCTCAAGACCTTCACAAACTTATTGTTGCAAAACATACTGATGGGATTGTTTACAGAAGCTTCAAAAAGACCTGAAATTTGCAGGTTCTACTGTTAAAAAAAGCCCGAGTTATAAATTCAGAATTTTTTCCTCGCAATTACGAGTTTGCGACACTTTCTGGCAAAGCGCCAAAGGAAACCACGAGATGTGCTTGTTACATAATGCGGGAGTTACTTTTATATTGGAAACAGAGCTTTGTATGCCATTTTTCCGACAACGAGGTTTGGCCGTATTAACTCTTTGGCTTGATAATCCTTTAAAATGGAAGCCTATTATGTGCTTTGCCAGAAAGTGTCGCAAATGAGTTATAAACTCGCAATTGCGAGAAGAAGAAAAAAGTATTCTGACTGTATAACTCTCAATTGCGAGTTTGTATCACGCAACTCGGGGGGGGAATAATTCTGAGATTAAAAAATCGCAATAACCTTTTTTTTTTTGTGGCGGAAACGGCCTTCCATAGATTTCACATTGTCACACGAAGATTAAACCTGGAATGTGGCGTTAGACCCCGGTACTAAAAACAATTCTGCGTTTCTTTACGGATTTTAAAACATGTAACACCCCACTAAACTCAACGAAGACAACACAACAATTACTATTTCCAGCTCTTAAAAGTTATGGCAGGATAAGTGTTCATGGAGAAAAATAATTGGAATTTATTTTAATTTAACTGATCTATATACAGACATGAATGATGAATCTGTTTCTTCAGAATACACATCTATCACTCCATCAAGAACGGACTGTGTGTACACGAGCTGTTACTGGTAGGACAGAGGGATTTCACACCGCTGCCTTTACATTTGTTTTATAATTCGACTTTTTTTTATAATTCGGTTAATTTCATGCAAAATCTTCTTCTTTCGGCTTCTCCCATTAGAGGTCACCACAGATCATTCGTCTCCAAACCCCCCTGTCCTCTACATCTGCCTCTTTCACCCCAACCACCTGCATGTCTTCCCTCACCACATCCATAAACCTCCCCCTTGGCCTTCCACTTTTCCTCCTTCCTAGTGGTTCCATCCTCAGCATTCTCTTACTGCACATGTCCAAACCATCTCAATCGCGCCTCCCTCACCTTGTCTCCAAAACGTCCTACATGCGCTGTCCCTCTCATTTATAATCCTGTCCATCCTCGTTGATCCCAATGAAAACCTCAACATCTTCAGCTCTGCTCCCTCCAGCTCCACCTCCTGTCTTTTACTCAATGCCACTGTCTCTAAACCATACAACATTGCAGGTCTCACCACAGTCCTATAAACTTTCCCTTTCACTCTCACAGATACTCTTCTATCACACATCACTCCTGCTATCACTCTTCTCCACCCACTCCACCCTGCCTGCACTCTTTTTTTCACTTCTCTAACACACTCTCCATTACCTGAACTTCACCTTTTCCACCTCTTCTTACTGTAACCGCACCACTTCACTGCTCTCCCTCTCATTCACACACATGTACTCTGTCTTACTCCTACTGAATTCATTCTCCTTCTCTCCAGCGCGTACCTCCACCCCCAGGCTCTTCTCAACCTGCTCTCTACTCTCACCACAAATAACAATATCATCTGCTAACATCATAGTACACGGAGACTCCTGTCTGACCTCCTCCCTTTAAAAACTTGATAAACAAAGCATGTCAATAACAATAATCAAAAATGAAAAAGTCTTTGCCAGTGTAACACGATGTGTATTTCTTTATGTAAATAGCGTGTTCCGTTACTCAATGTTTGTGTACTTACATATACATTTATGGCATTTGTTAGACGCTCTTATTTAGAGCTTCATACAATTATCTAATTTATACAACTGAGCATTTGAGGGTTAAGGGCCTCGCTTAAGGGCCCGACAGTGGCAGCTTGGTGGTGCTGTAGCTGAATTTACGGCCTTGCAATCAGAAGTCCAACATCCTATTCACTACAATTTCATAGCTCCCATTTAAAACTAAACATGTTAGCATTAAAATGTTCACTTCACTGTGATTACACTATTTAGAAAAAAAAATAAAAAATACTTTTACAGAAAAGGTCCTTTGGAGGTCATTTAGAACTGCTTGTTGTTTAAACTCTGTGCATTTTTTATGCCATTTCCAGTAAAGATCTTTCATAAATACTATCATAAATTATTTAGGAAGTTGAATAGATCTCTCAAAAATAGAAGCATGGAATGTAGTAGTATATGGCATTTATATTCTTAATAAGATAACATTTCTTCTGTTCTTTTCCTCCACAGTGAAGAGAATGTGTGGAAGCTGTGTGAATATATCCAGCATCAGGAGACGTGTCCACTGGACCAAGTGCATGCAGTCTTCATATCAAATGAAAAGAAAACAGTGGGTGAATGTTTCATGAGAAAGCAGAGATCTGGCCATTGTGCCCCCTGGTGTTAATCATGTTTGTTTTTTTTCTCTCGTGTATGCAGATCCCGATTTGGAAGCAGAAATCGAGCGGAGGGAATGAACCTGTGATATGGGTATGCAGTTCTCCACACACACTACAATGGGGAAAATATATAACGTTCATTTCGAAGGTGTTCTAATATGGGATGGGTTTTTAGGATTACCACGTCGTGTTACTGCACGTGAGCCCGCAAGCACGGAGCTTTGTGTACGATCTGGACACCACCCTTCCTTTCCCATGTCTTTTACACGTGTATTCAATGGAGGCGTTTCGATCAGATGTGCTGCTAAAACCAGACTTTCGGAGGCAAGTTATAGCTGAAGACATTTTATGGATAAATGGTCGTTTAACGTCAGGTTTTACACACATTTGCTTTAATAAATGTGATTTTTTTTTAGGAAATTGCGTGTCATACCAGCTGACACCTACTTGAAGACGTTTGCTTCGGACAGATCTCACATGAAGCATTCTAACGGGGCATGGCGTATGCCCCCACCTCCATATCCTTGCATAGAAACAACAGGTAAATACCTTTTACATTTTCCTCTCACTTTTTTGCTTCCCTTTTTCTTTAACAGCTCACAAATCTGATTTTTTATTATTTGTTATAGAATCCAAAATGAACCTGGAGGATTTTATCAGCATGGACCCGAACGTGGGCGTAGGAACAGTGTATAAGCTTTCTGAGTTTGTGCAACACTTTGGAGCTAAATGAGGAATTTTGGAAGCAGGAAATAAACCGCATCCCAATCAGAACCGTGACGTTTCAGGATAATAACTAATGTGTATAATGTGTAAATGTGTCTGATTTCATGTTTACACTGTCAAAGCTCAGAGCACAATGTAAATAAGTTGTTTACTGTTTGTAAATTGCTTAATTCTTCAATTAAATAAAACGGGAAACAGTTAATTTTGAGAGCATGAAATGATACATGTTTAAAGGTTCTGGCATGTACGGAAGTTCTAAGGGGCCATACATAATTACCTATTTTCCGGACTATAAGCCGCTACTTTTTTCCCACGCTTTGAACCCCTCGGCTTAAACAATGAAGCGGCTAATTTATGGATTCTTCCTGGGTTTTTTCCGGTTTCACAAACTTCATGCCAAAAAACTGAACCCCATAACATTAGACCAATGAAATTGCCGAACGGGTTCAGGTGAACCAATGAAACTCTTTACAGTGGAACCCGGTTATGTCGATGTCCTAGGGGGTCGCCAAAAAGCATCGAGGTAACCGATGATCGAGATAAACGAAAATCAAAATGGCGGCAGTATATTAACATGCTTGAAATTTCTTTATGTACATGATGTGCGTTAATAAATGAGAATGTGCATCCACGTGTTTTTGGAGGGGTTTTTACACAACAGCGTTGCCGCGATTTGTTTGATGAAGGCATGCTATAAAAATGTACATACGTTTGTTAACAAAAGGCATAAGTGCACCTACTAACAGCAGAGATTTAGCAGTATACAATACAAACCACCGTCCATTCTCTATACAAACCTTTATTATATTCTCCAACATTATAAACACACAGACCGCTCAAAAAAAAAACCACAGCGGCTGCACAGTGTCGTCTCACATTTAGTCCACATGTGGAAAGAAAAGAAAAATAAACAGTAACTAAGTTTCTGAAAACTTATGACCATCAGGCTGAAGTAATCCGCACAAACACACAAAGCAAAGTGTCCGAAAAAACTTACGTCCGCGATGCCGAGGGGGAGATAAGCCGAGAGAGAGAGAGAGAGAGTTTGTAAATTAAAAAATACCGCGACCGGCGGCACGGCGCGAAGCCGGAAAAAAACCCGTAAGATCCAAAACCGAACCCGAAACCAAAAACGAGGGACAGAAAAGTCTCAAACGTGAACGGCGGAAGGGGGCGTGGCAGGTGCTTTCTCTGCCGCTTTCTCTGCAGCTCCCGGCTTCAACTCCTTACCGAGAGAGCCGTGCTTCTTACCGGCCAGCGTCGCTACCGAGAGAGCCGTGCTCCTTACACTGCTCGCGCGCCGGTAAGGAGCACGGCTCTCGGTAAGGAGCGGCGGCGCCGGTAAGGAGTTGAAGCCGGGAGCGCCGCACTTACTAACAGCAGAGATTCACCAGTATACAATACAAACACCTGTAGTATCTGTAAGGTTTGATTTTTCCGCCACTTTCACGAGTTCTTCTGCAGCTGCACAGCGCCGATCGACATAACTGACGTTAAAATTTCAAATTTTTTCCCCCTTGTGCTCGAGATATTAGGGTTCGGCGACATAAAAAAAGTCGACATAACCGATAAAAAATGCGTAGAAAAAGCGACAATTTGGCGGTTCCACTTCAAAAACGGCGACTTAATAGGGTTGTCGAGATAACCGAGGGCGAGATAACCGGGTTCCACTGTATATTAAATCAGATGCGCTCCCACTGAATCGGGCCGCACCACATCATAAATATAGATGAGGTTCCTCTGACGTTTGATCTGCCGCTCACTCGGACTGTCTACAGGAAATGCGAATCATTCGTCACACTGAAAACAACCGGGCATGAAAACACACACTTCACCTGTGTTCTGAGCTGCACGGCATCGGGAGAAAAGCTTCACCGTTGGTGATTTTTAAACGCACGACGATGCCAAAAGATAAACTGTTGTGAAAGGAAGACAGTGAACAATGACTTTCTTGGTCGGCTACTGTTTAGATACAAGCCGTGTAACAGACACTGTCTTTCATTAAATCCTGTGTAAAGTTCATTAGTTTCAGTGTAGACACCTGCGGCTTATAGACAGGTGCGGCGTATTTATGTTCAAAATTAAAATCTTTGTCAAATTCAGTGGGTGCGGCTTATATTTGGGTGCACTTAATAGTCCGGACATTACGGTATTCTTTCTTGTTTTCTCATGATCTCACATTCAAGTCCACGTTATTATCCGTAATGCTGCGTTGATGATGATGATGATCACGCTTTTATGCCAAATACACAGAAAAGTTAAGTACTGATCACTAAATATTTTTTAGATGCAGCATCATGGATAATAACCACGTCCGCTAATGTGCACATGTGGGCACATGGAGAAAACTCACGAAAAGGTTGTGATCCCAAGAAAACAACTATGTTGAGATCGCAAGAAAGGGTAGTCATGATCACGAGAAAACAGGAAAGAAAAATAGTGATGTATGGCCTCTTAGAACATGCCATAAGCATGGAGGAGTTGGTGTTGAATTTATAATGATCTCAGATGTTGAGCTAATTTATGAGTTGCTCAGGAACTCCTGGTTCCACATCTCCAACTGCCTGATTAAGACTAATGTCCTTTTAACACTCGTAATCTCTCTGCACTCATAATGTCTCACTCTTCAGTGATTTAATGATTTATAAACGCACTCTTGGTGTCGCCCAGATTCTCCTTTTGAGTCTGGTTCCTCTCAAGGTTTCTTCCTCTAAACCACAGTTTTCCCACTCTTACAGTCTGTATAGCTGCTTTGAGATGATATCCATTGTGAAATCGCAATAGAAATAAACTCAAATTGAATTTTCCACTATAATCGTTAAATTTGATGTATATTGTATGTTTTTAAATTGTTTATGGCTCCTCTAATGTGAAACAATCCACTGTCTGATATCCTATTGCTGTAAAACTGCTGTATGCAGCCGTGTGTTATCGGGACCCCATTATAGTCTTTATCTTTGTAATTGTTGTGCAAACAAGTGTAAATCTGCTGCATTTATCATAAACTGAGCAGCAACACCGACTGAGTGGTAACATTTATCGGTTTATTGCTCGTGGTCTTGTACAAAGCAGAGAAGATATACAAATAATAAAAATGCTGTTAGTCAGAATTATAAAAGTGTAGTTTTGTTGTTTTTTAATGGGAAAAGAACAAGCACACTTCTGAACAGCTGCAGGATTTTTATACGATTGCTGCAAGATAATCCTTCACTTCAGCAGGTGACAGTCTTCGGAATCCAGCTTCATTACAGATGCCCACTTCAATGTTTTCTTCGGTCATTTGTCCCTCAAAACTTTCCTGTGGAAATGCATATGAGAGAGAGAGAGAGAGAGAGAGAGAGAGGTCAATCATTAAAAGAAGGACATTTTAAATATTTTTAATATCAAATTAGGTGAAGATAAATGACGTGTTTGAAGGATCTAAAAGCTTTCAGTATTTAACATCTCGATCATTTATCGCTCCTGAATATTAAACCTGCTGATGTACTGCATTGTAAAATACAAACTATTCATGAATTCACTTTAACTGAGTGAACGGCTGCTCATCAGGGATAAATGCACATCGTTCACCTTGACTGTTGATTTCTGTAAAGCTGCTTTGAGACAATGTCTGTTGTGAAAAGCGCTATAGAAATAAACTTGACATGACATGGACAGTAACAGTAGTTATTCTCTGGTCTCTGTACTTTACTCAAGTATTTCTGTTTGGGGAGACTTTTAACTTCACTACATTTCAAAGTCAAATATCGTACTTTTTACTCAACTACATTTTAACCAAAATCAGTGGTTCCTTTTTATTTATGAGTGGATAAAAACGTAACTGGAGAAGCACGCAGAAGCCACCAATCAGTGTAGAGCGCGCGCTGAGTTAGAAGCTTGTTTTGAATGCGCTTGGCAACGGTGTATTTAGGCAAAGGCGACATGAGCAGCGGCACAGGGCGTCCACGTAATTATTTTCTTTTTAAACAAACACGTTCTCAATCTCAACTCGTCACATATGGGCGCATTCGTCAGGATCTCTTGGTGGCACTTTTTCTGGTGCACTGGGTACCTTTTTGGCGCCAGGGATTCGCAGGGATTCCCACAGACTTCGATCTCTGCAGCGCAATTTTTAAACGTTCAGGGATTTCCATAGTCTTCCTTTCTATAGAACTGAAATGGAGCCTGCAGCGTTTAAATTTGACACGTTCAATAAACAGACTGCCCCGAGGTCATATTCATCTACAGTAGCTCTCCAACTGATTTTTTATTTCAAATTCACTCGCTGTCTGATATCAAAGTGCCGTCTGTGAAACAGTGTTCAGTCTCACTAACCCTAACCTGCTCTAACTAACTAACTAACTAACTAACTAACCCTAACCTGCTCTAACTAACTAACTAACTAACTAACTAACTAACCCGCTCTCACTAACCCTAACCTGCTCTAACTAACTAACCTAACCTGCTCTAACTAACTAACTAACCCTAACCCGCTCTCACTAACCCTAACCTGCTCTAACTAACTAACTAACTAACTAACTAACTAACCCGCTCTCACTAACCCTAACCCGGTCTAACTAAACCGCTCTCACTAACCCTAACCCGCTCTTACTAACTAACCCTAACCTGCTCTAACTAACTAACCCTAACCCGGTCTAACTAAACCGCTCTCACTAACCCTAACCTGCTCTAACTAACTAACCCTAACCTGCTCTAACTAACTAACCCGCTCTCACTAACCCTAAACTGCTCTAACTAAGTGGTTCTCGCATCATTCAAGCGAGAACCACTATTGCCGGTTGGTGGTATCTACTGAGCACCAGCATTCAGTTCAGCATTAAACAGCAAGCAGAACATTTTGAGAAGAATAAATGATGGAAGACACTCCTGACTCAAACTCACCACAACACCTGTGGCCTTATTTGCACGATTTTATTTTTAAGCCGTTGAAAAGAAGGTTTGGGGCTTGTGATAATTTTAGATATCAATAAGTGTTTAATTCATTAATATTATTCTTTTAACAGATCTGTGTGCTGAGGACATTAGAATCTTTCACAGAGAGTTGATTAAGAAACAGTCTTGTGATAGAAATTATAATAGGAACATTATAGCCATAATTTAATACTTTGGATACTTAAGTTCATTTGAATGTAAATACTTTTGTACTTTTACTCAAGTGAAAGTTTAAAGGGAGCACTTTTACTTTGAATGGAGTCATATTTTGCCTACTGTATCTCTTCTTTTACTCAACTACATGCTGTGTACTTCAACCACCACTGCTTTGAATTGAGAATAGCAAATCATTTTGTACAGTTCCATTGTACCTTTAAGGTCAGGATCGCTGTGTGTATGGCGTCTTCAAGTTCCAGGTCCTCGTTGTATCTGGAACGAAGGAAACGGCAACAATAACTCGTGTGACATTTTTTATACAAGATTTTTCTTCTTTAAATTGCATATGAGTGGAGTGAGCATGTATCACTACATGTATTACTACAATTACTTTATTAGAAGGTGGACAAGTGACTCCACAACCTACACATTCTAAAAATTACTTGCCAAACTGTGTATACAAAAATTGCAAGTACAGAACATGGCCAGAAACTTGTACACATCCTATGTGATCATAAGATTCGTGTTTTTTTAACATCCTATTCCGTATTTAGTCTCCATTTGCTGTTATGATAACCTCCACTCTTCTGGGAACATGTTTCCCTAGATTTTGGAGTGTGGCAATTTCTGCTCATTTAGTAAAGTCATGAAATAATGTTTAGGGAAAAACCACATATGGGTGGAAAAGTTGTTCCCCCAATAATTTGTAAGAATACAAAACTATTTTGTATATTTTATAAGAATACATATTTCTGACTGAGCTGCAGAATGTAAAAAAAAAAAGGAATAATAATAATGTAAAAAAAAATTATAAAAAAAACACTTTATTAAAGAAATAATCAAAATTAAAACACAAAAGAATTAATTTAAAGAATCATAATAGGCTAGAATTTAGATCTAATCCTGAGAGATCAAACAAACAAAACAAAAAATATATACGGTATACGTATTACGTACTGTATACGGTAAGAACTCTCGATATAAAACTTTACTCCCAACATCTTGCACTTCCTTGGCTGTAATGAAAAGCAAAATGTGCTGACACCGTTACCTTTTTTCGAGGAACGTCTTTCCGTTCACATAATTCTTTCCTATTGCCGTGGCTTTCCATGCGAAGTACGCACCCTGTAACATGAGCACATGGATAAACGTTGGAATTCATACAATATGTATTTGAAATAAAAATAGAATTAAACAGATAAAAACAATACGTGTGGGGGTTTTTACCGAAGGATCTGACTGAAAGAGATACGGTCTGTCCTCATCCCAACCGGCGATAAGCAGAGACACACCGAATGGTCGTACACCCCTACAAAACAATTTATAAAAGTACAAAATTAAAGCTTACAAAAACAAAAATAAGCACAAACTTGTCAATTGCTAATTCTAAGTATTTACAAGGTGCTGAGATACGTACAATATTACATTTTTATACAGAACGCATTAATAATCATAAGAAGATCAGTGTACGTACCCTGACTGTGTGTATTCCTGCATGACTGAGGCCACCCTCTGCACTAGCTGACCTGTAGGAATGGGCTCCTGGTAAACCAGGAAGTACTGCTGGGCCAGTTTTCTGGCTCTCCGGACCATAACCCTGTCAAGAAAAGCATCACAAAACTACATGTGATTATGGGACATAGGTAATGGTTTTGTTCACTTTGATCAAAATGATTTTGGTCAATTGGGTAAAAACTGGCCGTGATATAACTGACACGAATATGCACTTATTATTATTAATTTTTTTTATATTATTGTAAAAGATCTGATCACATGTTTAATAAAGTGATTAGTACTACCTGTAGTCAGGACCCATCCCGCTGTAGACCATGCCAATATTTTTAGTTATTGGTTCGACTTTGTGGACGCTCTGCTCATCATAAAGTATGGATTTTTGCTTCTTTTCTGTTGCAAGCACCACACCATTGGATGCTAAACAGCAGGGAGAAATTGAAATCAGCATCTTGGTTGCAATATTTTTTTTTTTTTTTTTACGGTAAGTGTTTTATCCTGGTCTGACTGACACAAGATCTGGAGTAACCCAGGAACAGAGGTGGAAAGAGTAATAAAATATTTGTAAAAGTGCTGTTACTCAAATTCAATTTTACTTCAGTACAAGTAAAGTGTCCAGTCTAACAATCTACTGAAGTGAAAATAAAAAAGGAGCTTATTCATAATTTATTCAGAGTCAAATTTACCATGAGACTTTTTTATTTTATTTTATTTATTTTTGTAAGGTGGTTGGGGGGGATTTATAGTGTTTAGAATGGAAGGTGCACTTTTACAAATTTAAGTGCAATAAAAAAAAAAAAAGAATAAACCAAATGAAATAAACTAAAAACATACAATCCATGACACGAGCCTAATGTGATGCACTTTCACAGGCAAAAAAATTCTCCTGTTATTAAGTCGTTTATGATAATGAAAGTAATCGCATATACGGATGCAGAATTCAGACAGTGAGCGCACACACTGAACAACTTTCAATTCGATGGCATTTCACTTTCCACCGCATCACTGTCATGTCCGTCTCCATCTTTCTTTTGTAAGTTTAGAGAGTTTGTTCTCCGCCCATCAATCAACCAGTTTTTGGGCACGATTGTTTTCCCCACTTGCATTAATTTCATTGATAGATTTTTTTTTTTTTTACTCAGTAACAGATATGATTTGAAATGTAGTGAAGTCTAATACTTCAAACGAAACAAATAAAAGTAAAATTACAGATTTTAAAAAGCTGAAGTACACACAAAAAAATGTAAGTAATATGAGTAAATGTAATTTGTTACTTTCCACTCTGGCCGGATCAGACCCAGACCCAGACCCAGACCCATCAGACAACGACGACTTACCTTTGATTCCTACAGAAGGTGCACCAGCTGCCACAGCCGCCAAGGCATATTCAATCTGTACCAGTTTCCCAGAAGGGCTGTGGAGAAAACAAGCAGTTTTCACACAATCAGGCAAATGTACTAAATTCATCAAAGGTTACTAAGACAAAACGTGGATTCCTTATTGTCTCTCTCAAAATACAGTATCCGAATAAATAGTTGATTAAAAGCACATCCTGAGATGAAGTTTAATGAGTTGGAGCTGGAAAACACAAAGATGCAGGATGTCCACATTCGGGATCCTGATCTCTAATCACGCTTTTAACACCTACTGAGAACATCACCAACAACAGCATTCGTCCATTATTCAACTCGTTAATCTCATCGAGAAGATGTGTTCAGGGCTTTCAGTTTCCAGCCGTTAGTGTGCTGATTGCTCAGAGTGACGAAGCAGCTTCGTCTCCCTCACATCCACACAACACACAAACACACCTCATACACACACCTACAAACTCCACTGCGTTCTCGCATATACTGTAATTTAGATTAATATAAACCCCAAACTGTAATTCAATCAACACTTCACCTAAAAGTAGTAAGAGAGAAACTGTATCCGCGCTCCGCCATTTTTTATTTCCTCCAGTGTGAAGACGCTCAATAACAACTTCCGGGTTTTAACTTCCTGCTTCTGCCAAGAATAAAAGTGCTGCCTCAGTCTTAGTAAATCCTTTCTCTTCATGAAATATAATAAATGTAAATTATTATATATATCAGTTTATCAAAGTGACCTACAAAAAAAATATAATATAAAAGAAAGAAATCAGTATTTAATATCAGTCGTGGGTGATCAGTGTTAGCAAGGCCTTCTCCGCTGGCCTAAACTAAACTCTGAATCACTTACATTTGAGTTTAGAATGAAAAAGAATGACTTTAATATTAATATATTTTGTACAAGAACATGTATTTTATTATTCCCAAATATTCAAGTTTATTCTCTCCATTTCATAGTGTTTCTCTCAGGTGTGCTGGTGCTGCGCCATCAAGTAAAAGTTACTTTGGAGTTTCAATCCAATCAGATTTCATTTCTGTCACATTACGTATTGATGTAAGGCCATTACTGTGAGCAATGCAGCCTTTTGTTTTCATTGCCTAAAGCTTTAACCTGTCAGACTTTAATTTAGCCACTCCATGACCTTTAATTGGATGGTTAAAGAGCGCACTAATCAGAGCTCACAACCTGAATCTGTAGCAAACTGCACACTCTCAAATATATTTGTATAGATTTAATAGCTGTTTTATTATTCCACAATGGCAGTCAGAGTAAAATAAATGGCTGGCCGTCATGAGGAAAGGTCGCCCAAAACAGTTTCAAACAGTTTTTAAGTTTTGTCATTAACCATTCCTACCTTGCGTTTTCTTTCCTATAGAATTTGCACAAAAACACACAATTTGCTTTAAATTATAAATCCCCTAGATTTATAATTTAGAGATGATGAATGTGGTGGTGAAGCTGTGGCTACAGTGAAAGATGTGTTGAATTCATTGTGTTTATTGGGTTTCTTGCTTTAGTAATGCATTCATTCTCACTGTATGAGATTCCTGTCTGTGATGCAGCGCTCTGTTATACTGCGTTTCTCTAAAACTTTGAAGGTTTCTATAGCCGTGGCGTCGTAATGATGGTATTAAGTGATGGATTGACTCAGATAGGACACTGAAGACATAGAAATATGTGTTTTTGTGAACAAAAGAAAAAACTAAACTAAGTAACAAATATAATAATAATAATAATAATAATAATAATAACAATAATAGTAATACTACTACTACTACTAATAATAAAAATAATAATAATAATATGTGATTGATTATTTGTTTTAACGTTGAAACTTTCAAACGTCATCTATAGATAATCGTGTTCAGTCGATAAAAGGTGAAAAGTCCGCGACTTTTATTGTGTTATTTTCCTAGACCGGAATTTGAATGTGTGTCATCCGCTTTCCTCCTCGTCGTCCCTCCGGCAGGCTCGCCTTCTGAATCGCAGAGGTATTGTTTATAAAACAATATTAAACTGAAATTAATATTTGATCCCACAGCTCGGATTTATGACATGATTGTACTAAAGTGTTCGTGATGTGGTTTGCGGTGTGTTTATGGAGAGACACGTGATTACAGAGGGCTGGGAGAAGTGCAGCAGGCGGGATGGTAATGTCGGGCGCGGAGGGAAGATGGCTCACCAGCTGGCTGAGTGGCTCAGCACACTAACCTCCTCCTTCTCCTCACCGTCAGCTAGTTCAGTCTCATTACACACACACACACGCGCGTCTCAGCTTTTAGGAGGGTGTTAAAGTGAATATAGATGTGAAATTATAACGTGATTAATGTGGTTTTCCTCACATATGGTTTAGTGAACAGGAGCTGGGCAGAGCCCCGACTTCACCAATTAAATCCAATTTTTCAGTTAAAAGCTATGTACATTTTATATTCTGGATATTTATGGGTCTTTGTTTTATACCTAAACTTTCCACCAACACATCAAGTTAGTATTATTTCAGCATTATATAACAAACATTACGATTTTGAGTTTGGGATTAAACATTTAGTTCATGTTTGAATAATTAAGAAGCTCTCTTATAGTGTGTGTTTTTATATATAATATATATATATATATATATATATAATATACATACACACACACACACACACACACACACACACACACACACACACACACACACACACACACACACACACACACACATTCCCCCTTTTATTTGATTAAATTAAAACATTTCACATTCATGAATATTAATCAATATGGTGATTATTATTAAAGATAAGAGAAGTGAGATCTCATAAATGGAGTTTGAGACCAGAATGAGAGTGTGGAATAATTTCCCCATAAAGTTGAAGGTGTATTCTGGCCGCTTGATGAGACGGTGTGATGACACTGACAGAGCTGATGGTGTGTTGCGTATCGGTTGTTTATGACGCTGTCTCACGCTGATATGATGTGAAAATTGACACTGGATCAGTTGGTTTAAATTCATCTTTTGTTCCTTCCTTTATTAATAATGTATCCCAGTTGTTCTCCACCAAAGACTGGTTAAATGTTAATAAACTGGTTAAGTGTTCAAATCAGACTCTATACAGCCCTCATTTTACCAGCATGTTAGAAAACATTCGTTCACTTTAAGATTTTTAGCTACAGCTTTATTGTCTGTTTTATATTATGTTTATTTATATAGATTTATATTTGTACTCCTGGTTAGATGCTAACTGTATTTTATTGGTCTTGTATTTATATTCAAGGATCACAAAGTTGAATCCAATCTAACAACACTTATAAAATCTTGAAAAAATATATAGTTTTTAAATCTTTAGAGCACTATAGCATTCATAATTTACTTATTTTTTTGTATGGGTTTATTGGTTTTGTTTTATTTGTCTTCTCTTTATTTATTTTTTTTTTTTAAACATCACACCAGGATTTTGTGTTGCAATTGTGCATCTATGTGATCAAATCAAATTTTATTTTCACATACATACAGGGTACGACATGCAGTGAAACGCTTTTTATGATGGAATAAAGTGGGGTGAAAAAAAATAAAACAAAGAAAAGGAAGGCAGATAAAGTATAAAAACTATATAAAAATAAGTATGTATATATATATATATATATATATATATATATATATATATATATATATATATATATATATATATATATATATATATATATATATATATACAAAAAATGCTTGTTATGCAGTGTTACTCATTATCCTAAATCTCATAAAGTTTGGTTGATGGATTGGGTTTTATGATGAAGAATGGTGGTTTATTTACCACACTTGCACCTGGCTAGTTTTTGTGTGCTGTTTAGTCCTAATTTTTCTAAATGTGATGTTTACAGGCAAAGGCAATGGCTCGAGGGCAGCAGAAGATTCAGTCGCAGCAGAAAAACGCCAAAAAGGCAGCAGAGAAGAAAAAGTCGCAGGGAGCCGATCAGAAAACGGCTGCCAAAGCAGCACTCGTCCACACATGTCCTGTCTGCAGGGTGAGTTTATACAGTTATACTGATAGCTCTCGCACATTAAACACAGGGCTGTTGAAATGTGATGTGTAAATGTGCTTTTTTTTTCTTAATTTTCTTTGGTTTGTTTCCCCCTCTCTTTATAGACACAGATGCCTGACCCCAAGACTTTCAAGCAGCATTTTGAGAGTAAACATCCTAAGTCTCCTATGCCCCCTGAGCTGGCCGATGTTCAGGCATAAAAGACTCTGGGAGCCATCTGGGGTAAAGCAACCAATTTTTGTGGGTGTGGGTGTGGGTGTGGGTGTGGGTGTGTGTGGTGTGTGTGGTGTGGGTGTGTGTGTGTGTGTATACATGAAGTTCAACTGCAAGTGTATCTCATGTTCTGTGTGTTTTGTTATTGCTTCTCATTATATATGGTGTCATTTCCAGACCCTGGGGAGAAATGATTCGATTCAGCTTGGCCAACTGATTCAACTCCTAGAAACAGACTCTGGATTCGATGTGACAGGAGACTTAATGATGGACTAAAGCACACCAGCACCCTTTGATTTTATATTTTTATATGTATTTCTCTTTATTTGGGCATACCATCAGATTTGGTGTGCTCTAACAGCCTCATTATCAACCTTCTGTCAAAACCTGTAGTGTTTATCCACCACTGGTTAATGTCCGTCTCTCTCTCCTGTTGTGCATTTTCACTTTAAAATTCATACGAATGCAGATGCGTACATGTTCTTTGGTGCATACGATTCAATAATGCTCTGTAAAAAATTAGCCATATTAGGAATTGGCGTCACCGTGTAAAATATTAGCCGAGATTGTGATTGGCTTTTATGAATTCATGTGGGAGGGAAGAAAAATCCACGAATCGAAACAATTGCTCTTGTAAAGTACTCTGGGTGTTGAATAGAGCCTCTGAAATTGCTTAACGTGTACTTCATTCTCAATTTTTTGCTAAGGTTTTCAATAAATGTGTAAGCATATAGTCACTCTGTGTCTTTGTGATCACCTCAGAGTGAAATTAATTAGAGCTGGAAGCAGTTTTGACTTCACAACAAGTTGCTAGATGGAAACGGATCAAATTTCACACCCATTCCCTAAACATCTGAGTCAGATGGATAAATGCTGGTCTTTGTGCTTTATATCATAATTCTTCACCAGGCTTGATCTGCTCGTGCAAATGTTTGAGGGGGGGGGGGAATAAAAATAAAAGAAATGTTTGTCCTTCACATTTCAGGTTCTTTAACATGACATTATTTCCTGTCATGGTGGCCTTGGAATAATGTCCCAAAACTGTCTTCAATAATAACCTTTTATACGTGGAAAGCACCATCTGATGATGGTGATTATTCAGTAAAAAAACACTGATTTAACACTAATGGAAACCCTGGTATCGGTATTATTTCTGGATTCTCTGTACCATGACCAGCTTTGTTTTTCTGGAAAAAAGGCTGGTGAGGGGATTATTCATAGCTGTTGGAGATCACAGGAACTGATCCATGGATGTTTCACAACAAACATGAGCAGTGTTCTTGCAAACATGGAAACATGAGAGGTTATGCCACAGCTTTCCTCAAGTGAGTTCACAGCTACAGCTCACTGTTTTAGTTTGTATGCAGAAAATAAACCGTATGTCTATTAAATAGTACATTCTTCCTAAATGTAGAGCCCTTAGTTGTGTTTCAGCTCTCCTTGTGAGATTAAAGTGTTATCCAGTAAACTGAACAACTCTTCTAAATAGTTACTAAAAGTGGACTGAGCTCTGTAAATAAGAGAACAAACAGACAAACAAAAGAAACAGAAATTATATCCTGAACATGTCAAGTCATTTTCGCTAGTCCCAGTGCTTAAAGAATAAAAAATAACAGGTTCCATACTGATAATTAGTCCTAAGAGGTTATGCATTATACAGTTTAAGCACAATTTTAAAAACAAGGCCCATTTTGTCAAAACACTCCACACAATTCACATATCCACACACAAATAGCAAAACACCTCAGTTCTTTTTCAAAATGAAACACTTCATTTAAAACTTTACTATAATTTAACAAAACCCATTTTTTACACTGTATGGGACACTAAAGGTTCATACAATTCTGTTTGATTCATTTACACACTGCTGTTCAGAATCTTTCACACTTGTAAAAGTTAAAAGTTCTCAATGATATAGTCGGAGTTTGATTTTTTTCAGGGATACTGTTAGAGTTATGTACATGAATATATTGAACAAACAGTCAACACAAGACCAGTACTGCATCTTGATAAAAATATTTATTTCTATCCACAATGTAAAACCATTCAGTTGCATTTTGCACACAAAATCAGAACATTCTTAATATCATACAGTTCATGGAAAAAAAAAAAATACAAATAAAAATAATAAATAAAAAAATATAATTTGTGGAGACAAAAGCATGATAATAATAATAAAAAAATAAATAAAAAATAATAAAAAACCCAAGCCTTATCTCTTCGCCCAGCCCATTTCATCGACATCACTGGTGATGTTCTCACTCGCAAAACAGCGAGAGAAGAATCTTCTTGAAGGTGAGTCCAACTCTGCATCAATTAGAACACAGACCTTCTCCATGGCTGGAATGAGGGGTATCTTGACATAGAGCTGGAGATCGTAAACCTTCCAACACCGTGCCAAAAACTCTTTAATGGGCTTGAGGAAGGCGAAACCAGTTTTGGACCAGAGCAGATTGGTGCAACATACCGTGTCCCCATACCTTGTGGGCCGTGTTGTAAGACCTAACTTGGCATGGTAGTGGAGGACCTTATTCAGTGTGATTGCAGCACACATTGTGATGTTGCCTCCACGTTGGCCCAAGACATTCAAAATAGCTCTCTAGCAATGATGTTTCTGATGATGTGGGCAATGGTGCATCTGATAAATTTGGTCCCCGTCTTCTTTGTCCACATCCTCCATCAAATCTACCTCTTTGTCTCACACCATCACCTGTTACCTTTTGATAGTGCTTACACATGATTGTTGAGTTTACAGTTATGCACCTATGTGTCTACACATCTGACGATCAACTGGCTTATAGGGGTTGGTATTTTAGAAAGCAGTGCCTTGAAATGTCAAAGATGTGACTTTGTGTTAGATTTCTGTGTTTAATGTAGAGGAGTGTGATTAGTGTTTCGCAAAACAATGTCTGTAATGTTTTGCAAAAAGTGTAAGGCTGAAATGGTGCTTTTTGTTGTGCATATCTTTGCTGAGGTTTCGATCCTTGAGTGTAAGGTTTCACTAACTGTGTGATCTTTTTAATTTTAGTGTGTAAGTAATCGTAAAAAATTTTTCTCTATTCTTTTTTCTTAATTTTCTCTAAATAACAAATATTGTTTTCTCTTGATCAACGTCAAAATCTTCCTATGACAATTGTATTATGAGAAAATCTCGGGCCTTGTGAATCTTTCTGGCGTACACTGAAAAAACATAACATTATGACCACCTGCCTAATATTGTGTTGTTCCCCTTTTGCTGCACAAACAGTCCTGACCCTTTGAGCATTAACAGCATTAACTTCAGATACCACCAACTGGCAATAGTGGTTCTCGCTTGAATGACGCCCTGAGTGAACCGCGCCATGACCCAATGTCCCCATTGATGAGTTTCAGTTTGAAAAGCTCCTCTCTGCTTCAGCTACATCACTGGATGAGTAAAACATATTTTCAGAGCAGTTCAGAGCAGTAATAGATTTCGGAGAGTTTCCTTTCATGTAGAAATTTCGCTAAATGCATTTATTGCACAATTAAATTCATATGTCATTATGCACAATTTATCAAACTCTCAGAAACAAAAAAACATAAAACTCTTTGTCTGATCACAGCCATAAGATACATACAGCATCTATATCCTTATAATGTCTTTTAAAGGAGCTTTTTAAGCTGCACTGGAGATTCTCCTTACTGAGTCTCAGTCCAGAACATTTTCAGTACAATCACAGAAAATTACATTTAATTCGTTTCTGTCCATCACTGTCCCTGATCAAAGTAAATGCGATCATCCATGATGCTGTGATGCTGCTGCCTCTAAAACATGATTATTTGCCGAATACACCGAAAAATGAAGTCGTGATCACGAGGAAACAATGTTGATGTCAGGATCGCGCGAAATTTAAATCGTGATAACAAGAAAACAACTTTTGTTATGTGGAGAGCATGGGATAATTAAGAGGAAACAAAGAGAAAAATAGTATATTATGCATGGCATCTATTTATCCAAGTCCGGTTATTATGCTTACTGTGGCATAACTGACACATTGGATGCTTTTCTGAACACAAATGAACCCAAGTTCCTGTAGACTGAGAATTTATGTATTTACTCCCCAGTGGCAGTGCAATTTAGTCGAGACACTAACACTAGCATAATCTGCATCTGGAAAACCAGCCTTACATTATTAAACCATTTCCTGGAACAGCATGGGAAAAAAACACAATTACAATGTGTGCTCAGCAATGGGGTACATCCTAGTAAAGTGACACGATCAATCGCAAGTAGCAGAATTTAAGAAATATACTTTATTGTCCATTTAATGCAATGCAATCTGAAAACCAATCGCAGTATAAAACACAGAACGCTTTGCACGGACTGACAAAGATTTTGAGAAAGAAAGAGATTCAAATTATTATTTTTTTTCCTTTTGTACTTCTATTGTAGGCTATTGACAGTCACAGAATCAATCGATAAGTCAAGAGACAGCAAATGTTGTGAACATTACATTACGAATCTTAAATTGTTAAATTTTGTTTATCTGTCCCGTCAAAGAATGCAATAAAATACAACCTCAGGCTGTGAGTTTTGTGTTTTAGTTTAGTGTACAGAAATTGAAGATACTAGAAAACAATAAGAAAATAAGAACACACGTCTTTAGCTGTCCATGTTAGTTAAATTATATTAATAATATAAAAGTATTTCATTCCACCTACAAAACACACTATAAACACACACACGCTGGCCGTCTCACTCACATGAAGTGCTAGCAAGACATTCTGCACAATTAAACTTATTCCAGTCAGCTGAATGTGTTCTGATAATCGGTAATGATTGCTCGGTTACTGGGTGTTAGGATTAAACCATAATCATTATAACGTTACACTACAGTGGAAATCTTGACATTTTTTTCTCATTTATTACAAATTGCAATGACTGGATGTTATGAAAATAGCTTATTTTTTACACCAGGAGAAATATATGTATATATATATATATATATATATATATATATATATATATATATATATATATATATATATATATAGTGCAGTAGGGGACAGTGGTAGACCGGCACCACTTAATAAGACAGAGACACATGTTTATAGGCAGCCGCACGTCTTAACCACCATGTTTCGATGTTTCTTAAGTATTACGTTGTTGTTGTCGTCGTAGAATAGCACAGAGATGGGGCTGAGTTTGGTCGGTGCACAGCAGGCCTTAGGTACCTCGTCAGGTTTTATAAGGTGAACCTGCAAATGAAAGGGAGTCACTTTATCTGTAATTTAGATACTTATAGTAGTTCTGTTTAATTTTCTATTTATTGTGACCATTTATTCTACTGTCAGGATAAACAAAAGAAAGCAATCAGGTTTTTGTATTATTATTATTATTCCTGGGCACGGTTTAACAAGAAACAATAGTACCACTGGATAATTAGATAACTAGATACTAAACCATTTCAAGAAGTAAAATGCCACTGAAGACTTTTTGCATCCAATTCAGTTTTGTGATCATCTATTGGTGACTTTATGAGTCCGAAGGCTCAAGAGCAGAAATCTAAATCCACCAGGAGGTGGTGATATGATATTCTGCACACATGGTGCTTTAACACTGGGGGACTGTAGCTTCTGTCTGAGTGTGGAGCTGTAAAGAAAATGGGAAGCTCAGCAAGGCCTACAGTTTGTTTAAATTTATATTATTCAAATTGCGAAAAATTTGACACATGAAGTACATTTTTGAACAGTTGACAAATACAGAGCTTCCATTAGCATATTCAGATTTATTTATTTTTGATTGTGCATATTAAGACACATTATTACATCTGCATTTGAATGAATGAATTTTTCTCTGCTAAGGATGTTGTTTTGTGTTGTACAGTATTGTGTGCAGTACAGGTTAGGCGTTAGGTATTAGGTTTACAAGATGAGTTAGACCAGGTACACCCCCACCCCCTGGAAGTTCTGCTTTAAGGATGATTTAAAGTGTCAACATTTCTATGTTGCAATATAAATAGAAATAATAATTTGGCTGTTTGGATATTTAACATAAAATAAGATTTATTTTATTACTTTAATTACTGATAATAAATCTAATCAATACAGCAATCTATTTTAGTTAGTTATCTGATATTAGACTGGTTTTGGACTTTGGGTTGGAAAGTCGTGAGTTTAAACCTAACCAAGGAACGTGAGTAAGGTGCTTTCCCCTTTACTGCTTAGTTGTACATAAAACAAAAAAAAAGTAATTGTTGCTTTGGATAAGGGCATCTGCCCAATGCCATAAATATAAATTGAAATGATACTAGCTAGGAGGAGTGTTGTTATGGGTGTGCTATGTTGCTGGGGTTTTTTGGTTTTTTTACAGCTGCATCAAAAAAAAAAAGATGTAAGCACCAAATGCAGAATCCTAATGCTGTATCATATTTAATCAGTTACAACTAATCTGGAATGCTCATTTATTTTCTTTTAAATACATGAATCTGTCATATCCCATGGAACTGCTGATTAAGTAGTGGCATAGATGAAAGAGTTTAGGAAAAACATGAGCTTAGACTATTGTGTGACTCAGGTAAAAGAGGAATGCCACCTCTGCTTACTAAGGAGCTGGGTTATTATACTCTGACATATTATTATCAGACTTAGGATCTTCTGATTATAGGGTGAATGCTTAAACTGTTGCACCACTTTGGAGCAGATCTTTCGACAAAGTCCATCATCACATCAAATTTCCTATGTGTCTATGCTTGCAGGGAGAGGTACTGTATGTGATCACCTGTGTTAGTCACATAATCCTTACTACAATAGCATTCTCTTATTAGGCTGGAAAAGCAGTTCATCCAGTTTCTTCCTGTTATAGTGCTTATCCTCCTGTTACAGCGCTTTTAACTGTAATTGTTTCAAAGGGAAAATCATATACAACTAACCTCCCAAACGTGTAGAAAATGACATCATACAAAAATACCAAAAAAAAAAAAAAATACAGAAAAGAATGCAATTTCTGACATTACTGCCTATTATTAGTGCAGTTTTTATATGTGCATCTTAGTCTTGATTTATAAATAGAATGTATATGTAAGAGGAAAATGTAGCTCAGAAAGTAAATATGACTGTGGTGATGGTGACTTTGTGGTCATATAGTGGATAAGGCTTGATGTTAAATGCACTAACCACAAGCTGGATCAAGGCGTGATTAGTAGCGTTCATACAGGAACCAAGTGGATAGTCACATTCCCCATCACAATAATACGCTGAATAACCTGGAGGAGCCAAAACCCAATCCTGATGGGAAAAAACAACAACAAAAACCATGAGTTTAGAAGAAGCCACTTTTATATGATAACCTGCTTTACCTGCTTTTTTCATACAATTATCCAATCAACCATTCACAAATCCACAGTGCAACAAATATGCAGATACAGGTTAAGAGTTCCAGTTAATGTTCATATCAAACATATCAAGAAAAAATGTGACTCCGACCCTGACATGGGTTTTGGTGGCAGATGGGCTGGTTTGAGTATTTTAGAAACTAAACATTTGAAGATTGAAAAACTCAAACAACTTCTTGCCAATTTAGTTTCCAAAGTGTCTTGTTTATTTGACTCTGTGCAAACTGTAGTTTCAGATTCCTGATCTTGACTGAAAGGAGTGGAACACAATGTGGTCTTTCTCTATTATAGCCAATTTAACTCAAGGTTCGATGTGTTATGCTTCATAACATACTTTTCTGCTCAATACATTTGTAAAAAGTGGCCATTTGAGTTACAATAGCCTGTATGTTAATTAAATATTTACATTTACATTTACATTTGCAGCATTTAGCAGACGCCCTTATCCAGAGCGACGACCAAAAGTGCTTTAAATCTCTAGTAATAAATAAATCTACACTGGTACGCAAGATTACAAACTTAATATAAATATAACTCGAATTCTACAAACTTGGAAAGTGCTAATTTAGGTATATAAATACTAATAAGTCTATTCACATCTGACCCCTCAAATCAGTGGGGAATTTCAGGCTGCAAAATGGCTGTTCCCTGAATGTTTTTTTGTTTTTCACACCATTCTGTGTAAACTGTTGCATGTGAAAAGTCCACAAAAAGTTTACAAAATACTCAAGCCTGCCTATCTTGCATCAAAACCGATACCATGTGCCGCTACCACAGCTGTAATGATATGATGACAGTAATTTTTGCAAATATTTTTTTTTATAGCATAGCATTAATTTAGAAGATGTGAAAATATTTACCTTCCAACCTAAATCACTGAAGCTGACATATAACTCGTGCTTCTTACAGGCCTGTCTCCCATTACTCACAGGAGTATGGTCTGAAAAGAAATCGATAAAGACACAATTTGTCAACAAATTGTAACGCCTATGACATCAAGGTTCAGCTGCTGAATTATGTTGCTGTGTATAAGTGTTAGTTTTGACATCAGATAATAATGTATGATGTGATTTTGAATACAGAATGCACACCACCAAAATAATAATTATCAAGTCTGTAGAATTCAACATGTGAGTGAAAATTAAGCCACAACTCATTAATCATCTCCTTAATATAAATAGTACTTCATCATACTTGTACTGATTACTGGCTTCACTGATTATTGGAAAATTAATTGCTATTAAGCATAGACTGATCTAACACTACATTTTAATGTACTGTTATGTCTTTCATTTGCAGCTGTAAAATATTTATGAAAAATGCATAATTCATGTACTGTTATGTAGTACAATGTAGAAAGGTTGTTATCTAACTTTGAGATAAAGAGATGAAAACAACAGCACGGTTTCTTGGCATAGGCAAACTAGGTGGTCGCCTAGGGTGTAACCAGCTGGTGGGGCGCAAGTGAACACCCCCTGCTCCTGCCTTCGTCATTGCTCAATTAATTTATTTAGCTGTTTTTTTTGTTGTTGTTGTTTTTTGCTGAGGTTTAATATACAGTCCATGTTTACATACTTTAATTTAGGCAGTTTTGCAATGATTAATAAATGAGTTTTTTTTATGGAAGGTTGCGAATAATTTGTATGGTGGAATAACAGAGCCATGGGGGAGTTGGGCAATAGGAATCTCACCTAGATTCCCAAAAAGGCTAGAAACAGCCCTGGAAGCATTATGTAAGAAATAAACGCTATTTTTATAGTTTGCACATGACCATTTAGGTTTATTACTAGGCTAATTTATGCAAACGGAGAAATAGGAGCACTAACGATTCTGTTAACTTAAGGTCAAAGTAGGTTCTAATTTATTTCTATAGTGCTTTTCACAATGGACATTGTCTCAAAGCAGCTTTAAAGAACTTAAGAATTAAAGGAATTATGTGTGTTTATCCCAGATAAACAAGCCTGGGGCGACGGTGGCAACGAAAAACTCCCCTAGATGGTATGAGGAAATAATACAAACTATGATGTAAGAGGATAGGTGAAGTAAAGCAGAGCAGACAGCGTTGTTTGGTGTGAAATTGTTTTGAAAAAATGGAGGTGGAATTTATTCATCAGGCCCTTTATAGATATAGAATATAGTATATTGTACTTATTATAATTACTTGACTGGATGTCAAATACATATTGTAATATAAGATACATAAAGTTAATCAAAATAAATTGTGTCCATACTATGTAAATATATATATTGTAAAAATACTTTTTACAAGTCAAACAGAATTAAGTTGAGTCTTACTTCATCTGTTAATTAATATGTTTAAAGCCTACACAATACACCGAAAACATATTCAGTTGTCCTTACCAAATAAACCTGGCCTGTTCGGGTGAGGGAGATCATTTTTGTTTTTTCTCCTGCGCTGTGTGTTGTGTCTGAGAGCGCGAGGTGGACGGCAGGGGGCCTGGCTGGCTCTGAAGAAAGTCACCATGAAAGGCTGTTTGGACCGTGGCCCTCTGCGACCAACCAAACCCACCCAGCCAGCAGATAATGAGCGGTCTGAGATAGGAAAAGAGCACAGTGAAGATATAAACAGATATCGGCATCCTAAACTACCATTTAACATGAATTTAACACGAAGCTTATGTTATTGTGTATTATTTAATTTTTGTTTTTCAGTAACTAATAAGCCCTCACCATCCTCCGTTTCCACGTACAGTCGAATGCCCATGTTGCTTCGTGGATGCAGAAGCCAGTGGTTGCTTGCAGAGGTTACATCGAAGGCTAGCCAGCCCTCCAGGCCGGCTGGAACTGATTGCATGTCCAACAAGACTAGCTCAGGCTCCCTAATATTACACCAGCAAAATCATGTTTAATAAAGTGCATCAGATATTTACTGCTTCTTAAAAGTAAACAATAACTTTTTTTTTTTTTTTTTTTCTTTCCACAAAAGAATCTAGAATCTGAAGGATTTTTTGGTTTGTCTCCTTTAAGGAGCTGTTTAAAGTTCTATGTAGAACCCAGAGCAATAGTGCTTTTCCTGTTTGTCAATGTTTCAACATTTTCAGTGTACTATAACATTTTCATTTCTATTATTTAACTAATAATTATAAAAGTTATGCAATAAAATGACAACAAGGAAAATATTTCTGTTTGTATAAGCTTCTATGTATTACCATTAAGTGAGATTTTTATATATTTATTTATTAATTTATATAATTTTTCCTGGTGGAAACCTTCAAGATTCTGTGGAGAACAGGGAAGTTTACTATTATAAAGGTTAATAGTACAATCATTTAGAAAGTAAAAACCATAAAGGATATTGAAGATATATTTTTTAGAGTAGTATATTCAGATTTATAATATGTCCTTGAGAACATTCCGGAAAATGCCGGACTTCTTTCAGTCACAGTTTGAGAACCTTTCTAAAGGCTCTGTTTAAAGACCTAAAACAAAAGATTATATAAAGGAATATATAAGAGTTAGTATATAAGAGTTAGTATCATCTGTACACATCTATAACAAACAAGTGACTGTGAATTAAAACTAGAAATTCTGAGGTACATCTTCTTTTTGTGTGATCCTCAACTAAAAACTCTGAGGTATAAAGCTGCAACACAAAAACTCTGAGGTAAAATTTCTGAATATGAGCTATAACTAGGAACTCTGAGGTAATATTTGTTTGTGTGAGCTACAACTAAAAACTCTGAGGTGTAATTTAAGTGTAATACAAAACTAGAAACTCTGAGGTGTAATTTATGTGTAATACAAAACTAGAAACTCTAAGGTGTAATTTAAGTGTAATACAAAACTAGAAACTCTGAGGTAAAATTTGTGAATGTGAGCTACAAGTAGAAACACCAAGGTAATATTTGTGTATGTGATCTACAAGTAGAAACAATGAGGTAAAATTTGTGTGACACACTAAAAATGCTTAGGTCAAATTTGTGGATGGGAACTTCTACTACAAACTCTGAGTTATAATTTGTAAATGTATAAGTAAAAGAATATTTGAGTATAAGCAACAACTATTAGCTACAGGTAATTGTTGAGTTAATATTGTTTTTTGTGATCTACAAATGGAAACTCTGATGTATAATTTTACATTTGATACACAAGTATAAACTATAAATTCTATGTGGTAAACAGCAACTCTTGCTCAAGATCAAACTGCAAACCCTGGCGCTGTAATGGTGGCAATCGTGCTCAATGCACAATTATAATATGTAAGAAAAAAATTTCACCATCTAAACAATATAAATAATTTTTATTTATTAAAATTGTAGAATATTCCATGGCTATATATAAAATTCTTAAGAATGTGTGTGTGTGTGTGTGTGTGTGTGTGTGTGTGTGTGTGTGTGTGTGTGTGTTTAATAAATCACATGCACTGGGGAAAAAAGATTAGATTGTGACCTGTATCTTTTTTCCCTCTGGATCTCATAGACAGAGATATGGAGTGTACGGTTTGCTCTCTGTCCCACAGTCAGCGTTTTATAGATGCGGAACTCTGCTGCAGTGACTGTCTCTCCTTGAGGAAGCGGTGTCAGATCAAAACGAAACTCCTTCCAGTAGGGCCGAGGCTGGAGTAGATCTTTCTCGTGTTCCACTGAAGAACAGAAAGAGAGCAAGAGTAACTGTGTGCTTGTTAAGAGCAAGGTCCTGGCTTCCAGCCAAATATAGAAGATACTGGTGCAGAAAAAAGACTGAGAATCAGAGTGATGCGGGAGAATTCATCTTCTAAGGGAGAGAGGGAGAATGAGATTACTATCTAGAGAAGAAGAAAAGGTAAGCTGTATAGACTATATACAAAATATACTGTAGAAAGAAAGAGGTGATTCTGCTAACATGCTAACAGCAGAGGTGTGGGAAGATTAAGAATCCTTCTCGAAAGAGTGTATGGGATGATGAGAGCATAAAGAGAGAAAAAGATGAACATTTGTCCTTGTAGAGGTCTGTGGAGCAGACTAACACCCATGGCCATGGCTGCGCTATAGGGTAATTAGAGGCTCTGTGGGGCCGGCTGCTACTCAACACACAACCACTAATTACAGCCCTGTAGTGTATTTTTAGAGGAGTGCCTAACATTATTTTCATTTTCCTCTCCCTGCTTCTCTTTCTGCTTAGCAATGTAGCCTGTAATTCTGCACAGCTGTGCGCGTTCAGCATCATCATATGCCTCCTGGCCTTTTCTCAAATTGCATACAAGGTCCCAATCACTAATTCTGCTTTATGCGTTCACACTTATCAGAATTCTTTTCAGTCCTTACAAATAAATCCAAAAAAGCAGCACACTTATTGCTGAACACATGCTGAGCGCAATGATGATTAGAACGAGAGAACACGGATATCCTCTCATGAAGAAGACACGGGACATAGATAAAGGGAGGAGGTCGCTGAGAACTCATGGCTAATTGCAATTTTAAGACAGATAAGCATCGTCTCGCCGACGAGACAGGAAGAGATAACAGAAAGATAATGTGGTTCTCTAGGCCATATAAAACCTCTTGTACCACTGTCTACTCTACCACATGCATTGCATTTAATTGGTCTTTTAACGGACAGTGATGTGTTTTTACACTAATGATGGAATGATGAAATATGAGACCAATCAAAAAGGACAAGGTGTTCACAAGTAATCCTCAATCCTCAACCAAGTTACCTAAGCCCTACATTCAAACCCGATGTTCCTTTAGTCAAGTTCGTTTTCAGTCCTTAATGGGGAAAGTGTGGATACTGCTGTAAGATATTGCAGGTACAAATCATGAAAAACAAATCTGAGTCCAACGTAAAGTCTAAAACTCCAGTTTTCCATTCTATTCTAGGTACAGAGTAGTATATTGGTAATAACAGTACAGTATAGTACACTCTCAGCAAGGGCTCCAGTTGATTTAGTAAAAATGTGCATTGCAGCAGAACTGAAGCTAATAAATCAACAGCTTTATGCAGACTTGGTAACTAGCACTTATCTATGGCCAGGTCTTGTCAGTAATTTTTGATGCAAACAACAGCATTTGATCTGTCACTCACCCAGGTTGACGAAGCTCATGACGGTGTCTGCCTCACTGACCACAGTGCCAAGTGGTGGTGTGTGTGTGCTCAGGGTGGGCAATGCAGCATGACTGACAGTTTCAGGAATAAAGCCCACACCTAGGCTCTCCTCCTCTTCAGCAGACACAGCATGGTACAGGTCCAGCATGAAGAGTGGAGCAGACGAGGGTGGACGCAGAGGCGGGTGTGGACGAGGCCGTCCTGGGAGTCCCAGGATGGACAAAATCTCCTTTTGCATCTCCTTCTTCTCACGGCCACTTAGCCTGCGAAAGCTCGAATGCATCATCCCCTCCATTTGCCCACAAACGCAAGCAAACATGCATAGTGGGAGAATGATGGTCACTATCCAGACCCACTGTCCACCTGTGATTTTGTTCCCACAGTTGACTTTCCTCTTACTTCCATGCTGCAGGGACACATATCGGACCAGGAGCTCCCATCTTCCTGCAACTTCATTGCTCTGGATAGTAGCCTGGCCATCCATTGGTTTACCTCTTGAAGGTAATTGAAAATACTTGAAAATGTACTTTCTATTAGACAGCTTCAGTCCACATGAGGTTCAAATGACTTAACCAGACAAGCTGTCCTTGAATTCATACAACTGTGTAACAGTCTCCCTGTCAGTCCTTCAGGGGGAACTCTTTACTTCCCTTTTGACGTATCTTTTCTAGCCTCTTGTCTGTGTGTCCTGTTATCTCCAGAATAAACCTGTGTTTCTCTCCGTCTCATGTAATATCTTCTGTTTACTTATGGAGCGTAACAGTGAAACACACCACAGCAGGAGTAATAAGTTCTGGCAGTGCAGAAGGAAACCAAACAATTTCTTAAGACGTTCCAGTACTTTGAAGTGTGACTTTAGAAGAGCCAGAATAAAGCTAAGTAACGAGCAGGTGCTGAGTAAAGACTAGGACAAAATGGGAAGTTAATGTCTAAGGAAAAAGTAAATAAATAAAGCAACTCTAATGACGCACCAGAAAAGTCTTCAAAGAGTCCAGTGAAACACAACCACTGGCCTTTCTCCGGACGAGTTACAGCTTGATCCAATAAGATCCAATGAAAAAATAGAAATCTGATAAAAAAAGAAAATCAGAAATTTGTAGATGGACAGATTCTCACCAGCTTTTCTTTGCCTTTGGGTCGTAATCCAAGGTACAAACTGTCCATGTTTCCTGAAGTGTCCTTCTGAGGAAGAGAAATTCACCTTTGCATTGTTTTTAAACCAATTCCCTTTCACTGTAACTATACACGAGTTACACCAGCAGGTACTGACACTTTAAACAGAAGAACAGCAATACGAGCCTCTGGCCTTTTACACTGACTATGTAATCTGAATTTGAAACTTCCTTCTCTTCGCAAGATGTAGTGAGGGAGTGTCTGAAATGCCCATATCCTCCTCCCTCTCTCTACACTACTGAATGAACTTCCAGCTGATTTAAGGGACATGAAAATCATTGGCTTAATTTAACAAATTATATAAATATGTTTGCTGGAAAGCCCAATGTGTCTGGAGCATTCATTATGTTACCATGTTCTTGATGTTCTTGTTTTTTTTCATTTATTGCTTTTCTTTGTTCTTTGCTTTTTTTTGTTTTAGTTTTTTTTTAAATCTTACATTTACATAATAAATGTTGATTAAAGACATATTCACACACACGCATTCACTTTCTTCTGGTCAGGGTGATAGTGATCTGGATCCTGTCCTACTAATATTGGGTGGGAAGCATCCTGGAGCCTCTTCGCACACACATTGATGGGCAGAACGTCTCAGGTAGTCCACCTACTGCCGTGCTTGTGAACGTGGGAGGAAACCCTCACATACACAGGAAGAAAATGCACTGACAATCATTCAAGCTCAGGATCGAAACCTGTCAGGTTTTAACACTACGGGCCATGCTACTGAGCCATGTGCACTTTCCCTAAACAGAGAATGTAGGTGCTTAATGAAGTTTTTATTTTAAAACATTGCATAAAACTATTAGTCAAATTGAAGACCACTCCCTCACTCAGCCAATCCCATACACCGGCCCTGTGGGATGTGGTGCAAGAAAGGAAAGAAGGACGACGTTCTGAAGATGTGACTGAGGTGAAGTGGTGCGACATGACACAGGAGCTGCTCTGGCTGCTGAGGAAACGGTTTGGAGGGAAAGGATGTGAGTGGGTTTAAATATTTGTATATAACCCCAGACACAGCTGCAGTGTGTGTGTGTGTGTGTGTGTGTGTGTGTGTGTGTGTGTGTGTGTGTGTGTGTGTACAGAATGAAGCACTACCCCTCCCTAACCCCATCCGCTCCATTCAACCACCGACCCTATACACAGTCCAATATAAACACAGAGACACACATGCCAAGGGCTTACACACACATCAAAAAAACAAAGGTTCTTTATGTTCTGTAATGTGCAGCTCCTTTCAAACTGTTTAGTAATTGCGTGAGTACGATCGACGTAAACCCATCCTGTTTAAACATTTAATTGGCTGTCTTTATCTCTATGGAAAAGTAATTACTCCCGGCTTATAATTATCATGAAATTTCCTGTGGTATGCAGCAGTCCGTGCGTGCATGCGCGCGCACACTCACACACACACACACACACACACACACACACACACTCAAACACCTCACTATCTTTGTGTGAACCTGAATCTATCCCTTACTTTAATTCCAGTAACAAAAACAAAAGAATCTAAAAGCTGCAGTTCATATCTACAAGCATTTTATCTTCTGCATAGCAAATAAATATTCCGATGAAATCAAAGCTTTTGTGACGTCATCCAACTTAACACACATTTTTAATAAACAAGAACAAATGTGCTTTACTGCAAGCATAATTTTAATACAAAAGGGAACAAAAAAAGGAATTAATAATCTTAACATTTCACTTGTACACAATCGCACCCTGCTCTTTTATCTCTCCATCATACTGAGACTGAGAGAGTTGCACAGACTCAAGTCATGAATCCGTTTCATAGCCCTTCCCCCCTCCCTCCCGTCCCTTACACACAATAAATAAATAAAAATTACCTTCCGATTTCACTTTCATTAGATATTCATATGCTTCAGCTTGTCCGAGACAAGACTATGTAAAGCAGCCGTTTCATGGGGTATGTGGTCAAATCCCCGTGATCCGACTTGCTATAACGCGCTTCCAACAACAAAGTGGGAAGCAAATTCTTTATTATTTTTATTTTTTACATGATCTGGAAGCTGTAATCACTGACAAAAAGGCCACCTTTGAAATCAGTCAACTTCGTGGTCCATTATATCAGTAATGACCAGTAATGAGAAATCATTCAAACAAAGGCAGAAACACAAACAACACAAAATCAAAGTTATCAAATGAAATGTAATACTAGCGTTTCCCATGATGCGATATTATACTGTAAATAAATACACCTTTTTTTTATTACACTAGAAAAGAAACAAGCAAAACGAAACACATCAGGATTATAAATTAACCATGAAACATTCACAAGTTCTTGAAAGACTTTTCTCAAAGTAAAGCAACTAAAAAATATCTGTAACATGATATGTGTAACTAATCATGGTTAAAACACACAGGTGAGAGAGTAAAGCCTGTTCGTATTAGCGTCAGGCTTGCAAGAAAAGAAAATGTCAGTGCATGTGTGAATTTCTGCTGTACTTCAGTACTCTCCGGATTTAGGACTTTCTACGGACGTCAAATGCCGTTAGTGGACGCTTGACGCATGACCAAGATCGTGACTCACTAGCGAGGATGGGCTGATGAATTGCTCACCGCTTCCTTGAATAGTTGTTCAGTTCGTCCACCATGAAAGAAATTTGCACACAAACCACTCACCACATGGTCTAGGTGCAGAATACTTAGTGAGGTTCTCGAGTCATTTTAAAATGAAATCCTGCTAAACAACATGGAGCTTTACATTCAGTGGAGAAAAGGTCAGAAAATTCACCACTGTTTGTTTTCTTTTTTTTCCCCCACAGAAATCCTAAAGAAATGTTATGCCTATGAGAGTCAGTATTAGAATTGTGGCTGTACCATCCCCCCCAGTCTCAGCGCTAAAGAGTGGCTCGCCATTGCATATTGATGTGGCTGAGATAAAATCTCAGATCGAGTGGGTCGTGCCACTCGACGTGTCCATGTGCGTACGTGTTAGTTGCTTTCCAGTTCAGTCACGTTTTCAAGAAACAAAGTCATTTACATTATAACACAAATAAGGCAGCACTGTTATGTTTGTTGTAAGGGGCAGCTCTGGGGTCAACACTGTCCAGGTGTTGTCAGTACAGCTGGAGCCTTTGGAGATGTTCTGGTTGTTGATTCTCATTAAGCCCACATGCCTGTGCTGGTGCTCAGGTAGGTTGACTGGCATGCACTATGGAAGTAAATGGTGCCACGTTAAGGACAGTGCACCTTTCCCCCAGTCTCCACCTGTTTCTGGTGAAAACCTGCTACTTCTTCGTCGTCTGTGTTTTGGGACTCGGGCTTTTCTTGGAGATGGTAGGGATTTTGGAGGGTTTGGCGCCCGGGCGGCGCGGCGTGTCTGAAGTGTCAGAGCAGGCGGAGCGCGTCTCCATAAGCTCAGAAGCATCGGAGGCGTCGCTGCCCCTGCGGCTGCTGGCTCTGCTTCCGGCACGGCTGCCTGCACGGCTAGCGGGTCCGCTGGCTGTAGATGGAGTGCGCTTGTTGTCTGAGGAGAAAGAGACAGCCAACGTCAGCACTGTAAAATCGGCCAGTTTAAAGAACCTTCCGGAAAAAAAAATTACGATTACCGTAATTTCCGGACCCACTGATTTTGAACATAAATAAGCCACACCTGTCTATAAGCCACACTAAAACTAATGAACTTTACACAGGCTTTAACGAAAGACAGTTTCTGTTACATGGTGTAACGGGTGAAATATGTTGTGGCTCCTTTAAGAGCAGAGCGTCATTTTGGGAATAGCCTGCCGCCGCATTTTTTCGGTATTACTGCATGTGTGCAAGACCGAGGAATATGTCCCTATTATTTTCTGATGCTCATTTCTAAGTTTCTTTGACTAAACCGTAACGCTGTTGCCAAGAAAAATAAAAAAGCACGAGATTTGGAAACCTGTTTGTGCTTATATGATTTCTGTTGCAACTGGAGTTAGCGAGCTCTCCCTTCACCCAGACTCAACGCGTTACAACGGCTTGTATCTAAACAGTAGCCTACCAAGAAAGTCATTGTTCACTGTCTTCCTCCTTCCTTTTACAACTATTTCTCTCGGGAGTTTATCTTTTGGCATCGTCGTGCGTTTAAAAATCACCATTGATGAAGCTTTTCTCCCGATGCCGTGCAGCTCAGAACACAGGTGAGGTGCGTTTTTTCATGCCCGGTTGTTTTCAGCGTGACGAATAATTATTTTTTTGGCTTGAAGTTTGTGAAACCGGGAAAAATCCATATATTAGCCGCTTCACTGTTTAAGCCGCGGGGTTCAAAACGTGGGAAAAAAGTAGCGGCTTATAGTCCGAAAAATACGGTAAGTAAAAGTAAAGTAAGTAAAAACAATAGACAGGAAGATGTTAACGGTGGGGAGGTGGTGGTTTAAGTCATTCTCCTTTAAGAGAAACTAACCATTGCTGTACAGGGCTGACTGACTGCCAGTGTGTAAACCCAAGATAACACCTTAATAAGGCAGTGATCAGATGCTGCAATTTTGTTTTTGCTGCAGTTCTGATGTAGTCAAATTAAATGGATTCAAGATATGCATGCACAGGCTACTGTAATCAGACAAAGTGCATCAGTTACACAGTACAATTTAGACCTGTACTACAGAATGAATGTTTTTTCCTGCACACTGTAGCATTTAAGTTTAAATTTTGATATAATTTCAGTACAAACCTACCTGAACTTTTTTTTATGATTAACTCTTTAAAAAAAAAAAAAAAAAAAAAAAAAAGTTGTAATGAGTGATCCCCCTGAATAATAAGGTATTTTGTTTTACTGAACAGCTTTGTTCACTAAACCGAACTTTCTCTTCCCATACCGAGGCATCCCCGACATCGCGCCAGCTCCAGTCGTGTCCCACCTCATGAAGATCACCTTTAAAGAAGTAGATGCCAACCCGGAAAAATCTAGAGACGTACCAGCGCCATTTGGATCCCACTTCATGTAGAATTTGGACATTGAACTTTGAATGTTTAAAGTCTCTGGCATGGAGGAGTTAGTGTTGGATCTATGAATTTCTCAGACAATGAGCTATTTTATGAAATGCTCAGTAGCTCCTGGTTTCACAACTGACTGTATAAGACTGTAGAAAGAACATTACACAGTCACACACACACTCCGATGCTCATGGTGGTTCTCACTCTCCGAATGTTTTGTATTGTTTTAAGACTTTTAATGACACTCTTGATATCACCCAAATGAGGATGGGTTCCCCTTTTGAGTCTGGTTCCTCTCACGGTTTCTTCCTCATAACATCTAAGGGAGTTTTTCCTTGCCACAGTTGCTCCAGGCTGCTCATCAGGGATAAATACACATTGTTCACTTAAAATCTAAAGTTTCATAAAGCTGCTTTGAGACAACGTCTGTTGTGAAAAGCGCTATAGAAATAAACTTTCTGTAATTTCCTTAAACAATCTGTATAGAGCAAATGTTAAAAAACCCTTAAAGCTGTAAGTGGTTCCTCACCAGAGCGTGCAGGTTTAGCAGCAGTTGCAGTTCCACCATTTTCACCTGTCAGAGATCCACGGCTGGAATGAAAAGGTGGCCTTTTAAGCTTGGTTGCGGAGCCTCCCTGCAATAAGAGAAATACAGAAATTAAACTGACGTCATGCAGCGTTCATTATGTTTCATCCATCATGGTTTAATGTTCATGAACACACTATACAAGGATTAATCTTTGGATAAAGACATGCGATATAATGGTCAATAGTAATTACTTAATAATTAATTAATTAATAATTTTCATACAATACTCATGCAAATGATAGAATAATCAAATGACATTTTCTAATTATTTTAAAATCATACAAATTATTTTTAAACCAACCGAAGATTGAATTTGATTGAATCTGCTGTTTTGGCATTAAAAAAAAAATTAAATAATTGATTTGCTGTTGGTTATTGGTGTGTGTTCTGACACCTTTTCTCTTAAAGCTTTTTTTTGTTAGTGTGTTAGGGCTTTCGGGGAGGGGAGGCAGTGTGTTACCTCATGCCCAGGGGTGTGGCTGTGCTCTGGGCAGGACTGGCACTTGGTTGAAGTTGGAGTTTTACTGTGTGCCAGCCAGGGCTTGGCATAGCCCCGCGATTGACATTGGGTGGACTGGGAAATGAGCAGGCAGGGAGAAGGAGGATAAGGAGGTGAATGAGAGGGAAGAAAGTGAGGAAAAAATATTGGGAAAGAAAAAAAGTGGGAAAAGGGAGTGGAGAGATTGCGAGGACCACAGCACAGAGTAGTGCAGTGTATGGAAAAGGTGGTGATGAATACAAACACAGGTGAAATTGTGGAAAAGGAAGGGGAAAATTTTAAGCAGGGAAAAGAAGGAGGATAAAAAGACAAAAGGGACAAAAACCCACAGATGACCAAGTGACTCTGACATGCAGAAACAACAATAAACACAATAACCCAACTTGAAGCAGTGAAAATGGGAACATAAGTAACAAATCTATGTGATAAAGGACAGGAAAAGACAGGAACCTTTGTAATGGAAGGTAACATTAAAACAGACCATGGACATATAGCAGAGCTGTCCAATCTTATCAGTAAGATTTTCATTCCTAACAATCAGATGTGATAAACTGCCTTTTATTCGACCACTCTGATTGACTGGAATAAAAATCTAGTGACACACTAGCCTTTGATAAGATTGAAGACCCCTGATGGAAAAGGATTATCATATTTTGATGGACATTTTCAGTTTTGAATATTAACATGTATGAACATGAACAACTAGTGATCTAAAAGAAGACGAGTGGAGTATGAGGAATTAACACGAGTGACTATGTGTGTGTGCATTTCTGCTTACCCTTGAGGTGGCAGTGGGCGTGGCAGGGGCAGAGGGCACGGAGGCACAGCTGTGCGCACTCTGCGAGGCTGAGGAAGAAGAGCGTGTTGGAGAGGCGGTGCGTGACGAAGGCTTGGAGCGTCGGCCACGGGAGCGGAAAGCTGCCATACCTTGCGAGGCTCCTTCGGGAAGAATGAACTTCTCCCGCAGCTCCAGGTTGGTACGTCCACGGGCTGAGACAGAAAGGGACAAAAACATCGGACGAGTGTTAACGAGTTGGAATCGAACATGATCAATGGGCAGTGGGCAGCACGAGAGGAGAAATAACTGCTCCCGGTCAACAAACGTGTCATGAAATCCACGTTAATTGTAAGGGGTAGACACTGTGCAGGAGTTTAATAAGGGACATGAGCAGTAAGGCAAGCATTCTCACACTGAGGGTTGTGCTCAGTTAGTGCCAGACAAAAATGCCACTCCAAAAAGCATAACCTTTAATCTCAGAGAATCCACCACTGGGCACTTTGGAGTGCTCAGTGCTAGTGGTGGGCTTTGCTAAAAAAAAAAAAAAAAAAAAAAACACCAAGAGGCGTAGCTGGTTACGGTTGAGACACACAAAAACACTAGATACTAACAGAAGCCTTTGGTCAAGAGAGAAACATTCTACAAAAAACAGATACAAAACACTGCAGGCCTAGCACACAACACACAGCCCCGAGCAGCCAACCACAGACAGAGGCAGGCAGAGAAACTGGAGAGAGAAGAGAGAGGGAGAGAAAATGAGAGGAAACAGAGCAGATCGGGAGAGGGCTGTGTGCAATAGCAGCAGTGCACTATAGACCTGGTCACTAGCTGTCCTGCAGACTGCAACACAACCCCGTTCTCCATAGTCTCAAGCAACAGCAGGGCAGCTGTTAATTGGCGGCACACTATATAATTTCTTTCCCAGGTAGTGTCTGTAATTCATTTCCCATGAGCAAACTTGGGCAAACTAAAAGCTGCTTGAAGCAATATTAGAAACCCAGGCTTGCCACTCCCAGTTCTTGTATTTTTATTTTTATTTTTGGACACGCACAAAAAGCGAAAAGACAAGGCCCAGCCCGAATGGGAATGAGAAGCGTGACGCTTGCTGGGACGAGACCGAGACATCCACGTCCCCTCACACCCACACTCACACACATTTACAAAGACTGAGCAGTGAGGAGATGGATCTGATGTTGGTAAATGGATTTAGACTTTAGTGTATTGCAGGATGGAGAGATGGTGTCAGACTGAAAAGAGTGAGAGATAGCCGGAGTGGAGGAGAGAGTAGTAGTGAGGTACCTCTGCAGCAGAAATAGCCAGGAGTGACGGCCACTGAGAGACATAAGAGACAACAGGAAGTAAACCCAAACACACGTTTAACCTCACTCACACAACTTGGAAGGTTTTATACTCTCTCTCTCTAACACATACACACACACACAGAGTAGTATAGATTGAAGAAACGGGCATAAAAAGCCATGTGCTCAGGTTACACCATCATCATGTCATTTAAATGAGGACTCTGGAACATGTGGTTGAGCCCTCAGTGCTGTAAAACGCATATAGCCACAATATGAGCACACAGACGATAGAGGACAGTCAGTTTAGTGCTACAGTCAGCCAAGCACAGCACGGCACACAGGAACCGAATATGATTAGAGTCAAAACAGGAGAAAGACGGAAAAAAATCAAGAGGGAGAGAGAGAGAGAGAGAGAGAGAGAGAGAGAGAGAGAGAGAGAGACCCAACCTATACGAGATGATATGGAGCAGCTGGAGTCGGAGCGAAGGATTTTAAGTCCAGGATGTTGCACTGGGGAGAGAGAGATAAAGAGAGGGAGAGGGTGGGGAAGGGGAAAGGGAAGGAGAGACCCAAGGAACATGCATCATGCACTATAATTCAAATAGAAAGAAAGAAAGAAAGAAAGAGAGAGAGAGAGAGAGAGAGAGAGAGAGAGAGAGAGAGAGAGACAGAATAGAGCCAAATATATGATAATGCATGCATAAATAAAGACATGGTAAGATGATCACATGTCTGAAAGGTCCAAAGAAATAAAGTGATATCTCAGAGACTCCCACAGCAAAAATAAAAGGGGGGATGGTTGATGGATCGAGTGATGACATAACTGAAAGACCTCATAGTGCCTTGGTGAATTTTGCAATGAATGAAATGGAATAAATTGGAATACACTGGAATTATGTCACAAAGCCATCTATCATTTGCTAAATCTTTTATATAAAAAACAAAACAAAAAAAAAACCAGATTGTTGGAGATTTATCGAGCAAAAATTGTTCTCTGGCCTTTGATCTTGCCAAAAAGAGCTATGGTTTTTGCAAAAAAAAAATCCCTATAAAACAATCCCTAATGTGATCCAGAATAGTGGTAGCATCATGCTGTGGTATGAGGTGGTGCTTTTAATCAGCAGGGACTAGGAAACTGGTGAGGGCAAGATGGGGGAGCCAAATGCAGGGCAATTCTAGAGGAAAAACCCGTTTGATTGTGTGTGTGTGTGTGTGTGCCTGTGTGTGTTTGTGTGAAACACTTGAGAAAGTGAAGATTTATCTTTTTACATGGGGGATGCTGACACTGCCAGTGGTTCAAAAAATATGGCATATATAAATTTTCTAGCTCTAGAAAAAGTGTAAAATTGCTATTCAAAAGATTATACTATAATATAATAAATTGTATAACAAAATTTTTAAAGAGAAAAAAAAGATATTAAGAGTAGTGTATTTTATTCACGTTATAACAAGGGAAAGAGGTGAATACTGAAAGCCCTGTACATCATAACACTATAGCAATTATGTGTGTGTGTGTGTGTGTGTGTGTGTGTGCACATGCAGCAATGTGGAACATGTCTTACCCAACCAAATACATCAGCTTCCTTATACACAGCTGCTCCTGATGATTGTGTAAGCGGTTGTGCACGACTGTGTGTGCTTGTGTAAATAAGCCTTACCTCTGCAAGGGTCGTTTTTGACCAGAAACTCGTCCAGCGCCATCCAGCCTCCTCCCACCCGAACCATGACTGTGCTGCGCAAGATCCGCACCAGACGCAGCTGCTGAGAGTCGCCAAACTGAAGAAGAGAGAGACAAAGTGCAAAAAAAAAAACAAAAGAGCAAAAGAAAAAAATGCAGTGAAAGAAAAGAGAGGTAATAGATTAGATACATTAGAATCATTTAAAAAGTTAAGTTAAAAAATAAAAAAGAAATTATATTTTCATGCAAAAAAACATGCATTTGAGATTCTAAATGATTCAGGATCAAGCTCAGCCCAATGTCCCATAGCACTCCCAAAGCTCTAAAACTTCTACCATAGTATTTTAAAAGCGGATGTGCCCAAAATAACAAAATTGCTCTAAATGACAAAGAATTGGACAAATATGACTCCTCAGTTACACATGGAAATTATATAGATTTTTTTCTTTTTATTTTAGATCGTTTAAGTGAGGCATCTTTAGTTCCTCTTTTAATTATCCCTTTATTTTATTGATAGGTGAAACCACCAAAATTGACAGATTCAGACCTGTACCCACTGATTGTATGGACACAAGCTCTCTTCCTGCCTGGAGTAAATTTTACTTTTAGCTTTCAAAAATATGGCAATAACTGTATTAAAAAATAAATAAATAAATAATTGCGAAAAGGAAATACTATGGTAAAAAAAAAAAAAAATCTCATCTAGTCACAACATCTCAAGAATATAACTTTCAGTAGCTCGTTCCTCCACCAAAGAATAAAAAAAACCCAAAAATTTTTCAACAATCAAACCCACAAATATTTTTAGAATCATTCAATTTTACCATTACAGAAAAACCAAACACTAGCAGGGCCTGTGATATCTGCTCTAGAGTTGGAAGTGCACACATTCCCAGCATATTTGGGTAATGGCTATGTAACTGTGCAGACCAGACAGGAAATGCCCAGTAACTGTGGCTCAGAGAGGTTCAAACAAATATCTGGACTATATTCAATAGTATGTAGTGTGGAACCAGTTCTCTGTGCTGTGGTCACTATAGAGGCTGCCTAGTCATTCTTTACTAAGGGTCACAATCTCGAACCAAATCTAGAACAGATTTCTGAGGCCATATCAAAAGCACGCCAGATACTTTACCTGGTTCCCAAGGAAGAACTACAAAAAATCCAGCAGACATGGAGAAGGAAGAAAACAAGGAGAAGAAAGAAGAAAGTATGAAATAACATGTACAAACACAAATGTTGAAACAATTAAACAAACTACCCTTAATTACTGCTCTAAGTTAAATCAAATCTAATTCAATAATGAGTCAGGATTCACAAAACAGTAACTAGCGATGGTTAGCAATGCAATTCTTGATCTAAATGGATCAGAGTGCTTGAAAATGGCAGAGTTAGAAGAAAAGGTGAGGGATGACAAAAGGGATGAAAGCAACAGATATACACAAACAAAGACACACAGCTTAGTCAGCAGTTGTGATGGACCTGAGGCTTGGGAATTCTTGTGAGTGAGTCTTATGCTGTAAGCATCATTACCCAATGTATAATGATGTAGGAGAAAAAAACAACAACAACAAAAACAATGCAGCTCCTTCATTCTCTAAAATTATGGGATGGACATTAGTTTGGTGGTGGTGAGAAGCACACACACTGCTGTTACAGTGATGCAGTGGTAGTATGGTGAGGTAGTTATGCAGGAGACGCACATATCCAGCAGTGGACCTTTCACCCAAAGTGGCATGAGATCAATATGTAAAGGTAGTTGTGATGGTTAGAACCATAAAGATGTCAGAGTGCGGCACTGCAGCATAATGGCTGTTTAGTAAACAAGTCTGTTAATATACATTATTATACCTGCAATACATTATTTATAGTCACAGAAAACAAAAAGGAATAACTCATAACTCACCCTGTACTTGTTCTCTCCAATCTGTTCAACCTGGAACCTCTTAGCACACTTGCACTGGGCCACTTGTCTGGTGACCTACATGGGGAAAAAATACAACAAAATTTACCTTGTAGTTTCAAAGGGAAGATGCAAACACTGAAGGATTATCTGATCAGTTGATATTACCTCATCTTCAATCTTGTCAGCATCTGTAGTGGGTCTATAGGCGTCCTTATTAGGGTGCAAAGCTGCCACAAACTCGTAGTAATCGATGTATCCGTCACCATCACGGTCGAAAATATCAGCCACTGCGGTCATCTCTAGCTTGCTGGTGGGGAATTCTGTCAAGACGGAAGTAGACATTTAGATTAATGCACACTTCACTCCTGTTTTTCACAGATTATTTTAATCGGCAGTTTCTACTGAATCCTACTAAAATGGTATGGTCTATTAAAAAAAAAATAAATAAAAAAATGTGCGCAACGTAATTTGTTTAGTTATTCTGGTTATATATACACACATATACATATACACACACACTACATGGATCATCAAAGATATCTGCACACAAACAATATATATTTTAAAGGCACCATAAAATTTGACTCCGGCACACAGGGGTTTTTCAAAAGGCATCATGTGTTTATTTATATTAATTTGTTTGTACATACTTGAAGCCAGGATGCCATCAATGAATTCTTGCCGAGTGATTTTGCCATCTTGGTCCTTGTCAATACGCCTGAAAAAGTCCATCACGCGAGACTTCTTATGATTCATCCAGCGCATGTACTTCTTCCTCCACACATCAAAATCGAAGTTGGCAAATTCTTTCAGCTGCAATGTGAGAAAGACAAATTAAAGAGGGATAAAAATATCAGACTGCATATAAAACTATGTACCAAAAAAAAAAAAAATTGTTAGGTTTAAACGCTTTTTTTTTTTTTTAAATAAACTTTGAGAAATCGAAAACATATTCTCTATCTTTGATTAATTAATTATTAATAAAATGTTTAATAAATGACGATTTATTATTCATGTTTGTTTTATTTATTTAATGATGCCTTCCTGGATACACAGTAACACTAATTAAAATGATACCGAGTTACATTGTAAATCCTGTGTAACTGATGTACCTCTTCCAGCCTGTCGAGGGCATCATTGAGCTTGCGTTGACGGTCCAGAGCCAGTAGCCAAACCTGCTGCCATCGTGAGCAGAGCTGGTTAAGACGAGGGTTTCCTCCAGTTACCTGCATGGCAGGCTGCTGCTGCGGCTGCTGCTTACCTAAGAAAGAGAAAGCAAACATATCTAATAACAATCTGTGTTCACACCCACCACGCCAAAACTCAACACCACACTGCACACACATTGTGCTCTGCTTTTGTATGCAAAATAAAAAAGTGGTACAGAAGGGAAAGGCCACTTACGGACACCGCGTCTCTCAGCAAAACTGCTAGAAGTTTCTGATGGTTTTCTTTTGTACGTTTTTGTAACTTTATCTACATCAGGCTGTTTACGAGTCATCTCCTCCATGAAAACCTGGCCGAGGTGCACAATTACAGTGTAAAGCCTTAATCATAGCAATCTCTATATATATCCATAAACATAATAAATACTCAAAAATATTCAACAGACTTCAGACATTCAATGGATGATTTCAGACTATTATTATGTTTATTTATGGTTTTATATATATATATACATACACACACACACACACACACACACGCACACACACACACACACACACACATATATATAAAGTGTAATGGTACACAAAATTCACGGTTCGTTACGTACCTCTATTTTTAAGTCACAGTTCAGTTTAATTTCGGTAGTTGGGAAGAACAAATGCAAACATAAAATTGCTTGTCGTTTATTTATTTATTTTTTTTATTAACGCAGTTTATTATTATTAACATTTGTGATTATCACATTTAAACAGTTTACATTTTTAAAACATTTTTTGATAAATTACCTGCTCGGTTCTAAAATAGATAAAAATAATATTTTATGATATTTTATAAAAATAAAGTAGAATAAATCCAAGAAATGCAATATGCTTTTTTTTTTTTTTATTATATTGATTAAATTGAGTAATCAATTAAATTAGCACAAACACTTCCAGTTCCGAAAATACACGAATTTTGGAGGCACCTCTGCAGCCCCTATGGTACCTTAGTGAATTCATCTAGACATTACACCAGTAAGTTGCTTCCTTTTTGACGCATGCTCAACAGAAAATGTGAAGTAATGAACATAAAGGCTTTATTTATCATTAAAAATGAATAACACAATAATGTGTTTTAAATTTTTTTATAAAAATCTGTTAGTTAAAACAGTTTAAAATGTTATTCCTAATGTTGCTGAACATTCGGTCACGCTGTGGATTCATGCGAATTTAAAGATAATCCGCAACTTGCTGTTAGTTTCCTAATGAGAACACCCAAATTATCCGAGCCGCGAATTATCGGGGGTTGACTGTATACAATACACAGACACACACACACACACTCTGACCAAGCATAACATTATGACTTCATAACATTAAAAACAGTGAATCCTGGCACCTGTTAGTGGGTGGATATATCAGGCAGCAAGTAAAAATGTTGTCCTTAGTGTTTATGTGGTATAAGCAGTAAAAATGTAAGGATTTGAATAAATCTGTGACGGTTAGACGACTGGGTCAGAGCATCTTCAAAACTGCAGCTCTTGCGGGCTGTTCCCGGTCTGCAGTGGTCAGTATCTATCAAAAGCGGTCCAGGGAGTGAAGGCTGACCCGTGTGGTCCGATCCAACAGATGAGCTCCTGTAGCTCAAATGCTGAAGAAGTTAATGCTGTTGATGCTCAACGGGTCTGGACTGTAATAATGTTATGCCTGATTGGTGGCCATAAAGTAAGGCTTAGTCAGTGTATATATATATACACACACACACACGCACACACACGCACAAACACGCACAAACACGCACACGCACACAGAAACAAAATACATGGTCCATGGTAGCCCCACCCACCTGGTGCTCTGTGATCAGTGTTTTAAGCTGAGTGATATCCTGGGGAAGTGGCTCAGTGTCACGTTGCACTAATGTAGTCTCTGCAAACTGCAGCCATGACAACAGGTCTTCCAACAGAGCTGCATTGTTGAGAAGTTCTGCGAGTGCTGCCTCTAGACGCTGCTCATGCTGCTTCGCCCATGTTAAAACCTAGAGGATGCACAAGAGCATTCAGTTAGATGTATTTCAGACAGCAACAGGCCAGAGTGTGGAGGTGGGGTTTAGATGATGAAAGAAAAAGGACTTGGTCACTTTAGAAAGAATGGGTGGACTCAAGGTTCAATCAAATCCAACTTTTTTTTGACATTTTAAAGCACAACAATTGGTATAACTGTGTGTGATGTGGAAAGAAGAGGATTATTAAGGAAAAACTCTCACTAGCAAGATATATCTAAAATCATTTTTCATGGCAGAGGCACAGAAATAGTTCATGACAGCAGATATGGTAAGACTTTTATGTGTTGAAAAACTAAAGCCATATAATCTGCGATGCTGATATGCCATTGCACCTCATCAAACTCATAATTACGATCAAATGATCTTTATCCCTCATAAAAGTCACGAAAACTTTAATTAATCACAGCTGCACTACCTCCTCAAAGCGAGCCCTGATGATGGTGATCCAGTGTTTGATGGTTGTGATACAGTCGGGATGGCACACTGCCAGTATGGCCTCGCCCATGCCGGCTGCTTTGTTCACGTCCACTCTCTTCTCTTCCACTGTCTGCATGAAGTCACGGTGCGTGTGCAACAAGGCCTGCAAAGTCTCCACCTCCTCTGGTAGGATGCCTCGGAAACGCAGGGTTTGCTCCGCCTCCGAGAGCCACTCCAGTAACATCTGCACTGCCGTGCGAAACTCCTCGGCCTGCGACATGGGGAGAAGATTAAAGGAAATGATGCACAGGTTGCATTTTTAGTTCGCCAACTATTACAGTATATTCATTCCCAATACTGAAATCTGTATTTTTACCTGTTTGAGAGCCTGCTGGAGTCGAGTCTGTTTGGAAACAGAAAGCGCACAGACAGTATCCCAGCGGTTGCTGAGCTCCTGCAGCTGAACTTTGACCCAGGCGGTATCATCCCGGCCCGTCTCCATGAGCTCCCGAGCAGAACGCTTCAGTGCCTGAATGTTACCTGTCCTTTTCCCAAGCTCCTTTTGAAAAGCCTAACGCAACACAAAACAGTTTTTAAACACAACAAAGTAAAATATTAATCATTAAACCCCAAATAATATTTCACCCAATAGTAACTTTTATATTCGTGACACTGATACCTTATGGGAATCCATGAGATTAGAGACGAGGTCCAAGTCTCCGTGGACGGGCTGGTCTTCAGCTAACTGTGGCTCAACACGGTACAACCAGTCCACAAGGGCCTGCAGAGCCTCTGCAAACTGACCTGAGAACAGCAGGGCCTCCTCCAACTTGTGCTGCCTTAAAATGACAACAACTTCCATTAACATTTTATCCTTTTATATCCACTCTTGTTGTTTATTGTTTTTTTTTATGCCATGTCAGCAGATGTGGCTTTTTGTCCTTCAGTTGAATGTCTTGTAAGTATTGTAGTATTTTCTTTGGTGATACATTTTGGAAGATTCCTTTATATGTACTGTCTGAGTGTGTGAGTCTGGAGTGTCCAATACGGCACCTTGTATATACAGTATGGTCTGGTCGTGTCTGGATTCGAAATGGAAGTTGAGGAATTGTCTGATTTATAGTTGGGTTGATTGGATATAGTTTGTTATCTGTGGACTGTTCCGAGTACGAGTTTATTTTCAGTTTATTATTGGTTTGAGGTCTGATGGTGGTCAGTCTGTGCTTTGCATATTAATGGTTCTGTACTATTGTGGGCTTTTTACCTTTCAACACTCTTTCCACACACAGTGTCCCACTTGTCTCTGACCTCCCCGAGGAGGTTGTCGAGTTTCTGGGTGTCAGGTGGTAGTGTAGCTTTGTCTCTCATGGCCTTCCCAGAGCGCACTGTGGTGTCATATACTGGCTGCTTGGAACCTAGAGACTTCTGAAACTCCTACAGGGAATTAATGACAGAGAAGATAACAGCATGCCTACAGTATATATATATATATATATATATATATATATATATATATATATATATATATATATATATATATATATATATATATATATACACACACACACACACACAAAATAATAAATAGTTAAATCTCTAGATTGTTCTATGACTAAAAATATGTGGAAGTGAATGTTCTTGTGGCCCAGCAGGTGGTGCCCATGAGCTGGATGACAAGCACAGGATTTTCCACACAGGTCTATTAAACTGAGCTTTGGAAACAAACATATATTTTTATCCACACACATCAAAAGTTCATCAGTGCGTTACATTTGTACCTTATGTTTCGTGAGCTGCGCTTTGATTTTATCCGGCTCATTGGAGATCTCCAACTCAGAGTCAAGCCTTTGGTCAGCCTCTTCTAGCCAGTCTGTCAGCTTCCTCCAGGCCTCATGAAACTAACCACAAAACAAGAATTATTAATAGAAATATTTACTAAGGCAAAAATAAAAAGAATGGAGGACGGGTTACCTGTTTGGCTCTTTTGCGGGCCTCATCTAGGTGTCGTCCCCTGTCCAGAGACCTCTGCACCAACTTGTCCCATCGAGCTTGCACACTTAATAGCAGGTTCTTGATAAGCACCACATCCTGTTTGAGGCTGGCAAAGCGCAGCTGAGAACCAGCCTTTTCCAAAGCCAGCACCTGTTCCCTGTGTATGTTCACCTCATTCACAAACACCTGAGGAGCACACAGAACCAGGCATAGAGTCAGGGTTAAGACAATATCTTAAGCAGCTGAATAAAACTAGATGTGTCTGTGGAGGCCTGGGAAACTCTTTAGATTGTGAAATGTGTACATTTTAGTAGTAAATATTTAGTAATTTGTCATTACTACATTACTTTGCATTAATTATTAGCACTTCCTCACGCTAGATTCCTCCCTAAAATGGGTCCCTAGTAATTAGTTATGAATGTAAATGGCATTCTTTTGAGACTGAGAGTATAATGATCCTATAACCGCCATGTTTTTAAAAGGCTACAGGCAAATAAAATGAATACATAAAAAACAAAATAAAGGTCCTAATTTTGCTGCAATATAGTAAAACCTTTGCGCTCGTCTGTAATTCGTTCCAGGACTCGTGACAAGTACTGAACAAGTACAGATGGTCCCCGACTTACAATGGCTCGACTTAGGATTTTTCAATCTTAGGATGAAGATACAAAAAATGTATAGAAATATTTCCAGGTGGCATTAGAATTTTCGTACGATACTTACAAGATGCTGCCAAGATGTGCACATTTCCCACGTTGTGAGATGCCTTACTTTCACCAGCGGTCAACAGAGAACAGTTGTCTCAGTGTTAGAGCGCACATTTTTTTTCTGTGTTTTTGGTGTTTTAAAGCCAATTCTAACTCGGATCTCTCTCCTTTTTATCTCTCCCTTTTAAACGCGTTCAGCTCCGGCCTCCACTTGCGAACCGGCGCTCGTGCACGCACCCATTGCCACATACACACAGTTTTCCTAGACTATATATTAATATACATATATTCTCAAAAAAAAAGTGATATCAGCACCACTAAATGAATGAATTATACAAGCAAACTTTACCTTGTGTTCATCTATCTGGAATAGGACAGTGTCAAGGATGAGGCTAGGTGGCTGGGCCATGTTCAGGGTCTGCTCTGCCTGTGTCAGCCAGTTGATGGTGTCCTGCAGTGATGACTGGAAGCCTGTAGCCAGTGATACAGCCTCCTCCAGCTTAGCCTAATGACCAACCAATGAAGAAGCACTGAGAACCAGATGGCTACACAATAGCCGATTAAATATTGATTAAAATGGGCTTTAGAAGTTGCAGGGCATGTTATCATACCCTCCTGTCGTCTATCTTGGCATTTAGACTGCTCCACTTGTTTTGGAGTAGGGCCAGGTTCTGCTGGGTTTGAGTGGTTCCAGGACTGGAATCCTCACCCCCTCTGGCCAAGAGCATGGAGTCTCCCTGATCTAGCAATCGGTGGTACTGTTCGCCACGCTGTGTCAACTGAGCCTGCAGCTCCTGCAACATTCATGTGCACAAAACAGTCTATTAACTGAATTCTGTACTTAATCTCATAGTATCTGAAGCACACAGATCATATCTCTATACAGGTCTGTAGTGACGTGGTTACCATGTGCTGCTGCAGCTGCTCCCTGGCTGTCTCTGGAAGGCCACCTGTGGGTTTGGCTGCTGATAGCTGACTCTCTGTGCGCCTCAGCCACTGCAGGAACTCCTCCAGCTCACCATGGAAACCCTCCGCCTGAAAAAGAGCACGGTCAAGCAATCAGCATTGCTCACGACCGTTAATATTAAAGAGACTGTCTGTCCTCACTGCTAAGCACCCCCTTTCAGAGTCTAAAGTGCACTAAATCCTTTGCCATTCCCACCACAAATACTACACGGTTTAGCCAAGGACACTAATGTTTTTCAGTAGTGCTGCTGAAAAGCACCTGCTGCAGAGCAGTCTCTAATAGGTTTTGTCTCTCATCTGTCTTCAGTAGTAAGCTGTCCCAGCTGCGGTTCAGCTCGTCCAGCTGGTCTCTCAGGTGGCTAGCTTCGTCTCCAGGACTGGACTCCAGCAACTCAGAGCCTGCACTGTTCACCGTCTCCACTGTGGCTCGATGGGACAGGACATCGTTGCGCAACACCTAGAAAATTAGCACAGATATTAGCACAGACATATAGGAATGCACACTATGTTTAATTTATGTTTAAATCCTCCCTGTGCTTCTTTCCGACATATCTAATTTCATGTTGTGACAAATTAACCTGTTTCCCTTCTTTCCCCATCCAGAACCGATTAGATATAAGTATTTAAATTCACAAAGCAATTACAGATATGATATGTGAAATGACGACGAAGCTTAAATGTGTGCTTACATGGTGTTTGGCCAGCTCGATCTCAATGGCTTTAGGATCAGAGCTGACGGGTCTCTGCGTGTCCAGGGTGGCATGTGTGTGGCTTAACCAGGACTGCAGCTCAGACAGAGCATGCTGAAACTGACCCAGCGCTAGAAGGGCTCCTTCCAGTTTGTGCTAAAAGAGCAAACGAGAAAAGAATAGGTATCAGTAATCGTCAGGATCCATTAATAACGAAAAATAAGAGAGCTAGCTAGAGTCTAACCTGTCTGACTGTGATCTTATCTCCCAGGTTGTCCCACAGGTGCCTGAGCTCAGTGAGAGGTTCCTGGATCATGTCTCTGTCTGCTTGGTCAGAAACCTTTTTGAGCAGTAGCTCCCCCTGGTGGCACAGCTTCTCCATGTCGATCTGCTGCTGGTACACTTCAACCTTGAATTGCTGTTGGAAAAGGAAATTTGGCATTTGGTATAATCCGTAGATTCAGTGTGGTAAAAAAAAAAAAAAAGTGATCTGGAACGGATCCAAACCTTGAGCTCCTCTATTTGTTGTTTGACGGTGCTAAGGTCAGTTCCCACAGTTTGCATGTCGCACAGTTTGATGACGGCGTTGTCTAGGTAGTCGAACATGCCCTGGACAACACGAATACTCATTAACATGCTTATTCATTCTTTACATCAGGGTTGCATCAGTTAGAGGTTCAGAATCAGTGCCAGGGCCACCCACCTGCAGAGCATCCTGATACTGTACAGAGGCTGTCATAGCCTCCTCCAGTTTCTCCATCCTCTCTCTCCATGTGCGATTCAAGCCTTCCCAGGCATTATTCATCTAGAATAAATTAAAAGCAAAAAGAAAAACATTTTGGTTTCAGATGCATGTCCAGTGGGATAAAAACAAAAAAAATAAAAATAATCACTGGATGGTTCAGCTCTTACCTCATCGATGGTCTTCTTAACCTCTGGTTTCTCAATTTCTCCACAAGCAAAGATGAGGTCAGCGCCCAATGTGCGAACAATCTCCAGCTCCTCCCTCAAGCCGTCTGTCTCTGCTTTGATGGCCTGAAAGAAGAAACAGACAATTAAGCTGAAGAAATGCAGTTCTTTTCCATTATGCTACTTTGAAGCTATTTTTTGTAATCATATGAGTATGGTTATATAACCCCTGCATTTTGTTTATGCCATAATACTAATGTGCTTATATCTTTATATCCTTTTAAAAAAAAAAACCCCAAACAATATTATATAAATAATGAAAGAAACATAAGCACCTGAAGATCCTCACAGGCAGCACTTTCATTGCACTTTACCTTAAAAATAACTCTGGACTCCACCTCTGTATTATATAAACAGCATGTAAGAAATATATTTAAGCTGCTTTTCAAGGAAACGGACACGAGAGCCTAATATATATTTATTTATTTATTTCTCTAATAAAAAATACATGGCTTGTGTTTTGATGAAACAAAACAAACAAAAAAAAAATTATAATAATTATTTACCCTAATACTACTACTAATATTATAACTATAAACTCTGCTGCACTATAATTATATTATACACTTGAATGCAGAAATGTACATTTATAGGCATTTTCATAAACATTTTATAGGTGTTTTTTTTTTTTCCCAAAATGATATAAACCTCTGCATTTCCAATTCTTCCCAATTTTCATATGATCTATGGCTTGGCCCATTCTTCCTGACATATCTGATTTCAGCTCTGGAAACAATGAGGGCTGTGACAAAGCAACCTGTTTCCCTTCTTTCCCCATCCGGAACCGATTAGATATACAAACATTTGCACTAAGCTTCACACTTGGTATAAATCTGTGGCTGCATAAGACTCACTTCTGCTGCCTCGATCTGCTGCTTGATCAGTGATGGATCGACTCCAGGGTCCTCCAGCTCTTTCACGATCTCCTGAGAGTCTCGCAGCGTGCTCAGCAGGGCTGCCATATCAGCCCAGAACTTTCCAGCCAAGTCCAGGACATCCTGCAGTTTTCCTTCTTTCTCCTCTGCCCTCTGTCTGATCTCATCCCACAGGGAGCGCAGCCTCAGGAGCCGGGAGCGCACCGCTGCAGATACAGCACAAAAAAAGAATCATACAGGACTTCAGGAATGTCAGCTCTATATACAGTCAATCAATGTGTGAGCATGTTGTTCTGGAGTGCTCACCCTGAGCGGCAGGGTCATCGTGTGCTGCGCGGGTGATGAGCTCTTCCCCACGGTTACAGAGGGCACTAAAGGAGGGCAGTAGTTTGTCCAACTCCAGTCCGGCAGTCCGGTGCTCTGCTAGCTGTTCACGGATCTTCTCCACCTCAGCTGCCACAGGAGGAGGCTGTCGCAAACGCTGCACCGCACCCTCTAGGGTCTCCAGCAGGGGGTCCATCTTATCATGGAACTGAATCCAAACAAAGAAGCAGGTCATGGGTCAAATATACGGTGAACATACATGCTGTTATTCATATATCATGTCTATTATTCGCTTTCTGTTTTTCACTCTCTCTGACTCTCATTGTCTGTCATCCAGCTTCACTTTTTTTCCCCATTTCGAAAGAAAGAGTTAAACTAGTTACCCAGACGATTATTTTCTACCCTAATGCCAGAACTACAAGCGGCCTATGATTCATTATGGCAGACACTCCTAATTTTCTCAGAATAAACAACCATATTGGCAATCCTTCAGGAACTGGACGTGTCCCAAATCTGCATTGTAACATTCAAATATTGTACCATTACATATTAGATATTGATATAGATATTGGTGTATCATACTACACTATTTTTGACATACTATTTAGGACAGCTGTATGCAAAAGCCAACAAAGCCTTAAGAAAAAAAAATAAGAACAGAAGTTCTGCTGTTGCTACGTGAATATGATTGATCAGAACACTACAAAGACTGAGGCGTGTCCTGAGAGTTACATAGAATACAGATTAACATGGCAGAGGTAGAGCTGCATCTTCCTGACACAAAACAGAAAAAAGTCTGGCCTGTTTGTGAAAGGGCCATGTGTCAGAAGTCAGAAGGCACTTAAGTACATTGATGATTTGCTGTCTGTCTAAACCAAAGAAATAAAAGCGAACTATACGTAAGATATTGACCTGCATAGCATCATATTTCTTTCCATTGCATCGTATTGCATTGAAATGCAAAAAAGTGTGGAATCGAAATCGCGTCGCACTGCATCGTAATGGGCGAATCGCATCGCGTCGGTAGCTGCTTCAGATGTATATTTAATGTATCGTATCATTGGCTATGTATCGAGATGCACATCCACAGATGATCAACACCATGCATTTTAAGGATTAGAAAAAAATCCTATACATAACATGCTAAAAAAACGTACAAAAAACACCCTTACGATGGACATGGAGTTGCGTAATGAGTAATGAAGTTACTTACCTCGATCAGCTGTGGGTGGTGCAGAGAGCAGTGATGATGAACACACAGCACATCCACAGTGAGTTACAGGATGGAGGGATGGATTGCATAAACACACATGGGAAAGAGACGACAACAGAAAGGTGCAACAAGCCAGAAAAGTGGAGTAATAGAGGGACAAAGATGATAAGTGGACACCAGAGGCATGATGACAGCAAGTGGAGGTGAAATGAGAGGCAAGTGCAGAGACGAGTGCAGTAACAGTACGATACAATTAAAGGGATGGGGTGGAGAGACAACACAATGTGTTAATCAAATGACATGCAAACAAGCCAGCAAGCATATCATTAACAAATTTTGGGCTGATGTGATATCGTTTCAATAACGACGAGGAATGAGTTCTTAATTTATTACGAATGAGCTAAATGTAGCAGATGAATAAAATAAGTAATGGTAAAACTATAAAGTAGCAGCAATGTGGTGTTAACATACAGTATGATTATCTCACCAAAATAGGATAATGGAAATCGGATGATCTATGACTGTAACCAGTCTTATAGTTAGCTTGACTACAGTGCAGACGGTAAGAACACACACCTGTGTAGACTGAGAGAAAGCCTCATCCAGTGCTGAAGCTCGACCTTTGACATCTTCTTTGATAGCCAGGTAGCGTCGCTCAGCCTCGCTGTAGCGTTGTCTCAGAGCTGCCCCCTCCTGGGCACTTAGTCCTGCCAACTGTGGGCCAATTTTCAGCAGCTTGTCAATGTGGGGCTTGTGCTCAGCTATCGACTCTCTCAGCATCTGCAAAAGAACAGAGTTTAGATTAGAATGAGTGCAATAATGATTCGTTTTCCACAATTGAAAGAAATGTATTTAATATAAAAAAAAAAATTTTTTTTAATGGAGCAGCTCTTCAAAAACACACACTCACCCTCATCTGGTCCTGCTGTTGTCGAAGCGCCTCGGTGTCAATGGCAGGAGGAGGTAACTGGGTTATCAGGGTCTCTGTCTCACCAAGCCATGGGTCCAGCTCCTCGTATGTCTCCCAGAAGCGGGCCACCAACACCTGAGCCTGTTCCAGTGCTGAGAATCTTTCGGCATGGTTCTGACTCACTGCCTCATAGCGAGAGCTCAGTGAATCCGTCTTTACCTACAGGACCATTTAAGATGTGGCTGAATGTGGTTTCTCATAAGCCGCTAATGTGAATGTATTTTTGGCAAACGAGTCCTCAAGTACTTATACATTATTATAGCACACATTTCCAAAATGGTTACATACTGTTGCAGAACTCCACCCTACTCACTCTCACTCTTTTCCTCTCTCACCTTCAGTGTTTCTGTCTGCTGCTCGCTGCAGCTCTCCAGGATATCCTCTCGTGTGTTAAGGAGCTGGTCCACCGTGTCCTTGTGGCGGATGATGTCGATGTTGAAAGCTCTTTGGACTTGGAGCTGGGCCACGGTTACGTCAGGTTCCAGACTCAGAGGCCCTAGGGAGGCCAGCTTCCTCTCCGTCTCCCCCACCCACGCCAGTTCTGCATCCACAGCCTCCTCATACTGCCAAACAATGTTTTTTTTACTGAATTATGTCACTTGAAAAGATTCCTTAACTTGAGGAACAATTCACCAAAAATAAATCTTATTTTGAACAGGGTTTCTAGTCGTTTTTAAAACAACGCATTACTGTTACTTACTATGTTTATAATCAAATATTTACATAAATGGCGATTACGTTTTTTTTCACTGCAGATGCAGAAACAATGTTTACGTGTATACTAAGCTTAGCAATCTGTTGAAAATCTTCAATCCAAACCATATGTGCTTAAAAAGAACATTATCACCAGAAGCTGGACAGTGCTTAGAGTGCAATAAGGTCCAAAGATTATCAAAATATTCACTTGCCTTGAGCATGTTTATAAATCTTAAGCCTCAGTGTCCAAACTATTCAAAATAGTTTCTTTAGTTCTACAGACTATTTAAAAGGATGCAGTACCTGCTGTGACCTCTGGATAGCCGCCTGCACTAGTTGCACTCTTTGTGTAATGGTCTCATCGGCCTGTCGGTAGCGTTGGTTGGCATCGGCCACTAGACGGTCCAGACCTTCACGTGCTCGCCAAGGCACCAGGTCCAGCAGAGCGCTGCCCACTTCATTAACAGTGTCCAGAATGAGCCTCTTCTCAGCCGAAACACACTTCAGGTCCTGAGGAAAAAAAGCACACAGGGAAATGAGAAGTGAGCTCAACCTAGTCCATTTAGCAATTATTTTTAATGCCCACAAAATGGGTTTCACTTCAGGGATGTTCATCTCCATAACTAAGGCAGATGAGATTTGCATCTTGATGCATAGACAATGCTACAATAGATTAAGGATACAGATGAAGCAGCTACCGATGTGATGCAATACGATTCACCCCAATTACGATACATCACATCGTTAAAAAAAGATTTCAACAAACCAGAGAGTTACTTAGCTTTATTTTATTGGCGTTTAATTTGTTTCAATATACTAAATGGTTTTTATTTAATAATGAAAGCATAAAAAACCCATTATACCTTTTGTCTCTCTTGATAGGCTGGTGTTGTATCTGGCTCCATGTTATTAAGCTCTGCCTCCACAGAGTCAAGCCATTGGTTGAGGTCCTCATGGGCAGTGGCAAATCGGCTGGCAAGCTGCAGTGCCTGTTCCAGGTTACGAAGAGCCTTGCTGCTGCCTGCTGTCATCTCTGCGTATCGGCTCTTTATGCCATCCAGCTTCTCCTGAATGAGCAGCACTTCTTCACCTAACAAACAGCAAGAAGAAAAATAACAGAATAGAATAAAACAGCCTTTATTTGTTGCATATACATAACAGCAAGGTGAAATTATTTTCTTTGCATATCCCAACATGTTCGGAAGCTGGGGTCAGAGTGCAGGGTCAGCCACAATACGGCGCCTCGGAGCACAGAGGGTTGAGGGCCTTGCTTAAGGGTCCAAGAGTGGCTGCTTGGCGAACCCGGAGCTTGAACCCTCGGACCTTTTGATCAGTAACCCAGACCACTCTTCTTTTGAAGAGTGTCAAAAACCAATAAAACGATAATAATACAAAAAGATCTGTATCAATAAGCAACAAAGAGAGTGCAGTGGTCTTGGTACCTGTGGTCTGTTTTAGCAAAGATTGTCCATTCTTAACGGCCTGGTCCACTGTCTTCTTCCGGCTCACGATCTCCTCATTCAGAGACTATGAGAGATGAAGTAGTACAAGTTTACTTGAAGTTGAAGTTTACTTTTTATTATATTGCATGTCAAAAAGTAAGATTCTTTCCTATTGGCATAAAATCCATAAAATTGGAACCAAATCTACTGTATTCTTATAAACATTTGCCTCCTGTGTCCTACCAGAGTGTACTTGTGCTGCTCAGACAGCAGCTCGAGCTGGTAGCTCTGCACTGAGACTTCAGCCAGTCGCTGGGCCACCTCAGCCAGCCAGTTCAGCACCTCTACCTCCTCCTCCCCAAACAGCTGTGCATTGGCCAGGGCCTGTTCCAACATGGCAGCCCGCCGAGTGCACCAATTAAGCAGCTCAGTGTGCCCACTGCGCACTGCTCCCACTCGCTCACTGAGCCAATCATGGTCCGCTGCACAGCTGAGAGGGGAGAGAGATTGGCCAAGGGCTTCTAGATGGTCCACCTCTTTTTCCCGAGACAACACCTCCTCATGGAGGGCCTGGGGTTTTGCCCACAGATGAATAAGAAAGGGATTTGGAGAGATGGCATGGGGAGAAAAAAAGAGAAACAACGGAAAAATGACCATGCATGGTGAATAAAAACAAAAACAAATGACCGACAGACACTAATAAATAATCATTTAAATAATATATGTAATAAAAACATGGTAGAAATAAATTGTAACAAAACTAATGGAAACTAAAAAAAACACATATTACAAGAAAATAAAAAAAATCAAAGACACAAAAAATAGACAAGGTGGGTTGTACAGGCTGGGTTTTGATTACATGTTCCTCCAGGTTCCAGAGCAAATGTTCTACCCCTGGGATATCAGAAGATGCTGCATTCTCTATGCTGTTCTTTTTTACTTTTTGTTGGTAATTTTCTAGGGAAAAACAGCAAAGCTTTCTTGTTGTGGTTAATAACAGCAGCTTCTTCACCGTGGTGGTGTAGTGTACCTTGTGTCGACTGATTTGCTGACTAATTTTGGAGGCCTGGGTTCCCATTGGCTCGGCGGAGCTCAGGCGTCTCTCTGTGGCACTCAGCCACTCTCCCAAAGGCTCCACTGACTCATGGAACTGCAGAGCGAGAACCTGCAGTTCCTCCAGCTGACGTTGTCTGCAAGAGGAGCAAACGCTCAGCATATGTAAATTATTTTTATTTAATAGAAGCTGGATTGAAGTGTACAAACCAATACAATTGATATTTGACTTGGTTCTAAAGGAGGTTTTAGGTGATGGCACTCATACCTGGCATTGGCCTTCGCCAGCAGATCTGTCCATCGCTCTCCCAAGCTTCTCAGCTGTCTTTGGATCTTTTCTCTGTCTTGTGTCTCTGCTGTGGCTGCGATGCGCTCACCTTCTGCCCGGATCATCTCTACCGTCCCAAGTCGGTCATCCAGCAACCGCTGCAGCAGCTGCAGAATCCGACAAACAAAACAAAACAAAAATTTAGTTTCCAACCAAAAAAAAGGAAAAGTTCTTATTAAAAGTAAATCAAAATAAATCATAATCATTATGACAATTATATTATTATATAATAATGAATTATATATTATAATAATAATTTTGGTGCTTATACTATAAATTAGTTATATAATATACATATATACAATAATGTAGATAATGTACATTTCTTTTTTTATGGTCAATAACATACTGTTTAAGTGTATTAGTTAACAGCAATAAGTTATTTATCCTTAAAATAAATAACCTCATTAAGAACCAATAAAGAACCTCACCTTCTGTTCTTGGATTTGTGCTTTAACCACGCGGTACTCGGCTGATGGAGGCTTCTGATTGGCTATCAGCTCCTCTGTGTCACTTAACCAGCTTAACAGAGGTTCCAAAGCATCTTGAAATTTCCCACAATGCAAAAGAGCTTCCTGGAGTTGTGCAATTCTCTCAGCGACCTAAAGACACCACCCAACAACAAACTGTAAATTAACTACATGAAATGAAATGAGCTACGTATTAGAAAATGTGGCCACTAATCAGGACACACTTGCACAGCCCATTAACACAGGTGTGTGCCATATAAACCACATTAGCTTTTACATTAGCCAAGAGTTACTGCTATAATCAGTTACTTTACAGCTATTAACTGTAGATGTATCCAGATATCTTTAATGAGCAGGCGAGTGATGATGGTGGTTTAAAAAAAAAAAAAAAAAATACAAATTAAAAGGTTAAGAATGCAACCCATCCTCAGTCAAATGCATAGCTGTTTCCTTTCAGAACTGCATATCAAGATATTACTAATAAAAGCATTAAAAGTATATTCCTGAATGCGGCTACAAATGGCTTTTTTCTTCTATTTGTGTTTATCCCACTTGCACATGATGCTGTTTCAGTATTATTGATGCTTATTCAAATTTTAAGGAAAAATCCTTTCTATCAATATTTCATTTATTTACTGCTGGTATGTTTATTGTATCATTTATCACTGTATCCATTAAGCCAATAGACAATTAGATAAGGTGCATTCAAATATTTGAAGATTATTTAAAAAAATAAGTGCTGATGTAAATTTGCAGATGCTGACGCTTTTAGACCGTACTGTACATTCTCAATAGAATAACAGTAAACATGCTAACAAAAATCAAACCAACAGCACTGTAGTCGGCCTGTGATGCAATTCAAGAGTGTGTGTTTTACCCTTTTGTTGAAGGAGTTCCACTGCAGGTTTGTGGTTTCCAGGTCATGCTCCAGAGCCTGTGTGTCTGTGTGTTTCGCTGCACTCTGGATGAGCCCCTGACCTACAGCGTTCACATGGTGCAGTTTGGGCTGGATGCTGTCTACCTGCTCTCGCTCCACAGCCTGCAAACATACAAGCACCAGATGAAGGACATATAAGTACATGTTTTTATGCATATTTCCCGGGGGAACAAGATGATAGTGTTTATGATTCTTAAAACTTACAGAGCATTTAATTTGTCTGTCTCGGAAAAAAAAAAAAGAAAAAAAAAAATGCGGCTTCAACTCAGTACTACAGTATTCATTAGAACACCCAGAAAACTAAACACCACAACACTTAATCAGAGTCTGTGTTTACATTAGTGGTTTACATACAAGAACAGCCAAGAAAACCTGACCACCATCAGCAAGGACAAGAAAGTGAAATACATTTAGACTGCTATTTGAGAGTACAGGCTTCTTCCACTTGTGCAATCGTAGGAAAGATGTTGTCCTTCCACGGTTAAGAATGTGTTAATTGTGGAGATGAAAAGAATTCATGATAGAGGTAAAAAAATTACAAGTCAGCATCTGGACCATATTTGGAAAATCCTGTTTTCATTTTAGTGTATGTATCCATTCGGACACAGCTGTTTTGCAGAAAAGGCCGGGGGTTTGTGTCTCAAACAGGATATCTGTCGTTCTCAATAACAATGAGCTGCAGCCATGAGCCACCACACCCTCTCCCCAACAAAGTGTGTGGGTGAATAAGTGCATGCATTGCTTGTTGTCTCTTTGCAGGAGACAGTTTTTCGGTTTTTATTTCGGTTGGTGTTGAAAGCTTTCATTAACCTTTACTTATGTTTTAGAGCTGGTGCAACTAAGATCGACTTGTGGACAAACCAGTGAACATGGAATCAGCTATTCTTCACAACTGTTGCACCACAATCTTCTGATGTGCCTCAATCAATCTCTAGCCAGATCAGGGTAGAAGACACTTCAGACCCTTGACTCTAGTGCAGCTGAGCTCTGGAAAATAACTGGCATGCCTCTCATTCCTTTTTGGATCTCTAAACGTATCAGTAAGCTGCTCAGTCACTCTTGCACACGGTTCTCATCTTCTCTCACTATCCCTGTTTCTTCTTTCTAAAAATCAAGCTTGCCAAACTCCTCTTTTGTTTCTCGCCATGTCACCACATATCATTCTTTTGTCCCTGGCTGCTTTCCTGCCCAACGCTGAGCCACATCTCTATCCATTCCTGTCTTTATATTTTCATTTCTCTTTTAGTACAAACCACAGGCCTGAGGTAAAGTACAGACAAAAGGTCAGCTGCATTAACGCAGTGTTAAATTACATTGGTTACATTATTCTCTCCCAAAACATTCATGATTATTTCATTTTTCATCCAATTGCACACTTCGTACTGGAAATATTATTATTTAGAGTTGTTTCTGAGTCTCCCTGAGTACCCTTTCAAAGGAAAGGTTAAAGAAAGGGCAGAAAGGGAAAAAAGGGAAAAAAAAATTGGGAAACAAGTAGAAAAGAAAGCAAAGTGAAGCCAGAGAAGTAAAATGGCCACCTTCCATGTAATGACTATATCACTCAAACACTACAGCAGTCTCCGACAATTAATTACACTGATTCAATAATTAAAAAAAAAAAAAAAAGAACAAACTTTCTCCAAAATTTCTTGGATCATCCTTTGCCTCTCATTTCTCCCTTTACCATCTATTGTTCTTAACCCTTAGTTCATGACCTTAATTAGCCATGAGAACTACATTTCATTTCAGTTCTGACCAAAAATCATCATATCTTTATCTCAATAACTCAAAAACAAGCCATAAATAATTTCACCTCATATTGTTCTGTCATTTATAAGTTTAAGAATAAAAAGTTCTTGGGCTTCAATCAATAGGCAGATTGTCACTCTACAAATTAGAACGACGAGGCAGATATTTGAATAGATATATTAAGCTGAATAATTAAATCAATGCTTTAGGGGGTCCATGAACTTTGGTCCCCTGCTGTCATTTTTTTGGAGAGCCTCTTTGAGATGCTTGGATCCGGTATATAGCACAGAGACTAAATGTTTAGAATCCCAATCCATGATTTCATATTTGGCTAAGGACTTTGCTATTGTTGGACTTGTGCTGGACTGTGCAGCTTTTACTAGTGCATTTGGATATCAGGCTCGAAAGCTCTGTCCTGTATTTGTTCCTCGCCGCCTCACCGTCGGTCCCTCCTGCCAAAATAGTTTTTTTCAGTGCCATCCTTTTGCCAACAGTCAAATGTGCCTGCATTACCATTTCCCATAACACGGCTTCTCTTTCTGATGACTTCCTCCAACGTTTCTGTACTTGTTCGTCTCTGGTGCGTTAAGTTTACCTTTAATCCACCTTTGTAACTTTTGCTTAGGTTTGTTGAGATGAGATCAGCTTTCCTCGGTCCCCTCCCTGGCTGACAACATTATCGCCCACTCTTATCATGAGCATTGCCAGGTGTTCAGCCATTAAGCCATTTTGTTCCATGAATGACTGGCCTGGGATCATGCCCCTGAGAGTTTCCCTATCCTATCTCAAAACAGCCACAACTTAACCATGTAATGTTAATCATATGTCAATCACAGTTTTACTTGAGATACAAAAGTTTGCCTTTACATACATTTCTGAATTAGGTGCCCACCCCTCTTGTGTTACAAAAGAAAGCTGAATGACAGAGCCCTGGGCTGATCACAACAACTTTTTATAGTGTTTGTATGGTACTAGTTGCAAAAGTAACTCCCATTAAAAAACATACAATGATTATTTCTCACTAGCCTATCTCAAAAATATCTCAAGGCCTTCCTACTGCAGCAAGGAGTGGTGTTGGGGGACTTGTCTTTTTTTGACAAGAAAGTGCTGGGGTTGGATTTTGGCAGTTGTAGGTTTAGAGCGGAAAAGCCAAAAATGAAGATTTGCACTTGGCAGCTTTTAAGACAGACACTTCACAAGACATATGTTCTCTTGGCTTTTCTGCTCCTCGACCCTCAACAGATATTAAAAGTTTAAAAGTCAATTTGCTTGCTGATTCATTCTGGCCACTCGGTAATTATGAAGCTCTCGGCCATCACTGATAGGTAATTACATTTAGGGGACAAAAAGGAACAGTGACTCTGCAGAAAAGCCGAGTTGCCTGTGCTGAGCTATGGCTAAATTAATTGTGGATGGACAGCCAGGCTTGACCATTACTTACAAAAGTAATATAATAACAGGAGCACATTAAGTCTACATTAACCACGACACACACCACAGCAACTATAACAAAGAGCAGATACCAGACCAGTCACAGCAACTGAAGAGACTCTCAAACCAGCATAGAGATTATTTTTTAAGTAAGCAAAATAGCATCTGTCTCTGTCTCTCTCATATACAAACACATTCTTTAGTATTCCATCATTAAGGCATTTGGAATATACAGTCTCCTTCACCATGTACAACCCTAAAAAAAATATCCTCACATATGAGGGTGTTTGTAACCAAACTGACAATTACACCAATTTTTTCAATAGCTATGGCTATTTTGGAGAAATAATAATACAGATATTTACATATGTAAATGTATCTACTCCGAGTTGTTAAATGAAGTCACAATAATATGAGCAACTGTTTGCATAAACCACTTTTGGGCAATGTGACACAAGATCCATAATGTGGTCAAATATGTAAAATCACTCACACAAAGAAGTAAGAAAGAAAGTAGACCTTTACGCATTTACCTAACAAACAAGCTTCCTCTTTGGAAGGAAACTGAAAGAGTACCATATTATTTGATATTTCAATATACAGTAAAGTATAAAAATAGCACTTTCTCCTTGATAGTAGAGTAACTGTAAATGTGATATATGTTCTTTGATACTAAACTCATATCCAACTAAACTAGGTCAAGTAAAAATAACCCGATTTCTTATTAAGATGTAAATTATGGTAACCTTTACCTCGGTGCAAAAGCATGCTGATACTGTCGTTTCCTCATCTGGATGCATCAATTCACAAGTGATGTCCTTTCCATCATATAGTTCAGAATTGTTTTGATCATTTTGGTTTTCACTAAAAAGTCTATATAATATACCCGGTTCAAGTTGATCACACTGATCTTGACCTGGGGGCACTGAAACTGGTCTTGACCCACCTGAGTCCCAGTCAATATCCTCATTCATAGACCCTAGAAAAAAATCCACACCTGATTGGCTAGTCTCAGATTCTGAGTCCAAGTCTCGACAGTCCTCACCAAGAGAACCCCCATCAGACACTAGAGGAAAACGTTCAGGAGCTGCCAGGTACACAAAACTATCAGAGGATATAAATGACCCCTCTTCCGGATCAGGGCAAGGCTTAGGAAGGGGACTAGGAGGAGTAGACTCCATGAGTGGCGATGGGGGGCAGTCCTGAGAGTATTGTGATGGTCCTGCAACCGCTAGATAAACAAAGCTGTCAGTGGGAAGTGAAGAATCTGTACATTTGTTGTCATGAGATTCAACTTTTGACTCTTTGGTTATAGTTAATTTGGACATTGGAGAGTGGGGGGGAGATTCATTGTTGTTCGAGGGTACAGTTACTATAAGTGTTGCGGTATTAGATTTTGGGGGAGTTCTCTGGCCCTTATGAGTTAGGTTGTGCTCTGGTACACACATGTCTTCAGCAGCAAAAACCTTCTCAGCTTCTGATGAAAACGCTTTGTACGCCTCCATAAATAACAACATCCCTTCTTCATCAGAATTCAACTTATCTGAAATAGTGGGATCTAATTCCACATGAGATTTCACATTATGGTTATTGGCATCAGTGTCCATTTCAAAACTACTGCTTAAATCAGAAGTTTCAAGAGAAAGCTGTTTTATGTCATCTTTTAAATTAGACTTGCATACATCCAACTCATAGTCTTTGTTTTTTTCATATAGTTGATTAGGTTTTGGATATTGGTCTTTATGACTCAAAGAGGTATGGATCACATGCACCTTGTTTTTCACCTCATCATCAACCTGCTCTTGTTCAGAAAGAACTCCACTGCCCAGGTCTGAATCAGTTTCTCGTCTTTCTGATTGTGTTGTATCTGACGATGTAGTTCTGTGCTGTTGGGAAATTTGAATTCCACTGGACTCCGATTCCAGCAAAGGCTCATCCAAAATGCATATATCAAGCATGGGTGAAGTGGGATTCGGTGGAAAGCTGGTGTTAATATCACTATCACAATAGCTTTCACCATCACTCAAACTTTGATAATCATCACTATCCTTGCTGTAAAGGTTTGGATTTGTTCCCAAAACAGATGGCTCAGTCTGATATGGCTCTAACTGGTTTATATGACCAGTATTAGTTGTAAGGCCTGCTTTATCTCGGTTATGCTCAACATGATCCTCCTTTTCCTCTTCCTCTTCTTCTTCTTCTTCTTCTTCTTCTTCTTCCAGTCTGGGTAGGGTATGACATGTAACCAGGGGCTCATTAGTTGTACAAGCTAAAGCTGATTCAATACTGGATGCCTCCTTTCCTTCCTCCTCCTCAATACACTGTCTCTCCAATTCCAGAAAGAGGTCAACTGATCCATCCTCCGAACTTGGGTATGGAGAAACACTGGCAACCTCTGAGCCTCCAAAACCTACTGGAGGGGTCAGAAGAGGCCTGTAATCTGAGGTACTGAGCTGTTGGGTCTCCCAGTCCTGCAGCTCTGATTCCTCCCCATCTCTTGTCCAAGAAATAGTACTTGTTTCATGGGTATCCAGTTTTAACACCACCTGCCAGTTCTTTTCCTCCACCTCTAACAGTTCGTGTTCTTCTCTCTCCTGCACTAAGTCTTTCTCCTCTTCCTCGAGCTCTTTCATGATCCTGCGCTCATCCTCCTCAAAACAGAGTTCTGAAGCAGTTCGCTCACGCAGTTCCCCAATATTAGGGGGCCATCCCAAAAGACCTTCTGCACCCCCTTCTTGGCTGAGACATGGGGAGAGGGGAAGTCCCCCATAACAAAGACCATCCCCTTCTTCCTGCAGGAAAGGTGAAGGAGGATCCAATAGGTACAAGGACTCTTCATCAAGATCACTGTCCTCCCCTAGCAGAGGAGGCAAGGGTGGCAGAATTGGCAAGTTGTGAAGTACTACTCCATGTCCAAATGACCTTTTGCCACCTCTTGCAGTACGAGGCCATGTACGAGCTTTAGTGGGGGGGCAAAATAAAGGTTTGGGAGGTATCAGTGGAGCCGTGTCCTGATCATACTCCTGGAATGGCGAGTCCCTTTCTGAGTCAGAGGTTTTAGGTGCAGCAGTATTCCAGCGTTGTGGTTGTTCCTCTGACACACTTCGAACACAAAGTAAGGGATTAGCTGTTGGTTTACTCTTCTCTACACTCTTCTCAACCTGCCTTTGGATAAGAGAGCTAAGTTGTGGAGAGCTACAAGTATCCTGCTTTGTTTCATTTTTTGATGCATTCTGTAAAGCTGGCCTTTCTTGAGAAGAAGAAGGAGGAGGCAATGGCTTAATTTGTTTCGAGTGATGAGCGAGTGACTTGGGGGAATCTTTGTGCTTGACTAGATGTGGTGGAGTGGAAGATATCGAGCTAAGGGATGGAGTGAGGATTGGAGAGTTGGAGACTAGAGGGGTGTGAGGGCTGTCTGAGGAGACAGGAGTGGGACTGTATGGAGGAAGAGGTGTGGTGGATATAGAAGATGTTAGGGCAGTTAATAAGGAAGGTAATGGATGCAGAGGTGAAACTGGGATCCCTGCCCCAGATAAACGTTTCTCTCCACTCTCCACAGGCGAAAGCTCTAAACGCTCAGCAAACTCAGGGTAAGTTGGAGGCATGAATGCTTTCCAAGAGCGACGATTTAGATTATCTTTTTTGTCACCCACATGATGCCGCCTCTTGGTCACTACAGCTGCCCCAACAGCAGCTGAGTTTGATGCAGGAATAATTATCCCAGAGCCAATACCCCCCAAAGATGGCATGCTCTGAGGGTCACCGGTTAGCTTGAGAGCATCAAAAATCACTCTTTCGTCTAACTTTTTTATCCCTGACTCAGCAGATGCCCCTCGTGACACAAACACGCCACCAATGTCAGCTCCTAAAGTCCCATTGCTGGAAAGCGTGCTTCCTTCCCCTCCTCCAGAGCCCAACGTGCTCCGAGAAGGCTGGCTAATCTTAGAGCCCTGGTCAATCTGCTCATTAATCCGCATGGTGTCATAAATGGAGCGCTGCGGTACGTAGCAGTCCTCAATATAAGCCTCCTCATCATCACCCTTCTTAAGACACCTGGGATTTTGTCGCAAACAGTCAGGTCGGCTCAAAGGCTTCCCCATCCCGTAAAAGTGTGCCCTCAAGGGGCCGGGACGGGGCACAAACTATTCCACAAATTAGTTCTCCAAGTCGTTTGTTGCAAAAATTCTGGTAGCTGAATCCCTCAAGCCTTAGCAGTCCTATTCGTTAATGTAAACATTGATCCACAAAATAAAAGGATGTTAGGATATTTATAATCCAAGGCAAATAATCATGAGCAGCAAAGGATTAGAGTCTGTGGCTCTAATAAACAGAGTTATTCCTGATTTTTCCTGAATGGAGCACATCGGGGATAACGTCTCAGTCCAAGCGAAACACATCTTCGGCAACATGTTAATTAGACTTTTTGTTTAAAGGCCAAACAAACGAGTAGCAGAAGGCAAAAAAATCATTTGTTAGCTGTTTCAGAGAGTCCAAAGTCCAGAACGGTGATACCATTCCATGTAGGTTGCATCCTCTTTGTTCTCTTTCAGATTTCAATAGTCCTTCTTTATACAAACATGCTCTTTGCAAACCTTTCCCTAACTTCCTTGCAGCTACTTCCCCTTGCGTCTCCCTGTCTCTACCACAACAGGAAAATCACAGAGGTCTTGAGCTGTCGCAAAGTTAATAAATAAAAAAACTTCTAGGTGAGAGGTCCATACTCTTTTGCATGAAAAGGTGTTGAGGAAATGCAGTCCTTCAAGTGATTTTGTCTCTCATCATAATGTTCCTTTAAGCACATTCTACTCTCATAATAAATAATCCTGAATTTAGTCTGACAATGGGAACATTTTGTCTTAAATTTTTCTTTTTTAACTCTGTCCAGTCAGATGACTGCCACGAAAATATGCTTCTGAATTCTGTAGGAGACTCACTTGTCAGGCAGTTGGTTGCTGTTTGCAAATTGTCCTTTTTTTAATCCAACAGAGCAAATTTGTAAATCCAGATCACATTGGAGTTTAAAGTAACCTGCTGCCATTGTTATTTTTCCTTTTGGTAGGGATGAAACTTTAAATGAATGAAATACCCATTATAGTTTTTTTGGTCATTTCAAACTCATGAACAAAATCAGGGTATTAATCCTTTTCTTTGCATGCCAAATACATTCCTTTCATCCTGAGTGAAGTGAAAATCTGTGATTCCGAATGACAGCCATGTCCAGAGGGGTTGAGTTTGAAGTAGGTAGGGAGATGGCGAAGGTTTCAGCCTGATCCAGACGGCAGGGAGCAGAGAGTTGTGGGACTGTATCCAGAGGGCAAAGACGCAGACGGTACCTCACACCAAATACACCCTTTCCACTCGGGGCACTCTGCTTTTCAGACAATCCCCAGACACACTCGCTCTTTTCCTCTCCTCTTCCTATATTCCTTTTTCTCCGATCCACACGAAAGATGCACGCAGGCTCTGAGTTCCTCTTTTCCTCTTTTCTTCTAGTGCCGATTCTCTCTTGCACGGTGTTCTTGGGCCACTGAGCTGCTGAAATGGTTTGCAGCTGCTAAAAAAATCTCCCACTTTTCCTCTCTCTCTTTCTCACTCCCTCTCTCCCTCCCTCCTCTCTCTCTCTCTCTCTCTCTCTCTCTCTCACACTCTCTCCTCCCTTTTTCTCCCTCTGTTTTTGTTTGAATGCAGCTCCGTTTGTTCTGTTTCCTGCTCTGGTATTAAAACACAGGAAGTGCTCCAATCATGCCGGTTTCCTTTTCCAAAAAAACACACAAGACCGAGCTGAGAAATGGAGGCTGAGATAAAGCTTTTGGTAGGAGGGGCCACCATGCCAGGAGGAGTGACTAAGCAGGGGGATTTAATGTGTTTCAGCAGAGTCACTGGCTTACAGGATCAAATTAGCTCATTCTAACAACCAGATAACTTGCTGTATTACATATTACAGTTTCACATGACTAAATATGACTTCGCTGGCTGTAAAAAAAGAACTCGCAATACAAAAAAGAAAGAATCAAAAGGCACCAAGCCACAGGCATCCAAACTCTAGGGAAACAAAGAACAAGAGATACATAGGGAGAGAGAGAAAAAATACATGGGGTTGGAAGGGTGTTAGTATGCAGGAAGTAACGAGGCTTATCAATAACGGCTACCCCGTTCTTTCCAAAACAAACTGTGTGTATGCGGAAGCAAAAATCCCCTTCTCATTCTCTTCTCTCTGCTCCTCCTCCTCTTTTTTATTTATTTATTTATTTTATTTTTTATAAATTGCCACTCTGTAATTGAACAAAACAAAAGAGAAAACACACAGGAGTCTCCAATATTCAAAGTTCCCACTTGTGCATTCTCGTCTTCTACTCTTCTGAAACCCTATCCAGCTCTGAAGAGTGTATGGGGGGAGGAGGGGTATTGAGGCCACTACTTTACAATGAAAATGAATAGACACTGCGAGACGGCAGCAATTGAAATGTTTATGCACGAATCCCGTTCGTTTTTTGTGTTTGGTTTTGTCATGGGTACTCGGGCGGCTCCTGTCTCGGTTTTATTTCTCTATTTGCTCTGCTTTCTTCGGTGCCTTGCCTTATTCGGTCGGTACTGGAGTATGTATAAAGATCTCTGGCAGAGAGCAGTGGCTGTGTTAACGCATGCTTGCTTACCCTCCCACTCGCTCTCCATTCCCGAGTCCCAGACACACGCACATGTACGCACAAGATACACACATACACACCACAGTTGCTCTGTTAATCACCCACACTGTCCATGCTCTGCGTGTCCAACAAGCTAAATACTTTCTTTTTCAACCTCCTCTTGCTGTCTTTCTTCCTCTCTCACTCTTTCTTTCTGTCTGTCTAGCTGCAGCTGTCATGTTTGCTTCCAAGACAAACCTTCCAATGGAAACAAAAGGGGTTTGTCTGTCTCTCGCCCTCATGCTCGCTCTATTTCTTTCTACTCCAGCTCAAACTGACAAAAGATACCACCATGAACCCTCAGTGGATTATATTATATATTAATATACATACATAGTAGTGTGGCAACTCTAATAACAAAAACCCTACAAAAGCAGATAGTTAATTGAATGTTCAAGTCCAAAATCCGGCCTGCATTGACTATGAATGTGAACCTTTTAACTGACTTTGTTTAGTAAAATTCAGCGCCTGACCCTGGGTCCACCCCTCCCCCTTTCCTCGTAGTCAGTCAGTGACTGCTCATTTGGCTTCTAGTTAAAAAGTCACAGTCCTGACTCAGACAGGAAGAGGGAGGGCTCAAGCCCGAAATCCCCTAAAACAGACTGACTGGAATAGTGTGTTGCACCTTTTGTCTCTCTGAAAGAACTACGTTACAGAAAGGAAAAAAATAAAAATAATAATCAACAGGCACTAATCCACCATAAACACAAGGGGGCAGAGATTGCTATTGACTTTGCAGTGCAGATTGTTTACTTTAGAAGAGCACCTGTTGATCCTGTTCTTTCCATCTCCTGCTTGCATTTGCTTTTAACCCGTCACAGAGCACGCACTCGATTTACTCAACAACTGCGAAGCTCGAAATCACCGTATTCTCACCATGCATTCATCTCTTAAAAAGCCCCCACTGCTCCTTCTCTTATCCTCCCTCCGTTTTCTCTTCGTGGTATCTAAGCACCCGAGGTGCTGACACTCCCCCTTTTTTCTCGATCTCAGCAGTAGGTTCATAATTAACCAGCAGGCTTTACCTGAGACCCCTCAATGCATGCTTTGTTCTCCTTTTTTACCAGACACACAAGCAAACCTGAGAAAGCAAATAAAAAGCACAATCGACTCGTCCCGTTAAACTAGAACATGGGAGTTTGGGTATAATTTTTTTTCTTTACACTGCAGTAATTGACTGGAATTGTAATTTGCACTGGATGCGTTTCATACAGAGCTGCATTCTTACGTGGAACTGCTTGACTGGCATTTAATACTGTCTGTATGAGGTTCAGTCAGTAAGAGAAATGACACAACAAACATCACTCCTGTGAACCACCCTGAAAATCACGGCCATTACACCAATTATTAAACAGCCTATTCATTTCACACATCAAGAAGCTGTTTGCAAAGTGCTTTATTTATTTCAGTTGGTGAGCTAATAGAGTGTGGCTGAGAGGGAAAAGTGGGCTATGCTACGGAATGCCACAGTAATTCACAGCAGCTGAAACAATACCAGGCAATGGGAGAGGCAACACACACATTCACACACACTCTCTCTCTCTCTCTCTCTCTCTCTCTCTCTCTCTGTTAGCTGGATATTGCTTGCTTTAGAGTCAATTAGCCAAATTAATTCACCAGCTTGTGCTAATTATGTTATGCTAATCTAATCAAACCCTGAGGGAAAAAAAACACCCTAAAAACAGGCTCAACACAACTATATATAAAAAAAAGTTATATCTAAAAGATCTTATTGCTGGGTGTTTAATGCTTGAAAGAACTTTTGCGAAAAAGAATGAATACTTCATCAGCATGCCATTATATATCATTAGAAGGCAGTTAACCCAGACATTTGGCTTCGTAACCATACAGCTGAAAGGAGCCAACGTTCTAATCTGCATGTCCGCATAACCATCAGGTAGACGGCGAAGAAAAGGGATTTTGCTAAATATTTTAAAAGTGGAATATTTCTACACACAAGTACCACTTACCTCACGGTCTTAGGATGGTTTTAGCCTGTGTTGTTTTCGGCAGCATTTTTATTTCAGAATGAAATAAAATCTGATTTGAATATAAACTGTAGGATAATATTTTCTACATGTCAGGATTATATAAAGAAGATCTCTTCATGGGAGATGTTCTGTTTATCACTAAAAGCAGTGCTGCATATATCATCATTCAGCATGAACTGCACTAGCGCAAAAAATGGGGTCAAGTAAACAGACAAGCTTGATGCCTTTAATGTCTTTTTCTGTCCTATTAGCATACCGGTTTATGTTTTGCCATTGCTACGGACATACACTATATGGGGAAAAATATTGAAACAGCTGACTTTCCCAGTCATATGTGTTTTTTTCCCGAAGTGTTTTCACAAACCTGAAGGCACACAATTGTAAAGTGTGTCTTTGAATGCAGTAGCATGAATTTTCCCTTCACTTGAACTGGGAGACACAAACCTGTTCCAGCATGACAATACCCCTGTGCACAAAGTAAACTCCATCAACATATACTTAGGTTATATGTTAGAGTGGAGGATCTCCTGCTATGGAGCTCTGACCTCAACCCTACTGAACACCTTTGAGATGAATGTAAACGCTGACTGCACCCCAGGCCTCCTCAACTCACCTACATCAGTACCTGACTTTACTAACACTTGTGTCTGAATGTGCACAAATCTTAATGCTGTCAATCTGGTGTCCTCTTTTAAAAGAGTGTCGTAGCAGTGAGAAAACATAAAAGATCTAACACAAAGAGAATTAATCTGCACTCTATAGTTGCTTTGGTCACTTAATACATTATACTATCTCTTGAAACCCCATTCTCAAGGTATTTCATATATGATATGCAATGTACATCAGCACAATTTGGGCCAGGAATCATATAAAGTAAAACTAATTTTACACCACAATATAAATTAAAAAGCAATTTTTCTAAAAGCATTTACACTAGAAAAAGCCTTGAGATCCTTGACTTCACAGCAGCAACATTTTGGCAAATGTAAACATCTACTACAAGTAACTGAGTGCATGAGAATTTGACTTGAAGGAAAGCCCTACTGGGTTTTGGCTGTGGGACACAAAGGCCTCGACACGTCCGCTGACCTTGTTATGCTACAGCAAGACATAGAAAGCAAAGCGACCGATAAAAATAGGATTCGAGTGTGTAAAGGGGGCAAGAGTATGTTATAACAAGCAAGAGTGAAGACAGCATGCCGTGCTCGGCTTGATTTAGAAGCTATTCCCCGGTTCTAACCAGCCCTGCACAGGAATGCCCAGTTGGAACACATCTTTACTCGGTGTCTGCGTCTCGCAGCCCACCCTGTTTCTCCAAGCTCAGCTGCTGCACTGTGGTACGAAGCAGACACACACAAGTTCACACAGGGCACGGGAATTTTAGGGAGACCACCACACCCTGTAATGTGTAAAAGATTATGTTTGTGAGGGGTTGAGGATGGTGAGACAGCTGAAATTCCGAACGCTTCGAAACAGCCCAGAATTAGAAATATCAACCTGCATGGACGTGAAGCCACACTCCCAGTACATAAACACACCAACTGTAATGCATGTGCATCACGATATGACATATACAGGGACACACTGACATGGCATGTAAAGCACTCAGTGTGGCATATACATATGTTTGGCGGGGAGGAAAAACCTCCAGTGGAGAAAATGCTGGTGAGATGATTCATCATGTTAAGACCCAACCCATTGTTCAATAACTTCCAGAATGCCTTGGTGTGCTCTACTTTCAAAGATTTGACACCCCCAAACCCCCAACACACACACACACACACACACACACACACACACACACACACACACACACACACACACACACAGCCAAATAGACAAACATGCACCTCCCCGACACACATACGCCTCACTTATTTGGGTTTATCCTGACTCCCCCTCTCTCTAATCTCAGCAATGACATCACTACTTTGGATTGGGTGTCTCTGAAATGGAGTCTGGCTTGCATGAGAGGAGAGGGGTAATGGGAGATCAGTTCTTTTTTACATGGCAGACAGCCTTTCTGGCCCTTCGTGTTACCTTAGAGGGCGTCATTGTAAGTGAAAAGGGGGTGGGGGCGTATAAGACTGGGCGAGTATGAGAAAGAGGCCTAGATAGGGTGGAAAAAAGATTGAATAGACTGCCAAGGAGGATGGAAAAAGATCTCAAAGAAGTTTCTCCTCATCCTTCGCTTCATACTTCTAGTGTTCAAGACCCCATTGTAGAAATTATCTAAAAATACCTCTTGCACATGAGCCATCGTTCTTAACTTACAGTAGCAGCCTGGCCTCTTTAATTAGCACTATTTAGAGAGGCTGGTCCCAATTTTTAGACACGGGGGTGGCACACTAAAAGCAGGCATCGGTTAAGTTAATGTTAAATAGAATGATGCTTCGCAGAATATTTGATTTGCTCCTCGGTATAGGAGGAACGGGCACATGGTGACATCATTGTTCTGGCTTTATAGTTGCGCTATACTTTAAATACTCTGACTTTGTCAAAAGATATCATTCATCGTGGGAATCATGCAGCTAGACCAGAAAAGCAACCACACCCCTAATGATATAATAATAGATAACATATATAATTATATAATAACTTTGATTGATTGGTAGACGTTTTCCCAATCTATTTATTTTCAAACTATAGTGTGTATTGTCAGTATTTGTACTACGGGGGGTGATAGTGGACTTTACCGATATAGATGAATAAAATAAATATGAAAATATCAATTATATAAAAAATATATAATTATATCTATAATAAATTGTACATATTAAATATAATATAGCGCTCTCGGTGCAGCACACAATCTTGTGTGAAAACAAACCACACGTGGAGTCAGTTATTTGCTTGTAAAGGCTGCTCTTGTAATGACAGTGAACCAGCAAATGATGCAAAAGCTCAGCTTTTGATATCATGATATCATTTTGTTGTCACCATGTGCCAGCAATGTCTACATGCTTATCGTGATCTATCTATCTTCTAACTTCCTTTCCGCCTGTCTTGAGTAACTTGTACCTGCAACCTGAGAAGTGAGGGAAGGCGGCGGCAGAAGTAGGGTGGGGGTGTTGGGGGGGTTTAGTGAGCAGGAGCACGAGTGTGTACAGTAGTTGACATTGTTATTAAGAGGAACAGTAAATCTCGAAGAAGCCTTAGACAGGAGGAATTCCAAACAAAGGAACAGTAGAAAGATTAGACAAAGACCAAAGAGGTGCAAGTAAGAAATCAAAGTACAAAAAAAAGAAGCAGGAGCAGTAAAAGTCCAATAAATGAGTACAACATTCCATAGCTGCAGTGCAGCTTGGCCGAAGCTCTAAGCTCCCTGCGTAACCGCTCTGCACAAGTTCTAATCAGTAACAGGTGAATTTTCAAATATGCATGACGAGTTGCCAGTGTATCCAATGCGAAGCCAACTGGGCGAGTCTGCACTAGTCTGATGCGGAGACATTAAGAAAAGAAACTGTTCCAGAGATTAGTTCTGCTCTCAGATTTAGCTCCGTGTCCATCAACACACTGACAGGTCTAATGAGCTCTCGTAGTGCGGCATCGAGCTGCGGAGAACAGCAGCAGCTCCTGGAAAACACTTCATAACAAAGGACTTGAAGCAAGGTAACGCGAAATCGACCCGACATGCCGTATTACTGCACAGATCTTTCTGCGAAAATGACTCAGCAAGGTGAACCGCTCTAAAAGAAGTCGCTGATTCACTCTCTCTCCTGCTCTAAGAATGTACCTCAAACCTCCATTGTGGCCTTCTTACTCCCACACTCCTACCACATTCGATGCTCTGAAGGGGGCATGAGTAAGATCCGGAGAGGGAATGATACAACATCAGAGGCACTATAAATACAAGTGCAAGCCAGGGAGAAAGTGAAGGGGTCATCATCAATCAGCCGAGGGGGTAATGGGACAAACGCAAGCAGCCTTCTCAGGAAAGCAGTAGGAGAGTCTGTGTCATACTGATTCCCCCCTCCTGCAGAGAAACATGCTGGGACGTGGGCCCAGATGGGGGCTGAGAGTTGGAGGTGATTTAATAAAGAGGAGAGCTGTGATTCATTCCACGAACGCTTGACGGCCTCACAAAATCGCCTGGCTGAGCTCACTTTAAGTTTGCTTGAATCCGAACCTCTTTTGCTCTATGAAAAAATACTTCTGAACTTTATTGAAAAAACGAAAACACAAAATAAAAACAGTCCTCAATCATGAAAATTTGGTAAATGAAATATGAACAATAAATATGAACATTGAAATTGTATTAATAAATAGAATTAAATAATTAATAAATTATACATTATAATTAATACATATAATATCGCGCTCGCCGTGCACCGTGCAGTCTCATGTGTCAAAACAAACTGAACGTGGCATCACTGAGTAGCCTCAACCCGGAAAAACTATCGTAATCTCGCTATGGATTTTTGCTGAGAGTCGTTAATTCCAGCAGGCCTCTAACATGTGGTGAATCCTCTAAGACAGCAAACAGGACCAGAAAATGCACGCAAAAACAAACGTAACAGAGTCTAACACATAAAAGAGACTACAGTTTACCCTTTAACTTGGCATCCATTTGTGTGTTCGGAATGGAAGATGGAAAGAATCATAAAAATGTCTGCTGATGAACTGGTGTAGCAGGTATTTTAAGCCTAGGTTTAAAAATGGCAGATTCTTTAACTAATAACCAGGTGTAGCCAGTTTGATTTATATTTAACCTAATGATCTGGATAAAAATCATCCCTATTTAATCTGAAAGCTAAAAAAAGAGAAACGATTTTAAAACTCTATCCAGCCTCCACATGATGTCTTCAAGTGCTCAAACAAAAAAAAAAAACAATTAAAAAAAACATGGTCAGAGTGGCTGTCATGGCAAAAACAAATTGACAAATTCCCTACCTTAAATTCCTGGAGCTGTTGTTTGATGACGTCCACTTCAGTTCCCACAACTCCTTGTGCATTTAGACCCTCCTCTGCATTTTCAAGTAGCCCCTGGAGCTCTGTGAGCCGGGTGTAGAACTCTTTCACTTTCTCTTCAGCTTCCTCTATGAGTGCAGGCGACCCTGACCCCGCTCGGCCAGCTTGGCTGCTTGGCGACTCAGAGCCTCCGTCTCTCTCCTGAGAGCGAGGAGATCAGGGGAGCTTCCCTCTCGCCTCAACATGGTAGTGCAGGCACCGCCATGGACATCAAGCTCAGTCCGCAGGGATGCCAGACGCCCCAGGAATACCCTTATTGCGTCTGCCTGTGAGGCCAATGAGTCCACATCCCGCCCAACGGGGCTCAGGCTGTCCAGTTCGTCGTCCAGGTCCGCCAGGCGTGAAAAGACATCGCGGACATGTGACTGGACTTCTCCTACACCCTGCAGGCGTGATTCAAGGGAGGAGCAGCACTGCTCGATCTGGTGAATGGATAGAGTGGAAGATGTTACTCAGAAATAACCTCTTTTCTGATAATGCCATGAATCTATATTATTAACCTATTTAAAATTAAATGAGACTGAACCTTAAAAACATGACTGATAATGCAAAATATTAAAAGCATCCATCACTAAATAAGTATCCAAGCCAACATATTAGTCAAGGCATACTCCTTACCTTCTCAGTCACTTCTTTAAACTCCTTTTCTGTGTCATGAGCTTGTTGCACCAGCTTCTGCCCTCCATCTCCTGTTGTCTGAGGCGCGTCCAATGCCAATCCTTTGGCCAGATCATGCAGATATACCACTTGTGGCTGTAGGGAGCTGAGAGTGTCCTGTTGGCTGCGCAGGCGCTCCAGACTCTTGTTACTACATGCCTGAGGGCCCAAAGCCTCCTGCACTTCCAGCTGATGCCTGGCTGCCTCCAGTCTTCTCTCTACTGCCTGTCTACCATCTTCAAACTCCTTCAGCCTGCTGTTCAGCTCCTCCAGCTGGGCCATGCGTCCATGTACTCGCTCAGAGAGGCCATCCAGCCTGCGATTTAGCTGTGCTTTATCATCCCTCACCTCCTCCTCTCCAGTCCGGCTCTGCTCCAGTAGCTGGTCAGCTGCAGAATTCAGAGCCTCCAATAGGGGGCAACGGCGATCCAAGTCCAAGCCAACTGCCTTGCTTTCTGCAGGGCTTCTTCAAGGGCAGCAGGCTCTAGAGTAGGTTGGATCTCGGTCTCTTTTTGCTCACACTCCTTCAGCCAGGGATCCAGTTCATCCCGATGTTGCCTGTACTGTATGGCACGACCCAGTGTCTCTTTAATATGTGCTTGTTTTTCTGCCAATCCTTGGTTTACTTCCTCCCAGTCCTGGCGCAGTTTGGTGAGCCGAGCCTGCATACCCGAGCGCTCATCTCCAGCAGGAAGTGAAGCCAGGATTGATGCTCCCTCAGCCTGGATGAGCTCGTAGGACCCTCGCTGTTGTGCCACACAACGCTGAAGCTCTTCTTGTTGGGCAAGGAGGGCTTGCAGGACGTCAGGCTGGCAGGGGAGAGGGTCAGACATGCTAGGTGTACTTGCAGCAGCCTGGCCATCTAACCAGGCACGGAGCTCCTCGAACATCTGCTGGAATTGCTGTGTGCTTGAGAGAGCAGCTTGCAGCTGGGATAAACCATCGGCTGGAGACAAACAAGGAGGAAGAAAACTTGATACAATAAATATGTAGAATTACAGAATTGCTTATTCATAACCAATATTGTCCTGTTGCTGATATTTAGTTACATTTCTCAACTGAAATCTGAGATATACATGAATTTCTGTGAAGCTCTAGTGCTCTTAGAGCTTCCTATCCATACTAAAAATAAAAAAGACTAATCATTGTTTTGGGGGAAAAAAACAAAAACCTCTATTCTGTCTCACCTGCTCGTTCCTCCAGGCTGTTTAGTGGGCCACTGACACTCTCCAGTCTCTTATTAAGCTCCTCTCTGAGGTAGGGCTCCACAACAATAGAGCTGAGCTCTGCACATAGCTGCTCAGCCTGGGCCAGCTGACCCCTCCTCTGCTCGAGCTCTGCACGGATCTCTCCTGTCTCCTTCAGCCTCTGGCGCAGAGCCTCAGGCTGGGCGCTAAGCGAGGCCTGGGCATCCAGCTTCTCAGCCAAATGGGACAAACTTTGGGAGAGTTCCTTCAGCAAAGTCTGGAAGCTCTCACTGGTGCCCTGAGCACGCTCGATTTGGTCAAAACGTCCAGACAGGCGAGAAGTCAGGTCTTCCCACTGCCGAGTGATGGAGGCCAGCTCCTGCTTCACCTCGGCTACATCCTGGCTGTCCCCAGAGCCCTGCTCTCCAGAAGGTGAGAGGATACCCTCTGCTGCCCGGGTCAGCTGATCAAACTGGGCACGCCGTGTCTCAAATTCACGCAGCATAATCTGGGACAGAAGGAGAGAGAGCTTTTAGAGAGAACTTTTATATTATTATTTTTATACAAGTCCATTTAACAATACCATAAATTTACACATAAAACACCAGAAAATATCTGAATAACAAACAAACCAACATGGATAACATGGATTTGGGCACTGGAGGTACCCAATATTAGCAATATTCTTCTAAAAATGTCTTTAAAGTACTGTAACCAATTAATATAAACACACAGTGTCATATTTTGTTAAAGGAAGGCCTTCTAAATAGAATTCTGCTTCATTCTAATTGTAGTCATTTCCTCACAGGAAAGAAAGGAACAGTTGAAAAACAGGAAATTACATAACTGGAAGCAGGGAAAATGTACAGATGAGTACAAAGGTTTGCATCTGTTTATAAAAAAAATTAATGCAAAAAATTTTCATTCATCAAAAAAAACAAAAACAAAAAAAAAACCAGGGTGAGTCTTTACATATGTTCTAAGATAGATAGATAGACAGATCGATAGATAGATAGATAGCTAGATAGATAGATAGACAGATACTTATTAATTATTTTAGATTTTTATCTTATATCAGTGTATACCAATTTAGCTCAACATTTTACTCTAGATAAAAAGCAAACATTTACCCTTAATATATCAAGTAAATACCTGCACTTGTTGCTTCTGAGTGTTAAGCATGTTTGGGTCGATGCTCAGGGGCCCGAGCACACTCATCATCAACTCTTTCTCTTGTAGCCAGGGACCAAGCTGATTGGCTGCTGATGCAAAGTTGCCCAGTCTGTCAGCGCACATGTCCAGTTCTATCTGTCTCTGGGCTGCAGTCTGATTGGCTTTCTCCCACCGACATTCTAAGAAAAGAAGCCATGGTAAATGTGGTTGTGTAAGTGAAACCTAACAAACACCTCGATGCCTCTTGAAACCATAACAACAGAAGCTGGGTGCACAGGTCACCATGGTAACGAAAGATTCTGGGAAACACTGCAACTGAATAATCATTGTAGTAGGAAATTCAGGGAATTAAGATAAAAGGGACGTGAAACAATAACGTCTAATTTAGTGTGTTTATGTCCTGGCATCACAGAAGCAGAAACACGTATACAGGCAACTCTGGCAGCGATAAATGCGTGTCCATGCGTGACTCTTTGAGTCATCGGTAGAGCTAGTCTGACACCCCCATGTGGTTTCAATAAAGCACAAATTTCGCTTTGAGAATAATTTGAATGCTTTGAGTCACATAAGAAACATAAAATATCACAGAGTACTGAACGCTCTTCCTGAAGCTCACGCCATTCTCCTGCCTCCTCCAGTTTCTCCAACCTACGCACCATACCAAGCTTTTGTTTGATTTACCAGAAGAGCTCTCAACCTTTTACAAAAACTAAATCCCCTACAAAAGTATTTTTAGCTCTAGAGCGGAACAGATATGCACATAAAACACAAACATTTTTCAGAAATGTAATGTGGTACTGTTTAAAAAATAGGGACCCTCTATATTAAAGCTGGTTTACCAACGTGTAAAAACCTCGTTTGTTTTTTTTTATTTATTTATACCCATACAGCCCCATTCTGAGTACCGACCTATGTCTTTTAGTTGTTGTTTCCAGATCTCTGCTTCAGGGGAGTCAGGATTTTCTTTTATCAGCTTCTTGAGTGTGTTCTTTAGGTCTTCCACTTTCCCAGAATGTTCAGCGAGTTCAGACATCAACGCCTGCATGGGGGAAGTCACAGTCATGATATTCATTATGCAACATTTGAAGTGATACCATGCAGCTATTAAAATGTGTTCTGCTCAATAGATCAGATAGGGGCAGGTGGTACTGTATTCCCCCTTTGCTCACCTTGTTCTCCCCGGCTTGGGCACGGACTACCTCAGGCCGCGAGGGCGATGCAGTCTGCCCCTGTGTTAGCCTCTGTTCCCGAGGCCCTAACCATTGGTGCAGAGCCTCAGCATCCTGCCTGGCCTTCTGGCACAGCTCCAAAGAAGCCTGCTGTCTGCTCTGCCTTTCTTGAAGATCCCCACCCAGGTGCTCGTACCTGCTGTTCACGTCCGCCACCACCACCTGGATCTCAGTCAGGTCTGCCGGGAAAGGGGTGGGATAGTTTCAAGATAAGACAAATGACTTTATTAAATGGAGTGTAACTGTTAAGAGTGCTGTTTTTTCATGTTTCTTCTTGCTTATGGTGAAGACACTATTTATTCTACACTTATCTCTTATAACCTAAGAAGCAAGTCAAACGGGCAGAGACCGAAGCAGACATGGAGCATTGCAAATTCATGAAAGGACAACGAATAAATGTTGCACTGTTGGGCTTTTTTTCACTTGGAATGACATGCTTATGCATTTAGTTAGATGTCAAAATAGTTTTCACACAAGTATGATCCAGAATTGTCATTTGGTAGACGCCCTTATCCAGAGCGAGTTCTGAGCAGCTGTCGGGATAAGGGCCTTGCTTAAAGGCCCAGGAGTGGCATTTTGCTGAGGCTGGGATTTGAACGGACGAACTCTGGATTCTACCTACCATCTCCCCCATCGGCTTCTCTGCTGGCCTAAACTCCATCAGAATCACTGACTTGTGTTTTAATATTTTCTTTCGTTGAATATTTATTAACTCTTTCCCAATAGCACATTCTCTTAATTTTCTAGTGTATCTCTATGGTGTGCTGCTTCTGCACAAACAAGTGTAATTTTCGGTTAGAGTTTCTGTCCAATCAGAATTTAGCTGTCACATCACATATTGCTGTATATTGCTGTTAATTAACAGCGTGACCTCATTAGATACAAATCTATGTTGCTTTAAGCTGTGTAAACCCCCCAGAAGGTGAAGAGTCATGTCGGCATTTTCACAGCCTTTGATGGGATGGTCAAAGAGTGCACTAGTCAGAGTTTGCAACCCGCATCTGTAGCAAACTGCACAAGCTCAAAAATATTTGTGTGGGTTTAATAGCTGTTTTTTTTATTTCACAATGGCTGACAGAGGAGAAGAAATTTGGTCACAGATACACTTACAAGGACACTTATAACATGAACTATTCAAGAAAAGCTGGGGATCGTGAGGCCAACCCGCTCGAAACAGTTTTTTGATTAACCATTTATACTTTTAATACATTTGTGTAAAAACTGTAGGAAAACTGAAATGCACGAACAAAATGCGCAAAAACACACAAACAACGGGGTCATTTTACGAGGTTGATATATGCTTCTGCTAGAAATGTATGCGGGCGGCACAGCTGTGGCTACAGGGAAAAACTGTTTTACTATTTAATAATATTACTGTGTGCAATATTACCTGCAATACGTGCAATATTACCTGCAATACGTGCAATATCACCTGAAATACGTGCAATATTACCTGCAATATGTGCAATACCACCTGTGTGCAATACAACCTACAATACATACTTTCCCTCATCTGTATTTATATATTGTGTTGTGTATATACTTGTAATATTATAGTATGTCTTATTCGTCTATTCTTTTATATATTTGCATTTATTTATTTATTTTTTTTCATGCTGCTGTAACAAAGAAATTTCCCCACTGTGGGACGAATAAAGGTTTATCTTATCTTATCTTATCTAAACTACTTGTTAAATTGTTGTGTTTTTTGTATAATATTGATTGTTTCTATAGCCATGGTGTCATAATAATGGCATTAAGAGGTGAATTAGTTCAGGTAAAACAACACTGAAGGCCTCGGTGTGTAATGCATCGACCGCCACTGATATAATGGATATTGGCCATATAATGAAATGTGGATACAATGTGTCCTACAGGACAGTGGACTCATTAAAGAGGGCTTACCTCTGCAGGTGTGAATGCCATTAAGACTGCTGGAGCCACCGGCACCATTGAGCGCGGGGACACCTGGGAGAGAGGCACACACTCAGACACTGGTACTACACACACGTGCGCGAACACCACAAAGACGTAAGCACTTGCACAAATAAGCCACTTGACAGGTATAATCTCACAAAGTTTTAACACAAAACAGGACACGTAATCTGATCAAACAAGCCTCGTAAATTATAAAGAAAAAAGGTATCCAATTTCTTAATGTGTAATTTTGAAAGATTTCCTTAAGAAAATACACTGTATAGACAAAGATTCGTGGACACCTGTCCATAAGACTCATATATTAATAGACAAGGGACATGGTCATGCTCCCGGAACAGGATTGGGATTTCAAATTCAAGTAAAGGGAAAATTCTACCACATCCAAAGACATCCTGCCCAATTGCTGGTAACAGTTTAAGCAGAAACCACATATGGCTGAAAAAGTCGGGTGTCCCAATACTTTTGTATATATAGTGTTTTTTGCATTTGGCAGGAGAAAATGTACATGTTAATTTTTTTTCATAAATTGTTCATAAGGTGCCTCACGAATTGTTGTACATCTTTGCTATTTAAAGGATGACATCAATTGCAGTGAAGCAGTTTTATTTTAGAAATGTTTATAAACTGCAAAAAAAAATATAAGTAAATAAAAAAAATAAAAATGAAGTAAAATAAGATCCGAATGCCACTCTTACCTGTTTTGCTTTGTGGAGCAGTTATGCTGATGATCAGACCCTCCAGCTCTGAGCTGCTCTTGTTAAGCTCCTGAACTTGATTGCCCTGAAACTCCCATTCACTTCGCAGCTCCTGAGAGCAAATCATGAACGTTTTATAGAATGATCAAATCTGCAATGTTTAGAACACAAGGTTTCATCATTTTTCTCCAATGCACACCCACCTTGAGCTGCTGTACTCTCCTTTGCAGGCCCTCGCTATTGAGGTTGGGCTCTTTAGCAGGCAGTTGTTCTTGTGCCATCTGCAGCCACCTGAGGAGGGAGCCGGAGAGCAAACGGAACTGTACTAGCTGCTGCTCACAGTTCTGGATGGCATTCAGCCTGCAGACACATCGAATAATTCAATCAGACAATTTAATACAAGCATGGCCTAGCCTATGGGAAAATGTTTAAGTCAATAGTGGAGTCAACTTCCATTCGATATGTTTTTTTTTTTCTTCCCCTAAATACTCTCAGAGATTTGTCCTCCAAACCACAGCTTTGAACCTCTCAACGAACTCACGAACCCGATGAACTGATGTGCTTCAGCAGTCCTCTATTTCAAACCCAATAATACCCACATTACATGTAGTCATAGGAATAGTTAAAAGGCCCTGTACTATTCGCTCCCAATAACACACAAAGGGCGTGATTATAATCCCACTTCTCGTATATCATGTCATAGAACTCGGTTATATGAGGAACCGACTCTGGCATTTGAAGTACGGAGGCCTTTAGAAAAGCATCCCTTATGGAAAATTATGGCAGTTTGGCAGAGCATAAAACTATTCACTGACAATAAATTAATCATACAGGTTTTATTTTCACTATGTGGTGACTGGCATGACTTTAGCCTATGTTGGAATCTGGCTATTAAGCGCCAATACTAGTCTTCCCACAAGTAAAATTCTGTACGTCTGTAATATTTGTTATACTCAAGAGACATTTTGATAGCTTGGCTTGGGTTTACTTGGGTCTTCTTGAGGAAAGAGCTGCTGCATAGCATTAGACAGTTATTCTGACTGATTTATGCTGTATCCTATAAAGAATCTTTTTCTTCATCCTGATGGGAGGTGGTGTCTCTTTGAGGATAACCTAAGTATGATTCGAAATATATTTTAGAACATTCGCAGTCATGAAATTTACCAGAGATTTTGGTGAGAAATGTTAAGACACTGCTCCATACCACCATCATCAAAACTGCAGCTAAGGAAAGTTATATACATTTGTACAGTACAGTGTACAGTATATAACAACACTGTGTTAGGTATAGTCAATTCGGCTTTATTGTCAACATATGCAGTGCAGTACACAGTGAAACAAAACGTTTTCCCAGGACCAACAATAAAATATTGTGTGTTGGTTGTTCATTGAGTGGTCGACCGATTCATCGGTTTTGCCGTTTAATCGACACGATAGTTGTTTGCTGGAACTATCAGCAAAAATTCATACCGATAGTTTTTCCGGCTTTTTTTTCCTCTGGCTTGGGATCTGCATTTTACTTGACACGTCGGCAAATGAAACTAAATCTGCGATTGTATTCTAGGTACAGCGCGAGATTGAAAAAACTATCAAAAAGGTATTAACAGAATTCAATTCGAACAGAATATACCTTCAAAGAATCTCCTAGACATTGTTAAATCAGACAATGTTTAAATCCCTGCCACCAAAATGCTCCTGTGTCGGTCACAGATCATGAAAAGTGAAACAAATCTGTCAAATGGGTGGTTGGATTTATTCAGGCGTCTTTTTTTTCACATTTTATGTAGGGCATTATCATTATGGGCTGTTTATTACTCTCATTGGGAGAAAACTGGTAGTTCTGCGTGATCAAACATTGAGCACACCAAAATGGCATGATCCTCGTTTCATAACACCTCCGCAAAAATTCGATTGCGAGATCGGTAGTCAAATCAGGCTCCTCCCTATGGAAGCGCTACAGTATCCACATGAGAGTCCACATGAGCAGACTCATTACTCACACGTGAGGTGAGAGGAAATTTACTGAGGCTTTGATCTGGATAATTTGTGGAATGGAACAATAAGGATGAACAGATGTTGTTTATACATTTGCCTACTGGTTTCTTTTTATTACTGGCCAGAACTCACCTCTCACTGACACCGGCTTCTAGTCGAGCAAACTCCTCTGATACCTCTTTAGTCGAGTCTACAAGGACGTGCGCACTGGCAAATAGCCTCGACTTGCTCAGGTCTGTCCCAAGCTCCGCAAATGCCTTCAACTGACTTGTTTCCTGGACAAGATCTGATTTGACCTCCTAAAACCAAGGCATGATCAGTTAATTAGAGACTTTACCATGTACAAGGTAACATTAGTGCTCATAAAAAGTGTCTAAATATGGCACGGTGGCTGCTGTTTGTGGATGATCTCCATTACCTCTATGGAGTGTTTATAATCCTCTACACTGTGGTCTGGTAGGCCTCCGAGGCTCAAAACCCTCTCACGGCTCTTTGTGAAGTCTCGAAGGTCTGAGCTCAGGCGCTCAAAGCCCTCTAGCTTGGGCAGAACTGCCCGCAGTTCAGCTTCATTTTCAGCCTGCTTGGTCTGGGCTGCGCTGTAGCGTTGGCTCAGGTCCTGCAGTGCCCCCTGCAGACCAGATACTGTTGATGCATCCGCAGATTTCAGCAGCTTGGACACGGATTCCCGAGTGGACTCCACACTGCCCTGTCGTGAGAGTAATTCTTGACGCAATTTCTGTTTGAACAAAAAAAAACTTTTAGGGTTCTTTAAAATCATATTATTAACACACTTGATGTTTCATTAGAGGCATTTTTGGTGTGTTTAAATTGTTTATAGAGGAAGTGCTGAGAAGTGAGTGGGCAGGATTTTTGATATTTGCATCTATGGCTTAAAATTTGATTTTGACTCTATTTTCATATTTGATGCAACAAACTGAGACAAACGTGATACCTGATTCTGGGTGAGAGCCTCCTGCACTGCTTGAGCAGTAGCTTCGATTGGTCCAGGGTCTAATGCGAGACTATCCAGCCAGGTAAGCAGCACTTTGAGTCCCTCCTGGACACTGACAGACTGTGCGACAGCAGTCTGGAGTTGCTCAGCTCTCAGAGACACACACACTGACAGAGTTCCAAACCGCTTCTCAAGTACATCTGAAATGGATTTGGGAGGAACATTATTCAAAACCTAGTTAACCTGCATATAATAGATCAATGTAACAAACAAACCATGAGCATGTAGTTACCTGTGGTGGTGTTAATATCTGCCGTTTTAAGTTTTGGGGACTCCTGATTGCTGGTGAGCGTTTTCCCTGCTTTCCTCACCTTCTCGAGTTGCACTGAACGCTCAGCGAGCTCGTCCTGCAGATGCTAAAAGAAAGCGATAACAAAAAAATTACAGACAATAAAGGTTTGATGTCACACACTTACTCATGCTTAAACATCTGCAGGTTGCATCAGGGAGGTGTAGCCACTTTTACCTGTACAGTACTGAGCGTATTTTGTAGTGTCTGTGTATCAGTCTGTTCGCCACTGGGTTTCAATATGCTCTGGTTCTTCTCCTGAGAAATGAGCCAAAAATCTAGAGCTGTTGCCTCATCCTGGTACTGCTGGTATTGATCCAGTAAACTGGACAGATGGGTACCAAAATCGACAGACTGCAACAAACAGAAGAGTGTACGGTTAATAAGTCAAACTAATAATTTCTGAAATAAATACAGCGGTCTGATGTGTGCTAAACACCTACGAGAACATTTCTACCCCTAGAGTGATATAGTCAAACACATTTTATAACATTCTGGGTGACTGTGATTTGCAGATTTGTACCCTGAGAACATCATAGCACGATACAGATAGAAAAGTTGTTCCCTCTACCTTGTTTTGTAAAGAACTGTAGCGTTGCGTCGAATCCCGGAGCTTATCACTGACAAGCTGCCTTGTGTCTTGTAGAGCTGGGTCAATAACCCCAGCCCTTTCCTGAGTCCCCTGTATGGAATCCAGCACCTTCTGTCCGGAAATGGACACGAAGCGCAAATCTGCCTTGTGGCAGATCACATCGTCTGCCAGCTAGAAAACAAGCAAGTCATCATTTTTATTGATAAAAGTCTTACTGTTTAAATTGTAATAATAATTATGGATTATTGAATATGTTGGTATCATGAATACTTTTTTGTGCTCCTCCAGCCTGTCTATAAGCCCCTGTGCATCAGCTTCTCCTTCCCTTAGGGAACACAGCTCTTTCTCACTCTGCTCCAGCCATGTAATCAGGTTGCCATGTTCTTCCATGAATTTCGAGAAGTCATCCTGAAGTGCTTCGGTCCGTCTTAGTCTCTCCTGGCAGCTCTGCAGACGTTCCTGGTGTTGGCTTTGGAGCTGGTCTAGGCTGGCACGCAGACGTTGCTTCTCTTCCTGAGGCACGCTGGAGTCTGGCTGCTCCAGGAGAGCGTGTGTGGACTGGGCCACCTGTAAGAGGTGAGCCTGCTGGCCTTGTAACTGCCGTAATTCTTCCTGTAACAGTCAACAAGCATGTGAAAGAATTAACACTAAAAACAGGACGGCACACGTTTCAATTCGGAGAGCCCGGTTCTTACCTTTAGCATGTCATTGTGCGAGTCTAGTGACCGCGCTGGCACGATGGCATCTGGAACAGTCTCTCCAAGTGACTGCCTCCTAGAGGTGTCCAGGGATGATAACTCCTTAATCAGCATATCTATTTTTCCCTGGGTCTCCTGCAGCTGCTCTTCTGCTTTAGCCTAGATTAGAGCAGAAAAAAAGGAAATACAGCTTTAGGATGTACCGAAAAAAGAAACTCCAACGGTGATGTATTTCCTCGAGATCTTTACCCTTTGTGTGTTTTGCTGGAGTGTTGCATTGATGGTCAAGTCCAGCTGAGCCAGTGAGGACTGAGCAGTGTCTGTGAGAGTGTGGTATTGCTCTTTTATACGGGTCAGTGCCGCTTGAAGGTTAGCCCTTTCCTCTGGACTCAGATCGTCACCGCGCTCAGCGAGGAACTCCTCCATTGACCGAATTGTATCCATCATGCCATCACCTTTGGCCTGAAGATCTTTCTGCACCTCCTGAAATTTTTTTTTTGCCCAAAAGTACATCAAGATACATGGCTAACTTACACTGATCAGACATAACTTTAAGGCCACCGATCAGGCATAACATAATGAGCACCTGCACCCACACTTAAATATTGTGTTTGGCACCCCTTTTGCTGCCAAAACCCTGCCCTGGCAGCAGTAACTTCTTCAGCAACTTGAGCCACAGAAGATTGTCTGTTGGATCGGACCACATGGGCCAGCCCTCGCTCCCCACATTCATCAATAAACCTTGGCCGTCCATGACCCAGTTGTTGGTTCACCACTGTTCCTGGCCCACTTGTGATATATCCTGACCACTGCAGACTGAGAACATCCCACAAGAGCTGCTGTTTTTTTAGAGATGCTCTGACCCAGTCATCTAACCATCACAAACTTGCTAAAATCCTTAAACCCCCCCATTTTTCCAGCTTCTAACACATCAAATTTAAGGACAAAATGTATACTTGCTGTCTAATATTATCCCACACACTAACAGGTGCCATGATGAAGAGATAATCAGTGTTATTCACTTCACCGCTCATAATGTTATAATGTCAATGTTGTGCCTGATCGGTGTATATATTCTTAAATATAAAATAATCATGCAGCTCAATTATTATATAAATTCACCTTGAGCTCACTCTGCTTTTGCTGAAGTACATTTACATTATCTGAATCAGCTCCAGGTCTCTGACTGGCCAGCAGGCTCGCTGCTCCGGCCAACCACATACTGAGACCTTCAAGCTTCTGTGAACACTCGGCTTTCTGCTGTTGCACAACCTAAAACCCAGCAGGAAAAAAAACGATTTGTCCTTTGCACAACATTCGAAAACTACATTTAACAGCACTAGTGTTAACGCAAACATGTTTTCAACATCATTTATCGCAAATCTGACTTCACATATTGCCCGGAAATACGCATTGTTTGAGCGAGATGTATCCAGATCACGCAGACAGACAACACAAATCTCTCACGCAAATCAATCACGCAGAAAAAAAAAAGATTTTAGTTTATCACAATGAAAATTAATCAGTCGGTTGTTTTCCCTTTTCTTGAAATACAGATAGAAAAGTAGAGAGAAAAAAGCCTGCTAATATAAAATGGCTGATTTGAAATCTTTAGCCTTTTCAAGTTGGCATAAGCACTTGTCCTCTGTGGCAATCTGTAACAGCAAGGCAGAGAGGTTAATACACGTTAAATCCACACACATGCAAAAAGCTAAATATAATCTTGCAGAGAAGTGAGTGGTTAAAAAAGCTGAAGCATATAATGAAGCATAGCTACTTTACATTTTCATTGAATAACTAATGCTATAAAACAAACTTGCTTCTATGTTTGTTTAAATCAGGGACAAAAAAAGACTATAAACTATTGTTTTATAGACTATAATCATTTTGGTTATGCAGCTATTTCCTGTGTTAATTCAAAACCAAAGTATAATCATGTTGCGGCTGTAAAGGTATAAGCGTTCAACCAGGTATTTGCAAACCTCTCTCTCCCTGGCAGTCAATCTCTCTTTCTCTCTTTCTTTTTCTTCCTGTTTCCGCTCTCGTTCCTTCTGGTCTCGCTCCTCTTCTCGGACCCGCTGGACTGAAAGGGCCTCGGCCCTGGCGTGGGTGCGGCTCGATGCCTGGTGGATGGCGCTCTGGAGCTGCTGGAGCTTTCCCAGCAGATTCCTGCTTTGCTCAGGTGCCAGATCCTGTGCGCACTCTGAGATAAACATCTGGATGTCAAACGCCACAGCGTTCACATCACCTGAACGGGTTGTGAGACCCTCCTGTAGATCCTGAAACAGAAAAGCAAATGTGATATGCAAGAAATAAACCATTACAATATGATACAGGAAAATTAGCCGGGAAAGTGATACCATGGAATGATGTCCCTCAGCTGGACCTCATATGACAAAACCAATTTGCCAATGACTTTTAAAGACTTTTTTAAACAACTAATCATTGTACATTTTATCCGTTTGTAGTTGCGCTTAAATGTTATGGTCTTGCATTAAAATAGTTATAAAGTAATTTCCTCACCAGCCTATTTTAATCTCGCTAATAAAATGCAGCTGAAGTTATAGAGATAACACACTGCCCCTGCCCAAAAATGGTCTAGAAATGTTATTGGAGATACGAGTCCCCCTTCTGAAAAAGCTACAAAATGTCTGCACAAAGTCCTTTAGGTAAACAAATAAACATTTGAAAAACTCCTTTTAAATGGAGCATCCACCCTACAAGTGCTGGAGTAAAAGATTTTTATTACAGCAATCCCTAACATATTGGAACAAGTACATTATTAGAAACCTGTAATTACCTTCTGACCAATCAGAATTAAAAATTCAGTAGCGATGTGGCACAAATAAGACTGATATTCCTAAAAAAATCTTTGTATTTGAAGTGTGAGTAAAATGTACCTTCACTTGTTGCAGTTTTTGAGTGAGCCACTCTAAAGATTTTTTATCATTCTCTTGAATCTTTCCATCGTCCGATGAAGCTGTGTCAAGCTCCATCTGAGCTTCCTTGTCTTTAAGCCAGTCAAGAAGACTGTCCACTCGCCCAGTCAGAGACTCCAACTCAGTACGCACTGCTTCCTGGGAAGGGAGGGATGGATGGATGGATGTATTGGTGGATGGATGGATGGATGGATAAAAAAAACAGCAACAAAATGCACTTTAGCATCTAACAAAAATGCAAACAGTGAAATTGTGCAAATAAACAACGGTATATGCAAAAGATATATAAGGCACAATATACTGTATATCAAAATATATACATTATATATGTGATCGATAAGATATTTGTTTTTGGAGCACTTTATTCCTGGATTTTTGACACCTGTAATTAATTTGCAGTCATTTAAACTTGCATAATTGTTACAATTTTGTTTAGTTTTTTCCTTCATTTATTACCATAATTTCCGGACTATTAAGCGCACCCAAATATAAGCCGCACCCACTGAATTAGAGATTTTTATTTTAAACATAAATAAGCCACACCTGTCTATAAGCTGCAGGTGTCTACACTGGAACTAATGAACTTTACACAGGCTTTAATGAAAGACAGTGCCTGTTACACAGTGTAACGGGTGAAATATGTTGTGGCTCCTTTAAGAGCCTGCCGCCGCATTTTTTCCGGTATTACTGCATGTGTGCAAGACCGAGAAATATGTCCTTATTATTTTCTGATGCTGATTACTAAGTTTCTTTGACTAACCCATAACGCTGTTGCCAAGAAAAATAAAAAAGCACGAGTTTTGGAAACCTGTCTGTGCTTATATGATTTCTGTTGCAGCTGAAGTTAGTGAGCTCTCCCATGACCCAGACTCAACGCGTTACAACGGCTTGTATCTAAACAGTAGCCTACCAAGAAAGTCATTGTTCACTGTATTCCTCCTTCCTTTCACAAGAATTTCTCTTGAGAGTTTATCTTTTGGCATCGTCGTGCGTTTAAAAATCACCACCGATAAAAATTTTTCTCCCGATGCCGTGCATCTCAGAACACAGGTGAAGTGCGTTTTTCCATGCCCGTTCGGCAATTTCATTGGTCTAATGTTATAGGGCTCAGTTTTTTGGCTTGAAGAAAAATCCATATATTAGCCGCTTCATTGTTTAAGCCGCGGGGAAAAGTAGCGGCTTATAGTCCGGAAAATACGGTAGTTGTTTTCTTGTTCAGGTGGTGGCTTTAAATAATCCCTTTTGTGTTCTCTGCCTCTTCCAGTACAGCATATGTCTTTATTCTATATATTTTATTCTTGTGCAAATAATCAAATAATAATGACAGACAGACAGTATATGATATAACAGAGATAACAGTATGGACATGAGGACAGCAGCAGAACTGCATGATAATTACCAGCATTGCAGTGAAGCATCAATGAGACAGTGTTCTAGCAGTGTAGCGTATCAATTCAGTATAGTGATGGTTGTAGGGGAAAAAGTTTTCTCATAGTTACAGTAACTGCTGAGAATTTGGTGTACTTTAGAACTAAAGTTCATACTAAATTATGTCTGCCGTACCTTCTGTGCATCACGATGTGACTGCATCCCTTGCAGCACTCTCGGCAAGTTTTCTTGCAGCACAAAACGTCCGGGACAAACTCCTCTGGTCCTTCTCCAGGGCTGCGACTAACTGGGGTGGAATACCCTCAGGTTGTGACTCCAGGAGCTGCTTAGCTGCTTCAACTGCCTTGTTTACTTGCGGCTCCAAATCGGTGAGCTCTAGAGCAAGAGCCTGGTTTTAGAGTAAACAGGGAAGAAAGTGATTTATATGAACAATATATACATAGAAATATCACAACTTTTCTTTTGTAAATTGCTTTAAAAGTGTTTTCCCAATAGGCAAATCTTATAACAGAAGGTATAAGGATTTTCAATATAGTCTTTTTACATATTTATATATACTGGGCTTTAAGGTAATAATCGAGAGCTTTTTAACTTAAAACCCCTTATACATACTGACACTTTCAGCTTCAATGACAGGTGCAGGAGTTTTCTGAGGAGCTTCAGTTGGTATCAAAGAACCCTGATTCATATATTAGATATCTGTCTAGCTTAGTATTATCTGAATGTTTGTTATCCACCCAAAAGCCTCTAGGAGAACCCTTTCAAATAATGTAGAAACAATAATCTAGCAGTGCTCACCTCTGTCTGTTTAATGATGTCATCCAGTGTGGCAAGACTCCTCCCCATGAACTGCTGCTGGTGTTGCTTGAGACGAACTTCAGTGTGGCGCACCATGGAGAGCAGAGCTACGATTTGTTGATCGTGTTCGAGACATTCTTGACGGACCAAAGAGGACTGAGAAGATCAGAACATTACAAATGAGCAATAGAATTTACAGTCCCAGCAGACCACAAACAGTACAATAGATGAATTAAGAATGAAACATAGAATGTAGAATAAACATAAACATAGCATCTTACCTTGCTTATCTGTGGGGTAGACCTCTGTTTTTTAACTCGGCTTTCAGCCTGGTTTTCTTCAACACCCTCTTGACTTTCCTCAAAGTCCTCCTCCTCCTCCTCCTCCCAGCACTCTGTAGTATCAGACTCAGGGATGTCTTCTGAATTAGACAGTTTTGAATCTGAAGACTCTTCAATGGACGATTCATCTTTGAATTCATTGTCGATATAAGAGGTTTCCTTAGTCATGGCTTGAAGTGGCACCTTACTCAGTGTATCCTCCATCTTTGTTTTGGAGGTTTGTACACATGTATTTGCTTCCAAACTGTCAACTAACGTTAGAGCAGGCACAGATTTTTGGTGGTCTTTATCCTCCCCTTTAAGAGGCTCCTTGGGGACTCCAGAGTCTCCCAGTGTTTCACTTTTTGGATGTTCAGTTTCTTTTGTTCTTGTCTTGCCAATTTGCTTGAATAAACCAATAGCGTGTTTTTCTGTTTGCTTGCTGGGGTCTATAGCAACATCTGAGCTCTTATTACAGATTAAGTCATTATCATTAACTCGGTCTGTCTGACTGATATGAGTTGGCGCAGCGTCTGTTCCAGTTACAATATCTCCCGGCAGCAGGGTTTTATTTTCGTCCATCTGCTTTGTCTGATGAATTGCATCAGTCTCGTTTTGATTTGCATGAAACGAAGAGCCTTTCTCCCCTATCTTGGCTTTCTCCTGAGCTGTTGCATGCTGCTCTTTGGCTGACCTTGACGTAACGCTTCTAACTCTTCAGCAGCCTGTTTCTCACTGACACCCCTCTCAAATACTTTCCTAAGAATGCTTTCCTTGGCTTTCTTTAGAAGTGCTTCTTTTTCCAGCTGTACCTGGTTAGTTTTGTCAGGTTGCTCTGTTCCATCTTTTCTTACTGCACGGAATGTCTCAATTTGCACTGATTTATCAGGTTTACTCTCCTCCGATTCCTTTTCATAATTTACCTTTTTGCTTTTTCTTTTCTTCTTCTTCTTCTTCTTGTCAGATTGTTCTAAAGTTTGATCCTCAGAATGATCCATTTCAAGATTAAGCTCTGCTTTTGACACCTCATTTAGGATTGTGGATTGCATTTGACTCTGCAATTCATCTTTTGTATTCAAATGGACATCGGCCAAAGTTTCAATGTGATGTTTTGTTGTTTCAGCTCCCAGACACACATTTTCCAAACATTGACTCTGTGGCATCACTTCTAAACTCTTCACAACCTCGATTCTCTGGGGTAGACCCTCTGGGAAAGACTCAGTACTTGTATCAGGTAACTTTGACACCTCTGCTTTGGCCAGTCTTTTAATTTTCATATCTTCAACAATGAAATTATGATCAACGTCAACATATTCCGTTGTAAATCTGTTCTCTGTGTGGTTTGTTGGTAAAAGATCGGTTTTACCTGGTGTTTGCAAGACTTCCAAATCTCTCAAGGTTGCATCTTTCTGGTCAGTGACTATAACATTGTTTGTAGGTGATGCGATGCTCAAACATGAAGATTTGAAATCTTCCAAATCCATTTTATCCTCTTTCGGTTTTTCCACATATTTTCGATCACCAGTGTCTTCTCCAGATATGTCCTTAGTGTCACCTTCAATAACTTTCAGATCTAATTTGGCCTCCCGTGTCATTTTCTCGTCTACAGGCTTCTCATCAGTTACTACAATGTCCTTTCCAAACTTGGTTTCCATGCCTTTTATAAGTGATGTCACACCCATGAATACTGGTTTTAAAACTTTTACTTCAACCTCTTTCTGATCTTTTATATCGGCAACACAGTGTTGTTGATTGTCAATCATTTCTGTTCCAGATTGGCCGCGGAATCCTCTCTCAAATCTGCATCTTTTATAAACTTCATCCCTGCTTTAGACTTTTTTACTTGTTCAGGTTCCTGGTCGATGACTACAACTTCTTTTCCAAATTTGTTCTCTGTACTCTCCAAACACAGAGGTTTCCGAACCTCCGAATCTTCACATTTTTGATCAACTTCTTTTCTCCACTTGCCCTCAATCCCCTCTACGAGATCTTTTCTTTTTTCCAAATCCTTCATGTATAAATCAGATTTTTCATTAACAACAGCATCTTTTTCAAGCTTGGTGTCCATGCTCTGTGCAGTTGAAGCTACACTCAAACATGGAGGCTTTAAAGCCTTCAAATCCACTTGAGTCTCTTCTTTCATGTCCACATCAGATTTCTGATCAGTCACTACAGATTTCTTTCCTTCCACATTCTCTGGGAACTCTTCTTCTACTATCCCATTATCGTCAAAGCATTTTTGATCAATGCCAATATCAGCATTGACAGTCTTTTCCTCAGCAACATATACAGGTAAAGTCACATTCAAATCAGGAGTTTTTGAATAATGTTCAGATTTTTTAACAATGCTTTCTTGGCTGTCTTTAGCAACCTCTGTAGGTGTAGTCACACAAACTGCTGGAATATTTAGACCGACTTTAAACTCTTTTTGGTCAGTATCTTCAAGTTCAGTTCCAAAATCTTTTCCAGTTGTGTCTACAGATGAAGATTCATGCTCAAACTCCACTTCAACTTTCTTCTCCACTTTTAGATTTGATTCGCCAGACTTTTCAGCAGAGCATACTTCTATTGCATTTTTGTCCACAATTCCTTGTAACCATGCTGTTACACTTCTATCTGAACTCTTATCACTTTCTGCACATATCTTGGTTTGCTTTTTATGTTTCCCTTTTCCTTTCTGTTTTCCAGCCATCTTCTGCTGCTCAGTAGGTTTTGACATAGGAGTGTCAGTTCTATTCTCAGCTCTATGGTCACTATCACAGATTGTCCATTTATTAGACTCTGACTGCAGTTCCTCTGCCTTGGTAATCTCATTTATATCTTTGACAGATGGGGCTTGCCCATCATGTACCTTGTGAGTGGTTTCTGGGACAATGCCGAAGCTACTCCTCGCACAGTTTTCCGAGTTTATGCCCATTTGAGTTACAGCTTCTGGCTCCATTTGTATCTCTGACTCCACGGTTTGTGGTATAACGTCATAGCTTTTTTCCGCTTTAGATTCAATTGCAGATGTTTGTGGTACATATACAAGACTGTGTCTTGAGTCTTGCTGGGGTTTTATAACTTCCTGTTGTTTTGGACTACATTCCTCAATGGCCTCCTGTAGCCTTCTTTCAGCTTTTAAAGCAAACTGACTCAAAACATCTAACGAGACATCAGCATCTTTCCCATCTCCACTGGATGAAACCTCAGCATGCATTAGTTCCACCAAATCAGATGGTGGGCAATGTTGAAGGGCATGTAGCTGTTCAGCTTTATCAGCCTCCGATTCATCTTTATGATCACTTGTAGACCTAGAGTGTGGTATTTCGATGCTTTCAAAATGCACTGTGCTTACTTCTTTGATTTCACAACTCATTAATGTAGGACTGTCATCATATGAAACATCCTGTGATACAAGAGGAATAACAAGTCCAAAGTTATCACAAAGTTCTGTGGCCATTTCTTTAGAAATGAGCCCTTTCTGAACAGCCTCCTTAAGACTCGACACCCTCTGACCACTGCCAGGGCTAACTAACCCACCTTTTAAAAACTGATTTTTAGCAATTACCATGGCAACATCTTTTTGAACAAGATTTTTATCAACAGCATCCAGAAGAGAGAGTTTTTCCCCACTTGAAATATCAATGATACCTCCAGAATCTGCCTGACTCTGCAATAATCTGAGTGCTGGAACAGGGTCAACTTGACCAGTTTTCACTGCTTCTGGCACAGTCATCAGGACACCACTCACTTTGTTTAGAATACCTCTGAATGGTTTTACTTCTAGGAATCTCCAACCTGTCTCAACGTCGATCTTTCCTTGTTTGATTAGATCCAAATACGGTACAACACAAGCATTCTGAGGATCTAGAACACCACTTTTTACAGTCGGAGATTCCATAGCTTTATTTGCAGTGCCTTGATCGATCACACCACAGGAAACAGCTTCATTTAATGTAAGGTTGCTGTTTGAAGGGCCATCATAAATGAAGCCTACTGTTGCCTGAAGAAACGCAGCATCTGGATCTAAACTAAACTGGGTTAGTCTCGACTTCTCAAACTTTTTGAGTTTCGGAGCAAGTGAATTGTCAATAAGGCCATGATGTAATGAATCAGTAACACTGAGCCGAACGCCAGAGCTGTGGTGAACAATTCCACCTTCAGCTACTTGTTCTAATAGGATCTGCTCAATTTCGTCATGACCAGTAAGACCTTTTTGAAGAGCTTGTTGAAGGGGTACAGGCTGTTTTGTTTTGGGGTCTATTATTCCATTCATCTGTAGTTGTAATTTCAACTTTGTTTGTATTACAGGTGGATCACTACAAGTTCCATGGAATGACTTCTCTAATAAAAGTAGCTGATCTTTTTGGTCTTCCTCGATAAGCCCGAGGCTGGCTGCAAGGTTCACTGAAACTTTTTGGCCTTTTTCAAGGTCAACAATTCCCCCAGAGACAATCTGGGCCTCGAGAAGGCGAGACAATGTGTCTGCATCTAAAATCCCATCGTTAGCAGCCTCCCTTAGCGAGCACACTTGACCACGTTCCACGTCAAACACACCAGCCATTGTCTTTTCCGATTGGATAACCTTAGTGAATAACTCTTTATCCATGAGACCGTCCTGCATAACTTCATCAAGGCTCACTGGTTGACCAGCATGTGCATCCAGGAAACCACCAAAAAGCTGAGCTTTAGACATTACTTTCACAGCATTGTGACCAGAGAGCAGATCCTGGTATACAGCCTCATCAAGGAGCACCTTCTGGGTGCCAGCATTCAAAAAACCTCCTTGCAGCAATTCTTTTGCCATACGATCAAGCTCTGCATCTTCAGAAATGTCTAAAAATGGGGAGTCTGCACTTTCCATATTTTTGTTTGTATCTGTTGGGCATTCTCTGGCATTTTCATAAATTCGCTCAAGCTGACTTTCTTCCACAGTATCTTCCCTTGTTGTTTTGAAAGCAGTATGATTTTCCTTTATGTCTAACAAATTCTTCATAGATGGTCCACTTTCCACTTCATTTAAATCAAGCTGATTTTTATTCACAGCAGATTTCTCAATCTCATGCCAACAGTCTGGCTCTGTCAGCCTCAGGTATTGCTCTTCCTTATTAGTTTCTTCAGAGTCTGGACTTAATGTTTTGAATGCGAAATCAGTAGACAACATTTCCCCCTCTTTTACTAATAGAGGTGATGTCTCAGGTGCTGTCGCTAATACTTTGGATTCTGTATCCAAGAGCTTAATAAACGTTGTTTCTTTCAAAGAAATGCCTGCATCTTTTTGAGCATCATTCTCAAATTCAGTCTTATGATTATTATCAGTTATATCTCCTCCATCTTTTTCCAAAAGGATATGTTTTTCTAGTTCAACATTTAAAGTTGAGCTTTGAAGGTTTGCTTGTTTTATTTTAGTTAATGACCTCATAAACTCAGATTCTCCTGCTGTCGCTCTGTTAACGGGCTCCTCCGACTCTGGTTTATTCCGATCTTTTGCTGTATCACTTTTATTAACAAGCTCCATCAGTTCAGGTTCCAGCAAAACCAGCCGCTCTCCAGAGTGTGCATTTATGTAGCTGTGTGTCATAAGGTAAGAGAGGAGGTGATGGCGTCCTTGCTCCTGTGGCAGGGACCCCTCCAAAAACTGAGGACATGGAAGTGATCCAAGGGCTGAAGAGGACAGTGGTGAAAAGGAAGAACCCCAGCTGTTTAGAGATTCTGTTTGAGTCATGGCAGGTAGAACATCTGGAATTTGTGTCTGCTGAAGAACTTCGACTGCTTCTGGTCCCAAAAGCATTTCGGCACGGCCCAGAGGAATCAAATTACCACTTTCTGGAGAGAAAATCTCACCGATGATATGCCGCTTGTTTATGATTTTGCGAGCAAGTTCACCTGAAATGACACCCTGCTGCAGAGCTTCAGTGATGGGAAGCAGCTCGCCTGACTCTGGCCATAACATGCCCATAAAAGCCCAGAGAGATTCCAGCACTCTTAAAGCCATACGAGGGGAGAGAAGGCTTCTTTGAATAGATTCATCCAACTCCAGACGCTCTCCACTGACCGGGTCTATGATTCCGCCTGATTGTAACTGGTGAGTCAGTAAGGCACAAGCCAAGTCCTGGTCCATAAGGCCATGCCTCACAGCTTCATCTGTTGTCAGTCGGTGACCAGTGCGGGGATCGGTGATGCCACCTGCAAACAGCTGAGCCTCCAAAAGTCTAATAGTAACTTGTCGGTCGATCAGTCCCTCTCGGACTGCTCGGAAAATGCCTACCTTCATACCAGAGCGTAAGCAAATTGTTCCCCTTGACTGCTGATTGACGGGCAATAGACGCAGTCCAGTCTCCTCATTCAAAATACATCGCTGATAAAACTCGGACAGACTGAGTTTTTCAGCTGTATTAGGATCAATTAACTCTTGCCTACCAAGACGGGAGCACAACTTATCGTAAACAGCAGCTGAGATGAAACCTTTGTCTTTGGCATTTTCAAGACTAAGAGTTTCATTGCTGAAGTGATCCCAAAAGCCTCCTGTGCTCACCTGCAGCTCCAAGATACGAAGCCCGATTTGCTCTTTGATGTAACCCACATCCATAGCAGCAGCAACCGGTATCGCATGACTCTTAGTGAATTGCGACTGCTGAACAAGATGGAGGGCACTGTCTATTTCTGATAGTGCCCGATAGATGCGGCTGTCAATCAGACCGCTGGTGAAACCCGTTTCTAATGGAAGACCCTGGGGGGAATCAGGATGCAACAGACCACCTCTAACAAGCTGAGCTTCTAGCAGCACATAGCACGTGTCCTGGTCTATTAGGCCTCGCTGTGCTGACTGGAAAACTGGGAAGGTTTCCACAGTACCAAGATCAATTACTCCAGCGATGATCTCATGGCCCTAGAAAAGGAGATACACTGTTTAAATACCTGTCCAGCCTTAGCAGCTTTATTATTTGAACTGTAGAGTAAAGAATCTTAGAAAAGACCCACAAACCAAGCATGCAAAATGAACATAGGTTGACGTGAAGTACTGATTAACTAATGTACATATACGTATAGATCATCAATAAAACTGCAAATAAAACATGATTTAATTTACAGCGACAAAGCATAAGCTTCCTTCAGCAAAAACAAGACAAATACTGTAGCATATTACAAAAGTTTTCTTGAGCAAAAAAGAGAGAAGAGAAAAAGAGCAGCTCGAAAAAAAACATAGCCAACAGTAATAAAGAAAGCAAGCACTACTTACCGTATGGTGGGGGGTCCATAAACGCACACACACATAGGCCGACGGCTCGGCAGTTTGAGGTGCAACAAGGTGAGAAGCTGGATGTTAGCGTTCTGCATGCCACACTCCATCTGCCTGAGACACTGCCAGCACTGACTCTATACTACCTATCAGTTTGTCATCTTAGACAATGGTCATTAAGTTATTAGACTCCTAGATAGACTGACTCATACTGGTGTCTTTAAAAAAAATTTAATTACTACCTAAGTATTAGAATCGTGACTTACCTCTAAGATAATTGTAACTGTGAAAATTCTAAATAAATTTTTGTTGAAAAAAAAAAAAAAAAAAAGAGAGAGACTAATAGTACCATAGATACTGACTGAAGTTTCCCTCAATACATCTTCTGATTCATGTGTTTACTGGCAGCTGTTAGTGATTTTAAAGCAAAATGCTGATTAAGTCACACAATATTACTATTTGAAAGACATAGACACAGACATCACACACACACACACACACACACACACACACACACACACACACACACACACACACACACACATAAATGCTCTTGTGATCTGGACACATCATGCTCAAACAAGCAGAAGTATGCATAGCTGGCCTCTATATTAACCCTTATGAAATGTCTTTTTTATTTTTTTTTATAATGAATACATTGTCACAGTAGTAATTAAAAACGTCATTCCTATTCATACCACACTCCATTAACTTACTGTTTTGGACACACACACAATCCCACACACAATCCCACACACACACACACACACACACACACACACACACACACACCCATATATGTGATATTCAGTATGAAATACGTGACTGCACAATATACAGTCTAATGATGGCTACAGATGAATGTAAAAATGTATGTGAATGAATTTCACGTTGAAAAACGGAAAAAAGTCCACATCTCTATTGCAAACACCATCATGAATAATTGTGTGCAATGAAAACTAGATTAACACTACGGGAATTAGCTTTGAAAACTCATCATGGGTGTCTAAGATGTAAAACTACCTAACTATTCATTGCTACTTGTTGAAAACACATGGCCAGTAGGTAGCAATAAGTAGATGTGTTGGATGAAGATGACAAATGATGATGATGATGATGATGATATGATTACAGGCATGTTGTGAATTGCATGTTAGGATTTCACTCCATGCTTATTAAAATCAAAAACATTACGTCGAAGCAAACCTGTGAGATTTACGGAGATGGTGATGGATGTCAAAAACACAAGTGACAGGCAACACACAACATGCAGCGCTCACACAGTTACACACATCGCTCTGTAGAAATTTCTTCGGAGGTGTAAAACCAATCACGAAAACAACCACTGAAAGCGGCGCATCAGAAGCACTGTTTCGATGCAAGCACTTTGCTTTCGAGAGCTCGCTATGGCAGAGTGCAATTCTCGCTTTGGGTCTACCTTTCGTTTCTCCTCTTTGGCCAGCTGTTCTTCGAGATGTTGAAGCTGAGCAGCAGAGCGGTCACACATCTGGCTGTAGGTAGATTTCAGTTCATCCAGCTGGGATGTTACTTGGGCACACTCTTCAGGGGACATTCTAAGGATAGAGGGGCATGTCATAGTCATATTTACAAACAGCAAGTGTGGCTGCAGGATTTCATTCTGACCAAACATTTCATATTTTAAATAATTTGTTGTTGGTATTGTAACTATTAATAGGGTCGTCTCCTTTTGTTTGGAATAAAAACCTGCATTTGCATTGGTTCTGTGCAGATACTGCAAATAGATACTAGATATTAATAATATCTAGTGTCCATTCAGTCTATGTATGTAGATAGATAGATAGATAGATAGATAGATAGATAGATAGATAGATAGATAGATAGATAGATAGATAGATAGATAGAGTATGCACAATAAGTAAGACAAAATGTCCAATTCAATAAATTTTTATTTGTGTAGTGTTTTTTAACAATGGACTGTAATTGTAAGTTTTGGGAAAAACTCCCTGATAGCATGAGGAAAAAACCTTGAGAGGAACCAGACTCAAAAGGAAACCTGTGGGAGGTTATAGGTGAATAACTGCAACCTGTGGTCCTGTCTTTCGAGACGGGGACTGCTATAATCAGCTCCCACAAGCACAGTGCCATTAAAACGAAGATTTTTACTAAAGTAAAATACATGAAAATGATTTATTTATTGTATAGAATACAGTATCAATGCCCTGTACTCCACAATAGCTTTAAGGCACTTTTTTTGCCATTTATCGATGAAGGCTTTGTGTTGCACATGTGCACTTTAAGTATTTTGTGTTGTCTCATGTAGTTCTATATTGTTTTAGGCGGCATCATGGTTCTGAAGGAACTTCATTGAATTGAATTTTGTACTGTATCAGCTATTAGCAGGTGATTTGACAAATCGCAACCACATATATTGAATTTACATTTGTACCTGAGAATTGCTATTCTGATCCTATCCAATGTGCAGTAGTCAAAACAGAATTCTTATTCACAATATGCTCCTTCTGAACATCTGTTCATGTCAGTACACTCACAACTGTCTGCCTTTACACTTCTATACATTACATTACTGTAATGATTTATAATATCACTATTCAGTGTCTGAATCCTCTCTGGGTTTCTTCTGCAAGCCATCAGGGAGTTATTCTTCACACCGTCACCTCTGGCTTATTCATTAAGATCTAAATCTACATCTGGTTTTGCTGGACAACAGCTTTGTGACATGAGTTGTTAAATATTGTAAATGCTCATCATCTACATATAACCGAATTTAAATAAAAATTATGGACCCTTGTTATACCATTAATACATGCACATAATGTGTTAAGGTACTATACTCACTTGCTGGCTTGTTTTGAACGGAGAAAAGCTTGTGTGCTTCTGATTGCTTCGCCAACTTCTTCTCTTCTCGAAGCTAGCTGCTCGTGGGTCGCCTGAAATAGAGAAAAGTAAACCACCTCCAAAATCACCATGTAATTTGAAATGCACTTATTTGAGGGTAAAAGTGAGTGATCTCTTCAGACCTGCTGGGCAGCAAGCGATGTCTCAGCTGGTCCAGCAGCTCTCTCCTGATGTCCCTTAACCCAACTTAAGAGGTCTGAGACCTGACCCACGCAGGCTTGTCTCTCTTCCTCGACTTGTTTCTACAAGACAAGAACAAGCATTTACTTCTAAACTGTCGAAAACCTATAGAAAACAAATGATTAGCTTGTCCAGATTGAAGTCAGACCTCTTCTTCCTCAAGTCTCCGCAGTGCATCACTGATGTATTTGACATGTTGTGTTGTCAGTGTCACCAGAGCCGTGTATCGAGTGCGAAGATCCATGAACTACACGAACAAAAAATATGTAGCATTACAGTAGAACTTAGAAGTTTACCCTAAATACATTTTATATATATATATATATATATATATATATATATATATATATATATATATATATATATATATATATATATATATATATACATATATATATATATATATATATATATATATATATATATATATATATATATATATATATATATATATATATATATATATATATATATATATATATATATATATGCCCCAGATTCCAGATAAAAAAAAAAAGTTTCTCTCTTCTAACACATGGGTCACCACGCATGCATGATCAAACGCGCACAAGCTACTGATAAAATCCAGCAGGCTAAGTGACTGCACTTATTTTTGTGAGTCAGCCTTTTCCAAAATGAAGATTATTATTTACAAATACCGTTCCACCGTGACGGATGATCATTTGGAAGTCTGCTGGAGGCTGATGTAACCCTGGCTGACTCCATTCAGTGCAAATCATCAGTAAAGTAGTGACCATAAATGTACTGAATTGTATTGTGTCATAAGGGTTCGTACAGATATACAAGGTACGCCAACATATATTGCATACATAAAGTAGGGCTGTCAAACGAATAAAATATTTAATCGTGATTAATCGCACTATTGTCATGAGTTAACTCACGATTAATCGCAACTTAAGCGCACATTTTTATCTGATCTAAATCAAAATCATATTTAGAATCAGGTTTATTGGCCAAGTGTGTTGACACACAAGGAATTTGGTTCCAGCTGTTAGTGACTCTCAAAGTACAGACATAAATAAAAAAACTATACATTCAGCTTGGACTATACAAGACAAAACAGACAAGACAAGACAATACAGACCGTGTGAGTATTAAATAGGGATACAGATTATATGACAGATCATATATAAATGTACCTTAAATAAATACTTTTCAAGATTTTAAAACTCAAATCAACATTGGTATGGACAAATATGGATGCTTTATGCAAATGTATGTTTATTATTACTGAAACCAGACTCAACATAGAGCATGAAGACAAAATATCCATGTAAATGTTTTAAAGTAATTATAGCGTTTAAAGTTCATCAGGACACCAAAGGGAACTTTTGCTATGTTCGGTTTTAACTGCCGGCTGTGGGCATCATGTGGTTTTTTTGCTCTGGGGAATAGGAATAAACAGTATGTCTCTGATCTATTACCGCAGTAGATGGCGGCGAAGATTTACTCAAGAATGCAAACCACTATTAAAGAAGAAGAAGAAGTAGAAGAAGGGCGATTTTTGATTTGAGACGTCAGTAAAAAAAATGTTTAGTTATTAAAAATTTTTTAATTTTATTATTTTTTAATATCTAAGTAAAGAAAGGATGTTGTGAATAAATGTGTGTTGTGTTGGAGATTCTAATTTAGCTTTTTTTGTATTTATATTTTTAGTAAAAACGGTCCAACAGAAATGCGAGCTCCGTTAATCGTGCTTTAATAAAATTAGTGTCGTAAAAAATGAATTAGTGTTCACGTGTTATTAACGTGTTCATTCTGACAGCCCTGATATAAAGTATACTCAGTATAAATATATTAATAAATATAAATTGAGCATTTTCTGAAGTAGGTAGATGATTTGAACATTTTAAAAGTAGCTCGCAAGCCGGAAAGCTGTGAGCACCCCTGGTGTAGAGCATTCTTTCAAAGTGAAAAGTAAAAAGAAAGAAATGCATGAACCCTATCAAATTAATCTGATGATTTATGCACCCTTTTTAAATTAGAATACTAACGTTATTTGAAAAACCACAGTAGATGGCGGTAACACTTTACATAAGAATGCGAACTACCAATAAAGACGAAGAAGAAGAAAAATCATGGTGGTAATTTGAGACTTGGCATGTCAGTAAAACAATGTTTAGTGATTAAAAAGAGAACAGAAATGCGAGCTCCGTTAATCGGGGAAAAAAAAAAAAAAAAATAGACACATAATTGTAGTGCTATAAACGTAACTGTGGACCCCAGAACAATCACTTTTGTGCCATAAAGCATTGTTTGAATTTACTAAATCTGCTCTCCATTCCATTCCCTTTATCCTCTCATACCTCTTGTGTTATAGCATCTGAGGAAGAATGCATTCTCCTCCTTTTCACTGGAGACTTCTGTGTCGATTCCACAAAAGCTCTAAATGTCATCAGCTGCAGTTCATAGTCCTAATGGAAAACAGAGAGGCACAGTGCATTGTCAGACAAACATTTGAAAACTATTTGAACTCAGTTGTCTACAGACACAATTTGATGAAAAACGAGTTCCTGTAGTCCTGCCAAAACAAACTCAGACCAAAGTTTTTCCGTCTCAGCACTTACCTTGACAGCAATGCAGTAGTGTTTAGAGTAGGTCTGGCACGCGTCCAGTTTTTCATGGTTCCGTTCAATTTCAGCCACCAAAGCCTGCGGGAGTGAACGGAGAAGTCAGTCTGAGTAAAACAGATTACAGCTTAAAAACAAAAACATCTCTGAAGCTGGGACCCACGGTCTGCTGGGCGAGCTGCTCAGACAGGGCTTTGCTGTCAGTCTGCTCGGGCTGAGTGTTCTCCTGTTTCTCTGTCGTCTCTTCGATCCAGCGGATAAGACCGGAGTGACCGTCTCTGTACTGCTGCAGCACTGCGCTGATCATCTCCAGATCTGCTTGCCTACAGCAAACATGTATTCAAATGGTTCACATATGTTTATTCCTGAAAACTCATGCTTTTCTATTTCATTATGTCCCTACAGGGCCAGGAGCTCACCGTGTCTCCATTTGCCTGCATATTCCATTCCATCTCTCTGTAAGCTGCTGGGCTTTCTCCTGGTACCGCTCCAGCTCAGGACTGCGTTCGGCGTGCAGCTGACTGAGCTGGGAACCTGCTTCGTGTGCCCGCTGTACCTCCAAGCTCAGAGACAGGAAGATGTGGTCCTGCTCCTTCATCTCTGAATGCCATTTCTGGAAAAGCAATTAAAAAGCATTTCATTTATCGATAATCATCAATAATGGAGAAAAGCACTGCACCTCACTGATAAAACAAAACAAATATATCTGTTTGTAGAAGCGTTTCACCAGAATCTTAACATGGGATAATTGTATGGGCAATTAGCATTTATAATAGGGAGATGTGCAGACCTGCAGTAACTACAGGGGAATAAAGTTGATCAGTCACAACATGAAGTTATGGGAAAGAGGAGTGAAAGCCAGACTGAGAAAAGAGTTGACCATCTGTGAGAAACAGTATGGTTTTATGCTGAGGAAGAGCACCAGATGCATATTTGCTTTGAGAGAAGTATGTGAGAGTGGTGCAGGACATGTATGAGGACAGTGTGACAGCAGTGAAGTGTGCAGTAGGAACGACAGACTGGTTCAAGGTGGAGGTTGGACTGCATCAAGGATTGGCTCTGAGCCTTTTCCTGTTTTACAGTGGTGATGGACAGGTTGACGGACGAGGTCAGACAGGAGTCTCCTGAGACTATGATGTTTGCGGATGATATTGTGATTTGTGGTGAGAGTAGGGAGCAGGTTGAGAAGAGCCTGGAGAGGTGGAGGTACGCACTGGAGAGAAGGGGAATGAAAGTCAGTTGGATTAAGACAGAGTACATGTGTGTGAATAAAAGGAAGAGCAGTGGAGTGGTGCGGTTGCAGGGAGAAGAGGTGGAGAAGGTGAAGGAGTTCAGGTACCTGGTCAACAGTGCAAAGTAATGGAGAGTGTGTTAGAGAAGTGAAGAAAAGAGTGCAGGCAGGGTGGAGTGGGTGGAGAAGAGTAATAGCAGGAGTGATTTGTGATAGAAGAGTATCTGCAAGAGTGAAAGGGAAAGTTTATAGGACTGTGGTGAGACCTGCGATGTTGTATGGTTTAGAGACAGTGTCATTGAGTAAAAGACAGGGGGTGGAGCTGGAGGTAACAGAGCTGAAGATGTTGAGGTTTTTGTTGGGAGTGACGACGATGGACAGGATTAGAAATGAGTTTATTAGAGGGACAGCGCATGTATATAGATAGATTATAGATATAGAGTTACGTACATGGAAAGACAGAACCAACAGAAAAGCACTTTGTGTATGTTAGTGTTACTCACCTTTATTTGTTCTCTTAAGGTTTGGATGGCAGTGGTATCAGCAGGAACTATATCCTCCTCACTCAATCGTCCCTCATACTTCTTCACCTGACTCTCAGCAGCCTGTAAGCTTTTCATCAGGACATCTACCTTTTTGAGCCTGACAGAACAGTGGGAAAATTAGAGCACTGACAGGGTGGGTGTGTTTTGAGAAAAAGCAGAGACTGCGTATGTACTGACTTGTGCAGGTAGACAGAGGAAAGAGAGTTGAGTCGCTCAAATTTCTCCACAGTCAGATTAAGCTCGGAGCGAAGCACAGGCACACTAGTGGAGGATGGCTTCTCCTCGAAGAAGCTCACGCAGCGACGAGACACGTCGCCCAGGTCCGACTGCAGGTTTTTCAGATGCTCTTGCAGCTTCTGGACAATAAATACAATGCCATTGTGCTGTCGCTCATCCCACTTATTATTTAGGACCCACTGAATTTACAATTGTAAAACATTTCTCGGCCAGAAGGTGGCGCTATTAAGTGTCTTATTGCTTACCTCTTGCTCAGCGATATGAACGGCTGCTCCTGCACCGTCTCCTGAAACACCACTAGGAGGCGAAGCCTGCATGCCAGTCATCAGCTTCTGCTCTGCCTCCTGCAGATGAGCCTTTATGCTCTGCAGCTCTGAGAGGTAGGAGCGTGAGACTGACTCGTCCTTCTCGACTGAAGGAAACAGTGAGACAAACAGGAGCATTAATGCGATAAAATGGTGCTCATGAGTTATATACTTATGAAGAACTTTAGTTGTGGGGTTAATTAATTACCTGACAGACTAGTAAAATACTAATATAATATGATTGGTCAAATAAATATTTTTGCCTGAAAACAAACATGTAAAAAGTCTGCTGCTCTATCATCATATACCCAATATGATATACACAATCTTTATTTATATACATGTGTTGAGTCTGGTTTCACTAATAATAAACATACATTTGCATTAGGCACCAATATTTGCCCATGCCCAAAAACTTGAAAAATATTAATTAAAGGTACTTTTAGAAAAGATTAAATGTGCGATTAAGTTGCGATTAAATGTTTTAATCAATTGACAGCCCTTAAATTTATATATTATAAGAAATGTTATACATAAAATGTATACATGTATAAGATGTACAAATATGTATAAGATGTACTAATAATATATATATATATATATATATATATATATATATATATATATATATATAGAGAGAGAGAGAGAGAGAGAGAGAGAGAGAGAGAGAGAGAGAGAGAGAGAGAGATCACGAGCGTTTCCAAGTATGAGAGCAATTCTTATAAGTATTCAAGTCAACCACAGACTTTTTTACAAATATTAAAAATACAAATAATAAAACGTGCAGTAGTGCTTGTATGCTTGCTTTGTTATTCAACAGAAAAAAAAAAGACACATATATGCTACTGACTCGGTGCTGTTTTATGTCGTTCTGCTGTCTCCATGAGTTCTGATACTACAGAATGAGTCATCACTAATCCTGATTAGTGCTTATCCAGCTCGAAGTTTTATCAGCATGTCGTGCATCTGTTTACCTGTCTCCATAGAGATCAGCAGTGCTTGGCAGTGTTCGTGGCATTTCTGCGCTCCCCGCTCGAGCTCGCGCCTCTCGGCCGCCGTAAACACGGCACTCTCGCGGCTGTCTCCCAGGAAATCGGCAAGGTGGGCGTCCAGGTGATCGAGCGCCTGCTGTCTGTCTGATGGAGTCTGGAAGCACACCTAAACAAACAGAAATACTCAGTCAGGGACATCATCTAAAAAGTTCCTACAGTAAAGCAAGTTGAGTGAACTGCTGTCGAAAATAGTCACCGTGTCCAAAGTCCAGGACGAAATGTTGCTGATGTCCTTCTGTAGATAATGCCAGGACACCACACTCTTCATGTTCATGTGCAGCTGGTGCCATAAAGACATCACGTTTTGGTATAGCTGCTCCGTTCTAAGTGCACAAAACAGGAGAAGTGCTTCAGTAGCGCAAAACAGGCCTTAGGTAAATATTTCAAGTGGCTTTGAAAGCTGTAGTTTAATGAATTATAATTGTTATTTCTGTTTCTTTTGTCAAGCTTTTAACATAAAAGATGAGAACACAAAAGTGACAAATACGTCTTCAGTGGTATACACAGCATGTCATTAGGAACAAAGCCCTTTTGCGTGAGGGTCTTTACCTGCTGGCAGCGTCAATTGCCTCCTGGTTGGGTGGCGGAACTGTGAAACACACCGACGGCACCATGGCCTCGTTTCCCGTCGGACTAATGATCTTCCACTTCGTCCTCTGCGAGTTATCCTCTAACACACACTCTTCTCCTTTACTAACCGTGATCTAAAAGTGAGATTGAGAGAGACAGAGGGAGAGAAATGGATATATGGGGGAAAGAGGAAGGTAGAGGAGGTAGGTAAAGAGGTTTTGAAAAATTATAAAAAAAAAAAAAAAAGCAGAAATGAAAAATGTGGAGTATAAATCAAATGAAATGAGATGAGATCATGTAAAGCGAAATGAGATAAGAAATGAAATGTAAACGCTAATGAAAGCCGCATGGGAAACTAAACAGTAATATTGAATAAAAACAAGATTTCCTTTCTGTTTCCCTGATATGGATTCAGACACTTAACCTGTCGCTTGTCATCGGTTGAGATGAAGTTTATTCCTGCGTCTATTCCTCAATAGGGACATATTTATAAAAGAAATTGTGGTGGCCGATCCACCCCTCATTCTGCCCACTACACACTGGCATGAGAAATCAGAAAGCTACCATCTGTCCGTGACCGTGGCTGACACACACGCACGCTATTCACGGATCGCAGTAGTGTCACAACACTCGCCCCCGTTTTGCAGCTGATGGCCCACAATCTGCATGCTAGAGGATGTTTTCAGACTATGATGACTCATAATTACCGACTTGCAATTACAATTAGGATGCTGTAAATTGCTATGTGAAAAATGAACATGTGTTTCAGAGAGTGAATCTGATGCTACTGTATGATCATGATTGGGAGGCAAACAGGAGGCATTAACTTTGCTGGATTTGGGCAGGATGTAACAGAGCCAGGACAAAGAGCACAGGGCAGAGGAAAGAATGATGAGCAGTAGTAGTAGTACCTGTGAGTTGGCCTTGCCAGCCCCGACAACACAGAAGAGAAACACAAGAGAAAAAAAAAAAAAGGGAAGAGATTATGGGCAAAAATAGGAGGGAAGGGGGATGAGGGTAAAGAGAAAGGGAGATGAAAGGAAGGGAAAGGGAGGACAAAGATTAATTTTGGGCATTCTTAAGACCCTGCTTGAATAAAAAAATGGGATTATGGGTGGAAAAACAGATGAACTAATGTAACTAAAGACATGGTGAATGCCAGCCTGACTAAAATAGATTTCAAACATCACATCTTAATCATGAGGCCTAAAATTATTCACACACTCAGCTGTGGGCTAATGGGTGTCTGACGCATAATGTTGCAGGTGTGTTTTACTGCATTAGCTCAGACAGTATTCACTGCACCTCCACCTGCACATGCCTTCACTCCTGACTCGCTGAGTGCACATGCAGCGCACGCACACACACACACGCACACGCACACGCACACACACACACACACACAAGCAAGTTGCAAAGGCAAACAATTCAGTTCTTTGTCCATGACCAACTTACTTTTGCTGCTTGATATAGAAAGGGGATCTAATTCAATGCAAGTGATTTATGAAACATTTTATTTACACATATCAATTTCCCAATTACACCAACAACTACAATGTCTAAAAAGTTCACATCCAAGGATACAATCCGGTGCAAAAAGCTTGTATTCTCCAGTTTGAGACTGCACCTCATTGGCTTGGCCGAGCTCATTTATAATCTAATAATCTCAAATCAATCAATTTGAGACTCTCTTCAAAGCAAAAATCATCAGCAGTTTGCTACTAAAATGCCACTTTCAGAATAATGATGGCCCAAAATATAGTCTTGTTGGTTTCATTACAACAAATGAAGCAGGTGAATGTATTCCAGACTTTTTGTCAGAAAAGTGGTTGTCCTAACAGCAGGAGATTGCGAGTTTAAATCGTGGATGACTGCCACAGCCTTCCATGGACAAGACACAAGGTAGCAAACCTGGCTGTTCTCTCAGAGTGGGAGGGACAGATTGATTGTTTTTCTACAGTCAACTGGAGAGATAGCAAACAGTCACAGGCATCAGTGAGCTCATGGATGCAGAACAAAGCAGAAAACTTGTGCAATATCAATAAAAAACTATCAGGAAAAAGAAGTTTTAAATGAAATTTTCTGTGGTTTGTGAAACACACGAAACAAACACAAACGCTCTATGCAGTGTTCGTGAAATCAGCTCTGCTTGCACAGCCACATGTTCACGGGGCATTGAATAGAATAGAACGTTTTAAAAAAACTTCTCACTACACCTGACAGCAGCAAGAACTATTTCTCCTATTGCAGAAAATAGAGAACATTTCCAGACAGTTCTTGAGCGCTGGTATAAGACTTAGAGAGGACGGGAAGTAATGTTGGTAAGCAATGAGCTGTGAACACAATGCGTCATAATGATTCACCACTGGGTTTGCAATGAGAGCTACAGTGCTCAAACGTTATAGAGAGTTTAATCCTACAGAGGTGCATTTCATTCAGCTGGATAGCAAAGGGCTTAAACACATGGCACAAGCAGGACAGAATGAAAATCAGACATTTAAAAAGAGAGAGACAGAGAGAGAGAGAGAGAGAGAGAGAGAGAGAGAGAGAGAGAGAGATCAGCTCTTGGGAAAAGAGAGTGAATCAGTGAATCAATGATATGGGTCATACCTCTATTTGTTTGTAGTCACAGATGCTACGGATGGGCGTGGCGGTAGACAATTCACAGTCTGCGCTACGTGGGCGGAGCTGGACCACCGTCTTGGCCCGCCCCACCAGGCTGGCCACTGAACTGCGGTACTCGATCAGCTGCTCCTTTTCCTCCTGTTAAAACGTAATCATGATTACATATTTTAACCGATTACCGCCCTAATATATACTAATGCATAATCACAAAAAAATAAATCTAATCTAATTTAATATGATACAGAAATAGTTTATATTTCCATTGACTCCACTAAAATAACTTATTTTGCACTACAGGGTTATTGAACACACAACATTGCTCATTTTATTCTACTAAATATTTAGTCAATTTAAAGAAAAATCTACATTTCTCCACTTCTCTATTTTAAATAAATCATAATTGAAACCATTCTTCAGAAACTGAGCATTTTAAGACATTTAAGCATCTCTACACACTGTAAAGGTCAATGTCCCCACAATAACTAGAAGCCACACTCATTTTCTCTACTGCGGCTCTAATTGAATGTCTACCACCACCAAACAGGTCAAAGTAAACCAGTGATTCCTGTGTGAACATTAGCATAGGATTTTGTCTCAACAATGACAAATGAGCAAAACTGTAACCTTTTCACTGGCCTCCATGAGTTGAATCATTAAGAATTCATTACAGCGCTGGCTCTAAGAAAGCTGAGACAAATTGAGACAGTGCTAATGGCATTACAGCTCAGTCAGGAATTTTACAAGTGGTTTTGAGAGTCCTGGAAATGAATGCTGGTTTAGAGCTGAGTGGGGATCAAATGCCAAGGTGGTTTTTACCCAAACTGAGGTGTAAATTATAACCAGGCAGATTTCAGAGTCATGAAGCAAATAGAAAACTGCGTCAGGAAATCAGTCAGAAAGAGCAAAAGTGCTCATTTCTAAAGAACAAATTAAAAACAGCTGCACAGACATCTGTTGAAGGCGTTTAGAATTAGATGAATCTGTACCCTCAGTTAGAACTGTGGTCATCAACAGAGACTCAAGATGTTTTAACAGCATGCTTTTTCTTCGAATTGCAACAAATCCAGACAAGAGCCTAGAACTACCAATATATAAATGTTAATATGATTAATAAGCATAATTTTTTCCAGGTTTTTGCTCAAATTTGGAAAGGAACAATCTCAGAGGCAGTACATTCCTGCATTTGGTGGAGGATTTTACACACTTTTTTTCCATGCATAGCAAAAAAAACCCACAACATTTATTCCTGAGTGTTTCCTTCCATTGTTGTCTATGAGACTATAAGATCAAGAAGTGAGCAGCCACCCACGAGATGCAAATGCTCTGAGAATGACTAAACCTGGAGATGTCTCTGGAGAAAGTGGCTCGCAGCACAGAAAGTATTATGATTATTACCAAATGTAAACGCAAACCAAGTAATGCCAGGCTCACACTGTGGGATTTTTAAAGCCCTTTGCGATTCTTGCTTGTCTCACACAAGAAAAGGCTCAACCGAAGTTTTACGCCATCAACCCATGACACATCGAGACCTGCGTTCTCTCGCTAATGGTAGCTAGCAGAAAACAAAACAATCTGTAGCTTTAATACGAGCAAAACCTCATACAAATACTCAATTTCAATCCAGAACTCAATACTCCTCTTGCTGTATTGTCCACTGTATTGTTGGATTGTTCGAAGCGTCTTACGTTTTCATGCGCAGTACAAAAACATACCCATTTTCAGACATTTCAGTGTGGATGAACAACTTTTGGGAAACAATTTTAAAACCAAAGTGTAGATGCGACGAGACAAAAACGCAGTTTTTAAATCGATTTGGATTAGCGTAGACGTAGCTTAGTTACAACGGTTCACTACATTTACATTTATGTCACTTCCCTACATGAGGCCTTTATCCAGAGCGGATAGCATCATTTTTACACACCTGAGAAGTTGAAGGTTAAGGGCCTTGCACAGCAGTGGCAGCTTGATGGTGCTGGGAATTGAACTCAAAACTTTACGATCAGAATTCACTTATCTTAACCACTGAGCAACCACTTCCCACATTTTGACAGATGCCCTCATCCAGAGAAACCATCTAGCATTCTCTTAACCTGATGGTCTTTAAAAGTATATACCCAAGCTCATGTGCCCCCCTTTCTCACTGTACCATCTGCTGAGTGCTACTCAGGCCATCATATCTCCATATGTGGGTGCACTGGTGTGTGATCAGAGATAATAGTCTTACCATGGAGTCTTGCAGCAGGTCCTCCAGTTTGCCTAGTCTGCTGTTCTGGTCACAAGTGTACTGCCGCTTGATGGTGTCCTGAAGCTGTCGCAGGTACGTCTCACATTCTCGTGCATCACTCATGAACTAAGAACAGAATCGCCACGGTTACAATTGAGTATCGTTCAGTCAGATTTACATTTAAAAATATTTTCGGTTGACATAGTACCTGAAAGCAGGCAGTGTTGTCCTTGAGATGTTGCTCCACACATACACACAGCTGTCCAACCCATTGCCATTGTGTCTGTAAGGCAGCTCTGTAGGCCTGTGGTTAGAGAGCGGAATTAGCACCGAGGTTAATAATAGCATAGCTTTTTTTAAATCAGTTCCAGCATTTCGATATTTATTCAATACATTGATATAAATGATATGACACGGTTCTTTTATTAATGTAATTACATTTTAAAAAATGCTGACTAAACACCTCACCTCTACTGTCTGTTTGGCTGGGTGGTTCTCTTGACAAAGCTGATCAGCGGTTTCCTGCAGGGAGTGCATCACTTCCTGTTTCTCCTCCAGCTCTGCCCTCAATTCCTATGAAATAAGGACAGAAATAAAATGAAATGGCAATCTATTTATAACACACCGGATCAGACTTATTTCGTGTGTGCTGTATGTATCATGAATAATAATTTCAAATCAGAAGTTCTGGTTACATGCAGACAGGAAGTCTAACAGCAATTCAAACCCCCATCAGAAAATGCTATAATATTACCAGGAAACAGCAAATTCACGGGCCAATCATTGGCATCAGTGAGCTTGTGTATGCAGAAGAGGGCAGATAGGATAATCCTCATAGTGTGTTATGATGCACTGTAATGACTCTTGAGCAGCATTTGGTTAGTGGGAATTGGCAGATAGGAAGAAATGGGCTTAAAATCTGCTTTCATGGATTCTTCATGCCAAACATTTTCAGGGATGTAACTACTTTTTCTAAAAGAAGAACTCAAAACTATGAACGCCACTGAATAGATAACTTGATTCCACATGATTGGGTTTCTTTAGGGAAAGCGTAAATAACTGAAATGTTTAAGAGTTGAATAAAACTGTGGCAAGACTTAAATATTTATCCCATAAGATCAAATATAGACAGCCGATTCGCATGGATTCAAACCATGACGTGTCCTTGACGTTAAAAAACGATTCCTCATAACATTTTAAAGCCACGATTAACAGAACATCACAAAGAGACAGAAGAAAATGTATTAAAACACTTTCAAGAAAGAAAAAAAAATTAAATAACCGCAGTAAAGCCACACTGCAGGCAGCATTTATTCACATGTTAAAAATATTTATGAAAAGCTTCTTTCTTTTCACATTTTAATTTATAGCATTAATTATATTAATCTGTATATTAACTTATTGTATAATTAGCAAAGCATTACATCTTTGACTGTTGACTCGGGGTCACCTCCAGTATTTTCATAAGACATTAAAATAAAAAAATTTAAAAACTGATTAATGGTGGTCACAGTGTGTGTTCCACAGACCTGACTGTTTACTGTTAGTTTGAAATCAATGCTTCAGATTGTGGTAAAATGCTGCTGGATTCCAAAGGGCAGTATATAGAATACAATGTGCAGTGTTGGTCTTGCACTACAGAATTACCACTCACATTATACTGTTCTTTCTTTGCAGCCATGCTGGTGTTGTTCTCGCTCCAGTCGAAGGCCAGCTCCTCCTCTTCTTTCTCGTTGAGCCAGATGAGCTCTTCGGTGCAGTGTGACACAAACGCTCGCAAGCTCTCCAGGCAACGCAGTCGCCATGACGAACGCTCCTGAAGCAACAAAAACCATTCACAAAGTCCGCTTTCATCCTTCTACACGCAAGCGCACACCCTCACATGTGTTCACACACCCCCAAAGATTGCTCTCTTTCTTAAACCTCTCAATGTCTCAAAATACCTGACTGTAGAGACTATTGAGCTAAAAGAAGGAGATGTAAGGACTGTGTGTGTGTGTGTGTGTGTGTGTGTGTGTGTGTGTGTGTGTGTTTGAGAGTTAGTTTGTCATTGGCAGGTGCTGTGCATTTGCTTTTGTGTGCCACATGCAGACACTATGCACTTCCTCATAATCTGATGTAAATTGCAGTCTCTCTCTCTCTCTCTCTCTCTCTCTCTCACACACACACACAAAGGCAAATAAACACTCACAAGCAGTTTGCAGTACTGGTTCTCCAGCTTGGCCAAGGTTTCGGAATAATTGCTCCGAAAATTGGAAGAGACACTTGGCTAAAGAGAAAAAGAGCACACCGATGAGCCAATCAATACAGAAATCAGACCGGGGTGATAAACATTGTGTGTGTGTGTGTGTGTGTGTGTGTGTGTGTGTGTGTGTGTGTGTGTGTGTGAAGTACCTCGTAACTACGAGCCTCTTTCAGGCTGTGCAGCAGGTCTTCCACAGCAGTGTGGATAGTGTGGTGATCCTGCAAATGCTGGTCTACAGATGGTAGATCTGAGCCCCACTCAGCCCGCTCCAGCAGCTCCTACCACACAAACACAAACACATACACGCACTCTTCATTCCCATGTAACACTTGTGGAAAAAATCCTAAACACACACATGTCCAGGAATTTCAAAATGTACAGCATGAAAAGATATATTGTTTCAATTTAGTGTCTAATGAGCATTAAAAAAAACAAACCTGCGTTGCCTCCACCCATCCCAGCAGCTCGTAAATAAAGCGCAGGCTCCCCTCGTCTTCCGACGATGACATGGCCACCAGTTCGGAACGAGACATGGGTCGTCTGAGAAGGTTCGCCATGACTCCTGCTGCCCCCAGCAGTGTCTGGGCTCCAAGTGTGGCCAAGTTCCCAGAGGAGAACCTCTGAGTCTGTTCTCCCATCATTCCTCCTGACAAGAAGTGGCCTTTTCTGTAAACACTGGAGCATTGCAGTCGCAGGGAGACCAGCTCCTCCTGCAAACGTGTCACCCTACAACAAAGCAAAGAATAATCATTAAAAAAAGACATATACATTTGACATACATTTGATTCACTATTCACTCTGTCCCAGTTTCCTGTAACATGACACATTTCTTCCTCTTACTAACCTGAAGGCCAACTGCTCTACTTGATAGTACTTCTCATTTCGGAGGATTTGCAGGTCCAGCTGCATTTGACGGACCAGAGCCTCGCAGTCCTGCAGGTATGCACCCAGTTCCTGCTCACAGCGTGCTTGCTCGCCCCTCTCCAGCTGAGACACGTCCTGCAATCACACACACACAGACAGTGGACATAATTTTTCCGCTGCACTTTCAAGCAAATCTCTTGAACTGTAAAAATGATTGCATCACAAATATGAAAAAAATGAAACATTGTGATTTACTCTGACTTCTATCTACATCTACATTACTATAATCGTACTGGAACTGTTTCCAATTATAAAAATCCTTTGGTGCCAAACCTGCAAAAGCATTGTTTTATTATATAAAAAATATTTGGACACCTGACTTTTCTGTTACCACAAAAGGTGGAGGCACAAAATTGTACGAGATGTCTTTGGATGCAGAAGCATTCATTTACTCTTTATTTGAACTACGAGGCACAAATCTGTTCCAGCATGGCAATGCCCCAGGGTACAAATCTAGCTCCATGAAGATATGCTTTATACGGGTTACAGTGAAAGATCGTGAGTGGCCTGCTATAAAGATTTGTCCTCAATGCTACGTTCAGTCACTCACCTCACCTACATCAGTATCTGACTTTACGAATGATTTGGCTGAATGAGCACAAATCTCCACAAGCACACTCCAAGATTTAGTGGAACATATTACATATTATTATCACAGAAAAGTGGAATGTGATGTTCAAAAAGTACATATGAATCTTATAGTCAGGTATATAAAAACATTTATCAATTGAATGTATGTTTAATATTTGTGAACAGTTGAAAGAGTACAAATGTAGCTTTCACATGGAGGCTTACTGACCGACTGCAGTGTGTTCTTAGCCAGAGTGAGTTTCTCCTCACAGTCCACAGCCATGTTCTGAATCTTATTAGCCATCTGTAGGAGTAACTCCAGTCTGAAATCCAAAAAACTTGTTAGAAACCATTCTTAGCTTTGACCTGGTCATTAAAGGCTCTGTTAGTGGTCAAGGCATTGGAATTAATATTTGAAGGTCGTGAGTTTAAATTCCAGCCACACCAAGCTGTCTCTCCTGGGCCCTCTGAGAAAGGCCCTCAAACCCAGAGCTGCTCATTTGAGATAAATTTAAGTCTCTCTGAATAAGGGCTTCTGCCAAATGCCGAAAGTGTAAATTATATCACAGATTGCGTGCAGTGAAATTTCCTTCACCTTTCCACTGCAGGCCGCAGTGCCTTCTCCCTGTCCAGCATCTCCAGGATCAGTTTACCCCACTGCTCCTCCAGATCATTAGGGTGCAATCCCTGCGGGAGTTTGAGGCGCCCGAACTCGATCCATACCTAAAGAGAAACACATACGTACACTGAGAATAGGAAATACTATCTATCTATCTATCTATCTATCTATCTATCTATCTATCTATCTATCTATCTATCTATCTATCTATCTATCTCTCTCTCTCTCTCTCTCTCTCTCTCTCTCTCTCTCTCTCTCTCTCTTTCTCTCTCTTATATATATATATATATATATATATATATATATATAACTTTTCCCTTTCTCTTTCTATAACTAAAGCATACATATCCCTGTTTTTTTTCTCATGTTCCTGCAGAGCTTCAGTAGACAACATGATAAACAGCAAGCTGCATTCAACACTAAAATCAAGGTCAAGTTCTTATTCCTCCATTCATTTTGTTCACGGTTCCTTCTTGTCATTTGCTCACCTCCAGCAGCTTGTAAAGGTGTTCCATGTGCCCCTTCTCTGTCTCCTTAGCCGGAATCTCAGTTTCTTTGAAGTGGACGTATTCATTATAAAGTGCCTGAGGTGTGAAAAGAAGAATGACAATGATCATGTTTTCAAATGAGTCATTGCACACACAAAAAAAAAGGAATCTAATCTAACAGTGTGTTGTTTATTTATTAATTAATTTATTTAGTTTACATGTACTCCAGGTTCTGTCATTTCATCACAGCTACAAAATCTTCAACTCTTTATTTTGTTTCTCTGAAATTAATCTTGGTAACAAATAATTCACCTTGAGCTCCACAGGGTTCTGAGGAAAGTTCTTGTTGGCCATAAGGGCCGTGTGCTGCCTCGTCCACTGCAGCAAAGAGGAGAAATGAGACTGGTATTCTGCCCATCGCTGGTCAACCTCCTGAGAAAAAGAGATATTAAATAAAAGTAAGAAAGAAACAAAGGACTGTGTGTGTTTAAAATTATGTATAGAAGACAACTGCACGTACATGTGCTGTGATGAATTCTCCTCCCTCTGGGATTTTGGGAAAGGCATCATAGATTGAGGAGACGTAGGTGATGACCGATTTCTCATCTGGCGATGGTACATCCACATCTAGTGTGAGAGGAACAGAAAGCAGGAGGAGTGTAGTTTATTGTACACATAGGCTACATGAATGCAAAAACAGGCTATAACCATGAAATATATTTGACCAATAGATGGCTGCTGACAGACTTTCTATGTTTGCACCAGAATATGAGAAGCTTCAATGTACATGAACATACACAAAGTCTACAGTAATTGTACCGGTATTCCCCGACTTACGATCGAGATGCGTTCTGATGACTTGAAAATCATAACTTCAAATAAAAAATTGTAAAAATATCCAAAGTTAAGAGATGGCCTAGACCACCCAGGAGTCTAAAAGAATGATCAGTATGTGGCAGAATGCTGTGATTATTTAATCATTTAACAAATTAAAGTACATAATTTAGCAAAACAGAGTCATTTACAGTAACGTAATGTATAAACTTTGCATTATACAGTATATGAATGCGGAAGCAGACACGTGGATGAGTGCCAGTTTGTGAGTGGAGGGCGGAGCCTAAGCTGCTATAACATATTCCAATTTCGTCGTTTCGATATCAACATCTTAATATCGAAAGGCGAACCAATGTAACTTGGGGACCATCTGTATTGTGAATATAAGCATTTGGTAAAAGAATAATGGCAAATGAAACCATCTGTGTTTAAAGAAATTCTTGGAGACCAGATGTTTGAACAAACGAAAAATATACTATTACTTCTTATAATATTATTATTATTATTATTATTAAGAAGAAGAAGAAGAAGAAGAAGGAGTGGCTATTTTTTTAAACCAACTTTTTATTTCTTTTAAATAAATATGACACAAATTACATGAATAAGCCTTAAAGACAAAAGCGAAAGGGTAAAAAATGTACTAAACAGCCATAAAACCTGTTTATGTACAAACAAAGACAAAGTCAACGAATGTAAAGAAACCAAACGTTACCTTCAGCGTCCAGAAGTCTCGTCACTCCTAGCGACTCCGCAATCTCAAAAGCCTGCTCCAGGTTTTCGCGGTTACTCTGGCGTGCCACCTGCTCCATGTCGATCAGGTCTGGTCTGAATGTTACAATACAGTGAAGAGAGTTGTGAATACTGAGAGCTCTGTGAGAGTGTGGAATTCCTTAAAAAGTTCATTCTTATTCATACGTATAGTTAGCATGTAGTCAATAAAGAGAGGATCACATAGCTATGAGGGAGTGCCTTTGTGTGCATGTATGCACCTGTATCTGTGCAGGAGGGCATTGAACATGTGACCACTGCTCCAGCTGGACGAGAAGTTGACACAGCGAATGCCAGGGTAGCCCTCGGTGGCCTTCTGAGTCCATAGCAAAAGCTTTTCCTTGGCTGTCAGGTCCCCAGACTCACCACTCACATAGATCTCAGAGATCTGTGAAGATGAAAAGATGACTGATCTCTGAAACTGAATGTAATTTTATGTATATATAGGGGTTTAACGGTTACATGTATTCGTACAAAGGTTTTTCGGTATATGGCTTTTCGATTTGCAATCCTTTTTACATGTGGACATAATAAAAATCTGAGTTTCCTCAGGAACGTTTAAAGTGTGTTTTTTATTTTATTTTTTTTATTTATTTTAAACTTCAAAACATACACAACAATGCCAGGTTTATAAAAATTAACCTACAGTTGGTGTAGTGTCACTGTTTTCTCACTCTGTACCGGAAAAACGCTAAAGAATTAATAGTGCTAGATTTTTTATTTGTCACAAACATAGTTATATGCAGGATACAACATGCAGTGAAATAAAAAACAAACAAACCCTTGAAACCTTAGCGCTATTCTAGCACTATTTATTATTTATAGCGTTTTTGTCTAGCTTTAATAATTTCTCTTAAAAGGAGAAAATGATGAAAATTTCCCAGATAAATTTTAATATTTAAATGTAAAACACACATTTACAAACACATCTGTATTACCCAAATGGGTCTAACAAATGTAAACTAGTGAATTTTCTTTTTTTTTTATTTATTTAATTTTATTAAATTAATTTAATTTGTGATTGCAAAATTCAATCAACCTAATAAAAAATTTTATTGCATTAATGAGATTTATTCTATTTTTTATCAAATATTATTTTATATATTATTTAACCAAGTAGGCATTTTTTTAAAAAATTAAAAAATGTAAACTGTTGAAAAGTTTATATAAAGTTTTTATAAAAATTACAAGCAATTTAATGTTTTGCACCAGTCCCCCTCCCTTCAAACTTTTCCATATCTATCTCTCATAATAGTGAGTTTTTGGATTTCTGTTAATTTTTCTCAGCCCAGGAAAATGTGTTAAAATTGTTTATGGTAAATCACACATACCCCAAAGTTGCTGTGAAATGACATGAGGTTAAAAATAAAACATTTGAAATACTCAGTCAGCACACATAAATAGATATCTGCACATAACTTAAGACATTGGTTTTAGGCCCTTATAGGGACACAGACACACAGAAATGTTTCTTTACACACTTTCTGTTCTTTCAGCATTAATCAGTGGCTTCAATCTATTCAGTGTAACAGTCCACACCCCAAATGCATTTTCTATACAGATTTTAAAGCCTATTAAAGCCTGGCCATCTATTCAGGCACATTTTCCCGAAAGTGAAACCTTCTTTTTCTGAACTCTCCCATTTCCCAGCCATCACTTTAGGTTCTGTTCTCCTTCATCCCTTCTGTGGCAATGCAATCACATGCTCTCTGCTTTCCCTCATGGCTATCGTTCCTTTTGAATCGCTCTTTCTCTCTCTCTCTTGACTACCACAAGGCCACATGCATTCAACTGCTTCTTTTTTCAAATTTCTTTTTTCTAAAATCATTCTCTATTTGGACAAAAGGAGCTGGAATGTCGTATCATCCTGTGCCTGGTGCACTTCATCTGTATTCCTTTGTCATCCCTCTCTCTCTCACGCTCTACAAGCGTGTCCAGCGCCAGCACAAAGCAAGGCAAAGCAATGCAAACCGAAACTCAGAACAGAAGATGGCTAGCGACCCTGGGGAATCAGAGCAAACAAGGGAAACAGAGAAAGCACAGATAGATAAATCGCAGTCTCCATGCTCAGACGCTTACAGTAAAAATTATAAGGTCAACCTGTATTGATCGCAAATTTGGAGCAGCCTGGCCCTGCGTTTGAAGTTTTTCTACACAGGGATTCACTTAATGGCATAAAGCGCTCCCTATATAATTATGATGTACTTACTACATATGCATTACTACAAATATCACATTACTTGAATAAAAAAAAAAAAAAAAAGGCTTTCTAACAAAATCTCAGCTCAGTATATGCTGAAGCCATAGAGAAGCAAAGCTGCTTTATATACAGTAGCAGAGCACAGTTTCAACAGGGAAGAAACACAAGGCTAAAGAGTGTATACTTTAGTGAGAGAGTATACTATCCCCACACTTCCAAAGAATACATCAGCGCAGCAACTAGCTCACTGTTAAGACTGACGAATAAGAGAATATTGATCTGCTTTAATTTTGATCTGTATAAAGCTTCCATGCAGATACCCATATAGATACTGAACAATAAGAGGTCTTTTGACCTCTTCTTTATTCACTGCATCTAGAACATACAAGATTAGATTTTCTTTCCTGTACTGAAATAAATATACATAATAAATAATAAAAGAAAAGGTTTCAAAGGAGGAAACTTTCCATAAGAGACCACACTACTAAAGTTTACTTCAGTATCAAGCAATTCTGGCTCTAATTCCATGACATTTTACATAAAATTCATAAAAAAGTTAAATATAAGGCAATTAAGGCCAGACTTTGTGGAGGTAAAGGACAAGTGTCCCTTATTTTTTGAAGGAAAACTGGTATTGTCAATTCCCTTGCATACTTCTCCCCTATTTCATAAGATCAGTATGCTTTTCCCCCCTGATAGCCTCTACTATATATTAAGAAACTACAAGTCCAACATTTATTAAGGAGTTGGATTATAAATCATATATCTGACCTCCCCCATGGAATTGTTTTGTTTGTTTATTTGTATTATGTACATATTTTAGAATAAAAAATATAAAAAAAATCGTATAGCAGATAAGAATGTAACTATCCCTGTTTTAGAATAAGTGCTGCTGTTTGTGTTACTGCACTAAAAAATTAAGAATTTAAAAAAATTATTTTGTAACATTCTTCTGTCTCACTCTTTGTCTTCCCTTTTTCAACATCACCAATATTTCCTGTTAGGTCCAGTATGTGGTACATTTTATTTTCTCCAAATGTGTATTGATTTTATTTTTTTATCAGGCCTCACTGTGTGCAAGTCTTCAGAACATGTACCTAATTGTTTCTCTTTCAGAAAAAGAATGTGTAAGCGTTCCAGTTTCATCCTGAACATATATTATTAAGGATTATATGGCTATTATGGTACTACAAAAGCAAAATAAAAAAAAAAAAGGTATGTAAGTGAATTTGGACATCAGCTATGCTCACATTAAAAAACATTGAATAATCAACTTCTAGTGAAAGTATCAAGATTGAAGGAGAAGACTGTGTGGTGGTGTGTGAAGAAGTGTGGTGGTGTGGGACAGGATAAATAAGAGAGATGAGAAATTGAGACAGAGGAAGAAAGAGCAAGAGAGAAATGAACAAAGGGGAGAAAAAGTAATGCATGATGTACTTCACATAAAATTTTATTGACTGCCCCATTACCTGTAAACAGGTTATTTTTGTTGTTGTTTCCTCAGAATGAACAAATTAGCTAAAAAATGCTCTGAGGTAATCACTTTCACTACATATAAAGCTGACAGAAGTAAGAAATACTTTAGTCTATGCTTTAAATGAAACAACATACATTGTGTGTGAGCTGCAAAACTGTGTGAGTGGTTTGATGAGGCTAAAGCTTAAGATTTGTGAGGGGGAAAAAACAGGTTTCTAGCACCTTTTACAAAGCTTTTCCTAATAAAGATCCCACTAAGCCAGATACATATGAATATACTACTGATTTAGAGGTAACACAATGCTCTATGTGAATAGATTTATAGTTAGTGGTTTTGTGACAGCTTTGGGGTGGGGGGGGTGGGGGGGGTCGGGGTTGATTGAAGTAAATGATGAAAATCAATATACATGTGTTGAGATTAAATATCAATATACATGCTGGGAGATTAAATCTACAAAGAGCCTGAAGGAATGAACATTGTTAAAGAAGCAACACGAAGTGCGACAAAAATGAAAATAGCTTAGCCCCCTGAGAAAGCCTGCATGCAGTTGTCCTGATTAATACAGCTTTAGAAATGTGAAGAAATGCGATATACAGCGAATGACGATGTGGTGTACTGATCTAGTCCACATAACAGCAAAGCAAAACCTGTTAAATTTGATATCAAATGAAAAAAAAAAGAAAGAATATTTACGTTCTAAAAATGTAATATGACCCCTAGCAAGTGAGTTGCATTTAAATATGATATCAACTAACATTAACTCATTAATACCCTAGAAAAGGTGAAGGAGTTGTCAGCTGATAAACACTAGGCTATTAGGACATCGAAGGACAGCAAAGCCATAATTACTCCTCCTGAATGGCCCTGATAATGAGAGAAGAATGTGTCACATGCACCATGTGTGTCTTCTGTTTACTGCATCACAAAATCAATTGATGTATATGTATGTCAGCAATAGTCACAATAGAGCAAGGGTGGCCATTTCATTAGCATGGGGCAAACAGATTTGTGTCATGATATTAGTTTTCCCTCCACAAAACCAGTGTTCTCAGTTAGTATGTATGTTTTAACTTTAGTTGCTCTGTGGTTTAACTATAGCATACTATTCTTTTCAGAAGCCACTGCTTGCTATGGTACATAATCACGGTGTGGTCTGGCTGCTGGTAGAATATTTTTACTAGTCGGCTAATTTAGCGCACACAGACGACTCATGCTACACCATACAAGCCTAGTCATTTAGGTTTCTCGACAATCAGCAACATTGTCGCTTTTATACATGGTGGGGTGACGAACAAATGCATGATCTTGCCACCTCTGCATATGTTTTAAGTGCCTAGATTGACAGTGTGTCGTGGATGATTTGGTAGCAGATGAGCAGAAAAACAAAAACGGTAAAATAAAAAGAATTTGGGATGAAAAATAAATAAATAAACTGCTGTTTGGTGATGATTATGCTCAAAGGAAGTGGTCAGGAAGGAGGTGGAGATGAGTGCTTCAAGATACGTAAAGTACTGTACATAGGACGTACAGTTCTGAGTGTGGTAATTCAGGCATTGTCAATTAACACAAAATGTGCTGCTCGCAATAAAAAAATCCTTTCAGATAGTCTATATACGGTTTAATGACGAGGATCAGTACTAGCCAAAATGTTAGCAAGCAAGACAGAGGAATTAGCAAGTGTGTCTGACCTGAGCAGGGGGTTCTGATGGTTTCTCTGCTGGAGAGATGGGACTTTCCAATACAGAAGTGTTCAGCACTTCAGAAGAGCTTCCCCAATCTGTCTGAGCAGTAGCCGCTATGTCTGGAGAGGTAATAGGCACATCACTGGCATAACCTGAAGACTGGGGATCCTGCAAGGGAACTTCTGCATCCTGAGTATGACTGTCCAACAAGAATCCTTTCCCTGATTGACCAACAGAAATTGTTGGAGCTGTGATATCTGTGGATAGCTGTCCCCCTTCTTGCAGTACCTGCACTTTCTGAATGCCACCAATAACAGGAGATGCAACGGGTGGTTCTGAGTGCACTTTCACTCCTCGGTCGTGCCACAAAGGTGATCCGTAGTCTTTGGGGTAGACAGTCCGAACTACACAAAGCCTGCCATCGACTTCCCGTATGTGAACAATTCCCTTCTGGTCCATTTCTGAGGCATCGTCAAGCAACATTTCGCATGGCCTAGCTTTATATTTGTCCTCTGTCTCTAGTTCCGCACTTTTGGCACTTAAAATACAGGGTTTTTCAAGAACACCCTGGACCCGACCCTGAACCCGACAGACTCTACCTCCACCTGGTGTCATGCTGCCCAGGTTTTCCTTAGTCTGGGATTGCTCGGGAAGCGTTTTGTCTGATGCTTGATGGAATGCCCCCATCCATGCTGGGCTAGGGGCAGGTGATAGAATAGCCACCCTACTGCCTCGCAGTGTCCCTGTGCTGCCTAAGATAGGCGCTACACCAGGAACTAGAACCACCTGCGTAGGAGTTTCAGTCATTGGTTTGCCAGATCCTAGTTCGATCGAAGCATCATCGGTGGTACTTACTATGATCTCCCCTGTGAGACTAACCTTTCCAATGTCATCCTTCTTCTCTGCTTCTGCTTCAAATACTTTTAGTGCCTTTTTTACTTTGCGCTTTCGTCTAAAGCGGAGTTTCCTCTTGGGTGACAGAGGAGGGACACCATCTGGTGCTGGTTCTCTGGGCTGCTTTACACAACCAAGAGAGTTCCCCATTTCCAACAGAATAGAAAAAGATGGTAACAGTACCCAGGAACAAATTTTTTTTTAGACTAATGTCAAGTTTTAAAGGTGAATAGTGAAGGACGCAGAGGTACAAAGGTAAGAGCATGTAATAAGCTTTATGTTGAATATCTGGAGGGTAGTTCTGAACACTTGCATCTGCACCACCTGTTCATGCCCACCAGACAAGCCATGCTGTGGTCACTCATAATATTCTGGTCCACCAGAATGACATACGAGCTTTAATCCCACTGTCCAAGTTAATACGATGGGGTGCTTTTGCAATCTACCTTCAAAACCATTTCATGAGCAAGGACTCCTGCACAACACATGCGACATCCTCCTGCTTAGTAAGAACTAGGTAAGAGCTGCAGTGCAGGCACATCCAGAAACTATGTCTCAAGAGTGTGCACACACAGTTAGTAAGAATGAGTCAGGAGACATGACTGACAGCTTGGCAAAAACATCCTATTATTGGCTTTCATATAAATACAATTCTGTATAAATTTTGAGATGTCCTAGGGGTAATAAAAGTGCTCTTCTGTTACAGATTCCACTACCATCTATTATTGATAGCCCTACTTGTGGATTGTTGTCACAATAGTAGTTGTGGTAGTAGACTTATAACTGTTTATTGCATTTCACAATTTCAGCTGGTTGTCGACAGAAAGGAGGAGTTTGTTAAGCCCTTTAAATGTTCTTGTTTCCAATGGAAGCATAGCATTTTAATTCCCAGGACGTCTTGCATGTATGTGTAAGTCTCCAAAGGCTAGCGATGGTAGATCAGTCTCCAGACATTTAAAGAGCAGCAAGGGGAGGAGGGAAAACAGTGTGTCTTGCCTCCACTGTCACTGTGACTTATGCCAGAGAGAAGACATTTATGTCAATAAAGAGGGCAGAAAGCATTATGAGTCAAGAGACTACACAACCTTGCATGCACTGCACACACACAAAAAAGGTATACACACACAACTCACTATCCCCCAACGTTGGTAACTGTGGCCATGACTAATCCCATAAAACACCTTATGATATCTGTCGACTTTGGTTTAGGGCACCCGTCTCCTCTTTGTCTCTCCATTGAAGATGTTCTCCTCCGCAGGCAGATTGCCACTCCCTTGTGCTGTTGGCCTCACTGGCTGAGGAATCTAATTAGAACAGTTGTAGAGCTTGCCGCCTCAACCCTGCTCTGGAGGAACTGCTGTGCAGGGGAACACGAGGGAATCTATCCAGTTCCTGGATATATGTGTGATGAGTGTAGACAACTGCAGATGCTTCGGTCAGAGAGAAAGCAGTAAGTGCTCCATTGCTCGTGCAGTACACGATGGATCTCATCGATCTGGGCTTCCGATTGAATCAGACAATGTAGATGTCTGCAAGTGTAAGCCTGCTGGGTTTGGCATTCCTGTGATCCCAATAAGGTGCCTCATTGGTGATCCTTCGAAGGCCTGAAATAAGGAAAAGCCAGGAGCTCCAGTAGTAATGTGCTGCTTGCCTCCTCGATCTGTCGCTGGGCAACTCTGCTTCGCTCTCTCTCTCTCTCCCGTGCCGGCAAACACAAGTCTGCTGCAGCCTCACACAACACACTGCTGCTGCTGTAGCTCCCTCCCTCTCTCCTTCTCCCCTCGCTCTTCTCCTCCTATCTCCTTCCTCGTCCCTCCCTCTCACTTGCTTTCTCACTTGTGAGCTCAGAGCTTTACATGAACACGCACACACAGACCCATGCGCACACAAAATAAATAAATAAGTACGGTAAAAAAATAAATAAATAAAATAAAAATTCAAAAAAAAAAAAGAGACACTTCAGAGGAAATGAGAACTTCATATTTTAATGTGAAATAAGAAAAAGTAAAGAAGAAAAAATACTAGCAGGCTTATCAGTTGGCAAGTAATCTGGAAGATCTCTTGCATATCAATTAACAAAAGCATGGTATGAACCCCTGGTGCAGTGGTATTCTTCAAATAATTCAGACCCATAGATAGACAATAGTGGTGTGACTGATGAATTCAAGAGTAAAATACATTTGTAGTGTGAACCGGCATTTATTTCAATACTATTCCTCCTCCCCCACACTCATGACCAGCTATGGCTCTCACGTGGCACACCGATGAGATCATTACAACAACATTTTAGCAATGGGAAAAGAAGAACCTCAGCATTCAGACCTGCTGGGAGCCATCAGGGTTTGATTGACCCTCTTGCACTGTCATTACTCTGGTTTGAGCAGACAGTTTTCTTCCTGAGCGTTTCAGCTAACCGTTAACAACCTAATCTAAACAGCTCCTCTGGGACAGCTGCACTCACAGCACCTCGGCTGTAGACAAAATCCTTCATTACAAAACTGAGTTGAAAACTCACAGACAATACGAGGACAAACTGAGGACAATTCAGGCAGTCCAGAGTTAACCTAAATTACAGTGGTAGTTTCCAGGGGACATGTCCCAAATAGACTGAGAGAGACAGGGTGATTAGCCTCCTGCGGGGAGTTCTGAACACCTACAGGCTTTAAGTGGCAAATATTAAGGATGGTGCAAAAGTAGCGGTATTGCCAAATGATTCGACTGGATCTTAGAAATGAATTACAGTATTTAGAATTTTGATGCATATCAAACAGAAGTACAAGTGAATGTTTAACACGTTTAACACCCAGCTCTTTCTTTAAACAGTTTAGAGTTTAGAGAACTTTATCATATTAAGCTGATCAACACTACTGACCAGCCACCGTCACCCTGCTCTGATGTTCCCATCATGCCCTGGGACTTTCCTTTCATCCCTCCTTCCAATGTCCTCCTCCCCTCCCCCTCCCTCCCCCTCTGCTGCATCATGTCTGCAGAGTCACATAAAACACAGTCTCCATAGTAACCGGCTCCCTATGTCACCTTGTGACATCATCCTGCCTTTGAGATCCGCAGCACCCTCTAGTGGCCCGTGCTTTAAAAAGCAGCTTTTTCCTTAAAATCACATGATTAGCACAAAGTCACAAAGCGTTGCAGGACACTGGCGACAAAACTGATCGAATTGTTAGACACCCGCAGACAAAACAATTCTGTTTTTAGACCAGGTTCTGGATTTCACATAGTGGTTATGGAATATGGAGACAGTATTCTCCATTTCTTCCTCAAAAAGTGTAAGCAAAGTGGTGTCACTGCTCAAAAGACATACAGATCTAACATGAGACTCTCATTGCTCACACAGAAACAGACACACACCGACAGATATAGACAAAGCAAATAGACAAAAACAGTCACATGTTTACACAGAAAGACAGACAGGGAAAGAGAAACAGACATAACACACGTTAACCGATTCACACAGACAGACGGAGAAACAAAAAGCATGACACAGAATCAAACAGATGAGTTATTTCAAGCTAATGCAATACGTCAATCATCTATACTATACCATCCTGCTCTATCCTCTCAGCTACACTGTTCAGATTATTAACCTCAGATCTAACAGAATCTTTCTGGCATGGACACTTTGTCTTGCTTGTTCTTTCTTAATCGAGCCTTCCTTCCTCTGCTTTCTATTGGTATCACATCCCTGCAGCTCACTGAGTAAAGAAGACACTGCTGGCAAACAAACAGCCGCCATTAGAGCTCTAAATACTGCCATGCCTCTAACAAAGACCAGCAAGAAGTCACAAGATGACGTACCTGGAAATGAAGGATGATTGTCCAAATCAGGCCTAGAGTTAACTTTGGGTTTCCGTCTGTAATGTCGTCGTTTCTTATATTGACCAGTTTGACCTGCAACGAACAACCTGACAGTAAGTGGACAGCAAATATATATTTGCATATTATTGTGATAAATACATGTGCTTTATACTTGTCACATGAACTTCACAGAACAATGAAATTCTTTATTTGCGTATCCCAGCGATGTTAGGAACCTGGGGCCGAACCGCAGCGTCAGCCACGTTACAGTGTCCCTGTTGCATTGAGGGGTAAGAGTGGCAGCTTGGCGATGCTTGAGCTTGAACCCCCTACCAACTGATCGGTAAATGGTGAGCTAACATTTCCTATAATAAACTCTTATAATAAGACATGAGTAGCAAGTTATATTTATTAAACTATACTGCAAAAGTGGATGTGCATCTTTTCATTTGCATAAATAAAATATATTAAATGATTATCCTTTATAATAAATGAATATAATACATTTATTATTAATATATGATTATATTATTTGATCCTTTATTTATTATATTCTTTATTTATTATTAAAGGATAACAACAGCGTCAAGACATTGTTGGATGCCTACAAGAATGATGAGTAGGAGTGAGATGTACTTAAAATAGAGGCAATCCTGATCGGTCTCCAAGAGGGTCTTTACCAGATTTCCCTATATTGTCTTCAGGAAAGCACCAAAGCTTTGTTTAAACGCAGATAAACAAGGAACCTAAAGTAGGGAATTTCCCAAGATGCTTATTAGGCAGGGTATAGAACAGCTTTGTGGCAAACGCTGGAGGCTTCCTGAGCATTCACAAAGACTTGGTTTGAGACTCGGTTGGTGCAATGGGCTGCAAAGTGCCCCTGCAGTCTGTACCCTTGATGGTTATTTTTATAAATTTGAGAAGAACATGGGAGCGTCCTCAGAAGAGAAGAGCGACTGCTTCCACCAGGTAGAAGAACAAAATGATGAGAGCATGATGGGAAACTTTTGCTGCTGCTTCATGAAAATTATTCACTACAAATGTTTTTGTGGTCATTTTTTTTTTTTTTTTTTAGTATAAACACATTAGTTCTGCTAAGCTGTGTTTACTCATGTGTTTGTTACAAAAGCAAAGTTTGAGGGGATTTATAGCCATTTTTGATACTTCTGAGGCACAGCAGCATTGAAAATAACACTTATTACACAGGAACAGATGTCTTAAACAGCATAATTTGTATGACTACAAAATGACTGCATTTATTGTTTCTATTGTGTCTAATCTTCTCAGATCTCCCATTGTTTCTAAAGTATTTGGATAGTGAAATTAATGGAGTGTTAACATTTCTTTAAAGGGGCAGTCTGCTGCCTGTGTGGTGAGGCAAGCGGCCATTTCTGCCCACACCCCTTTACAAGCAAATGTAAGGTAATGACCATTTAAACAGACACCACACTCAAGAAGTGCGTGAAGAACGTGTGTTGTGTGGGTCTTCCATACCTGTCTCTGTTTGAGAAAGTCCAAGGCGATCTGTACGTTCTGCAGCCGATGGAAGCGCATGCGGCCCTTTTCTCTGGGCTGAAAACAAGAGTGAGAGACAAAATAAAAAAATGTGCTGTTGCCATTTATAGTTGTAGCGTACAGGCGATTGGAGAAAGGAGAATGTCTCTTGCAAGCCAAAAGCAGTGAAAGAAAAAGCAGCAAAGAAATGAAGGGCAATTGTTTAGGACTACTGGTAGCCATTAAAAAAACAATAGAAGCTTCTCTTAAAGTCATCACTCCATGCAATAACACACACCCTGTAACGGTCTGGAGTCATCTTTTCACAAAAACAAACAAAAGCACAATTTTCCTGCTTAAATCAGATCAGACACACCAGAAGGAGGCAAAGAAGCCACGCTAAGGTGAACACACACACGCATACACACACACACACACACACACACACACACACACACACACACACACACACACACACACACACACAGAAGATTGCAGGGGCCTGTGTGTAGAATGCAGGTGTAGTTAGTCATCAATGCAGCAGTGGGAACAACAGCAGCTCTACAAGATCTCACTAAGCACATGGACAGGATCAGATCTATGACTGGGGCAGAAAAGTACCAAATACCCAACTCCCAAGATGGGTGTCTCAGATGCTTCCTGTCTGGCTTTAGGGTCTTTACATGGGCTTTTTAATCCATTCAAATAACGAAATGTTAATGTTATTTTTGTCGCATCAACACAATTAAACATGCTGGATAACAGCAGATGAAAAATAAAGTCTCAACGCCACCTAGTGGCTGAATGCAGTACATTCACATTTATGGCATTTGGCAGACGCCCTTATTCAGAGTGACTAAGTAGTTGAGGGTTAAGGGCCTTGCTCAGGGGCCCAGCAGTGGCAGCATCGTGGTGCCGAGGAATAAAAAACTTGTGTTTCTTCTGATCGAGATCAAAAGCCTTAACCAATGAACTACTGTACCACTTCTAAACTTCTACACTATTAATGGTTCCCGATTCCAGAGTAGTGAAAGTAGAAAGGCTCAAACTGTTACAGTATGAATGATTGTGCATCAGGTCACTCCATCCAAATTTCATTTTCATGAAATGCATTTAACACAAGTGACTAATGATGAGAAGTTTAATTATTTTGTTATTGTACTTCGGGTCAATTTACAACATATTACATTTGAGCAACCCAGTAAAACATCTCTACATGTCTCTATAATCAGAAAAACTTATAAAAATTTAACATCAGATTTCGAAGTATATGTCACCTTTACTTTTGGTTTGAGGAAGAAAACTGGGGGCTTTCACCACCTCTGGATATTTCTCATCCAGCTGTGGTTGAGTTCAGAGACATTTGGAAGTAAAGGAATTGCAAATATGCAGGTAGTGGACTGGTAGTTATATGCACAGTCTAAAGCACAGTATGCAGCTTTATCATATAGCAGTTTATAGTGTGTGCAAAAGTTTGCACTCCCCATGGTTTCTGAGTTGAGTGTTTGAGTAAGAGGTAAAAAATTTTTGTATCCTATCCAGTGTTGGGGTTGAAAATATCTATCTATCTATCTATCTATCTATCTATCTATCTATCTATCTATCTATCTATCTATCTATATATATATATATAAAAGTCATTAATTACTGACTACAATGTCAGCATAGTATTTAACCGAAACGATCTGTTTTTTTGTATAGCTGCAGCAACAAGTTAAAATCCTCCACCATTCTTTACCGTCCACCACTGCATATTACTGCGTCATCAAAATCCACTGTTCTCACATGGACAAGAGAAAAAGGATCTTTTCATTTGAGTGAAACATGGGAAAATTTTGAATATTAAGTATAGCTGTATTAAAACTATATTCAATATAAAATACAAGTAATTTACATGACCACTAAAAGCTTCTAAAAAAACAAAAGCTAATGACTCAAAACAAAAAAAAAAAAAGCTAATCTTCAGGAACCTTCCCTACTACAGATGTAAAATCACTCAAAAGCACTTCAGCAGTTTACTTGCTTAGTAACATGTTGCATCCAACACTGATCCCAATGCTGTCAGAATTGTCGAATGCTACAGTCATCGTAAGACCGATAAAAATTCGAACCATCGTAACTCAGGGACCATCTGTATCTTATAGGTTTATACCACACTGCATATATCTGGCTTATAGGTACAAATAATCCACCGTTAACGCAAACAGGAGGGTGATGCCACATTTGTACAGCCTAACATAGAATCGCCGAGTCATGATTACTACGCTGCATAAGTACAACGTCTGCACGAAGGAAATACCAGAAACAAAAACCAGATTCAATGTAAATCTGCTTTATATGAGCATATAAAAATATTTGCAGGGCGTTTTATATATATATCACAGGGTTAAGTGCACGTCACTCGCATGCAGTTTTAGGACATCTCACACATACTCCCTGATCTCCATCCTCTCCATCCTCCACACCCAGCAGGATAAGTGGAGGGGCGCGAGACACGCACGGCCTCTGCCCAGTCGAGCCGCTCTTGTGCTGATCACAACAGAGAGGGATGAAAAATGAAAAGCTGAACATAAGCAATAAGAGGAAGGTAAGAGCAGTGAAGGAGAATTAAAATGAACTCGGCAAGAAGCGAACCAAAAAATGATTCTGAGAAAAGGGAATGAGCAAGACAGAGAGATAAGGAGGAGATATGGATGAGAACGAGAGAGAGGAGCAGTGGATTGAGCATGTGCAGTAGAAAAATAGTGATTCAGAGTGAGCAGTCACTCTACTAAGCCAGTGATCGACCCAGAGACCACCGTGTAGAGAGATCACTCTGAACCTGCGCTGTTGTAAGATCGTTTAGGTGTAGATGATGCTGAAGTCACACGTAACCATATCCGAGAAGCCATGTCTTATTACCATCTCTCATTAACTACTCGAGAGACAACACTATTCGGCACATACTGTAGTGTAACAGTCCAGTCAAATGAATTTGGAGCTGGTTTCTAGTTTATGTTTGTGTAAGTGAATATTTGTGTCTCCTCACCAGCGTGACTCCAGACAGCACCTCCAGCAGAGAGATGAGGTTGTGTCCATCTCGCAGGTCCTCGTACAGGTCTGTGATGTGCTTCCGGACCTATAGAAAAAGAGGGAAAAAATTAAAAATGGTGGATTTGTTTTTAGGCTCCTGGATTTAGCATATAGTGAATTCAGATCATTTGTAGATTAAAATACACTATACGGAAAAAAGTTTGTGGACACCTGACCATAAGATTCGTATGTGCTTTTTAACCATCCCACTCTACATTTAGTCCCCATTTGCTGTTATAATAACCTCCACTCTTCTGGGAAGTTTTCCCCACTAGATTTTGGAGTGGGCTTGTGGAGGCATGGGGTGCAGTCAGTGTTTCAATTCATCCCAAAGGTGTTTAATAGGGTTTAGGTCAGAGCTCTATAGCAGGCCACTCATGATCTTCCACTCCAACCAATGTTAACCTTCATGTAGCTGGCTTTGTGTACAAAAACAGTCATGCTGGAACAGGTTTGTATCTTGTAGTGGATTGAAGGGATAATTTAATGCTAGCACATCCTTAGACATTCTATACATTTGCGTGTCTCAGAATTTGTGGTAACTGTTTGCTAAAGAACCACGATGGGCTGAAAAGGTCAGGTGTCCCCGATGCTTCCTACTGTATAACCACACCTAACTCACTCTTAAGATTCTCACAATGGCAAAGAAACAATAATTATATATCGATATGATTTAATAATAGATAGTGTAAACTAGATGCTGTACTATCTTAATCCAGCAGAGGGCAGCAGGTGTATTGAAATATAAATAAGATTTACAGACACAAATACAAAAATTGTACAGGACACCTACATTTAATTAGTTAAATAGTTAGAAAAAATATCGCCACTGAAATGTTTTTGAATATTAACTAGCACATAAATGCTATAAGGACAAAGGATAGTACCATCATACAATATAACGTTCCTATGTAGATCTATGTAGAAATCATTGACATGGCAACCCAATAAAAGGTAAACACCAACCACCACCTTTCTTAATGCCATGTCAGCTTCTATGGCGATGTTGTTGATGGCGACTACCTTTAGAAAATAAACTTGATTAAAAACCTTTTTAAAAGTATCAGTAACAGAATAAAACAAGTATCTAAAAGCGGTAAAAGTATTACAATCCAGCAAAAGGTTTTTAATGGATGTTGCATTCTGATGAACATTTTGGGGATTTTTTTTCCTGATAATAAAAATGTATTTGTTAGTTTAAAGGGCGACTTCAAAAAGATATAAATTGCAATGAAACAAGAATACTATCAAATCCTGAGTTTTTAAAATGAAGAAACACAATAAATCGCCAATATCGGTCAAATCTATCAATTTCATCGTCAGTTTGAAAGGATGACAGGAATAAACCACCATGCTTTAGTCACAGCATTCAGGAATTTTAACCAGTTACTAAAGATGTAAAGAAAACTAGACCTTTTAGCTTTTTTTTTTTTTTTTTTTTTAGAGAAATCAGTAATCAGGTCAATCATGACTACAAATCAGCCACCAAAAAAAAAAAAAAACAGAAAAAAACCACAGTGTATGTATTAAGAATGCGATTACTTTAGTTAGTATCTGACTTGATCTAAGCGAACTTTGAACTGTGAATTCATGAAGCTTGGGTTTGCAGGAATATATACATATATAAAAATTATATACATTTTTCCCTTTATTATTATATTTTTTTTTAGGTATCACACAGGACATTTGCCTCTCTGTTTTCTCGCTGTTGCTTAACATATGTAAAAAAAATATATATATATAAAAATTTCGTCCAACAAAATGTGATGCCAGATGCATGAATATGAAAGTGTTTAGTTTTTAGGATTTTGGTTCATTAAATTAAGCACAATGTGAACTTGTGGCACTTTCACCATCTCAAGCATGCATTTGGCTACCAACCATCCCACTGCTTCAGTCACCTGTTAGTAAGTCTTTATAGTGTATAGATCATTTTATGCAGTGTGATATTATATACCATATGGACAAAACTAATGGGACACCTGACTTTTCCAGCCATATGTGGTTCCTCCCCAAACTGTTGACACAAAATTGGAGGCGAACAATTGTACAGGACGTCTTTGAATGCAGTAGCATTACATTGTCAATTCACTTGAATTAGGAGACCCAAATCTGTTAAAACAATGCTCCTGTACACATTTTCAGCTACATAAAGATACGTGGATTGAAGTACAGTAGTAGATCTTGAGTGGCCTGCTATAAAGCAGTAACCACAACACTAGTGACAAATATTGGGATGAATTGGAACACTGACTGCACCCCAGGCCTCCTCACATCACCTACATCATTACCTGACACCTAGAGACCATCTTCTCATAAGCGTGGAGGTTATTATATTCGTAAATGGAGACTAAATGCTAAATAGGATGTTCAAAAAAAAAGCACTTCTTAGGCTCAGGTGTCCACAAACTTTCGTCCATATAGTGTATATTCTATAAAGTGTGAGAAAAGGAACTTGTTAGTCATGGGAAGGAGGAGCCTTGCTATAGCACACTGGCCTTATGTGCTTTGCTACACCTGATCAGCCATGCCTGTACTTCCTGCACTGAATCAACTTTCACCACACCTCAGGAGGCTGGGCAAGTATATCAAATATATTATACTCTGAGAAACCTGAAGACATTTTCGTGATAAATGACTGTATTTGGATTGTGGTGTATATACACTTTATGTGCAAAAGTTTGTGGACACCTTATTATAAGATTCAGCATCCCTTTCTACATTTACTCCCCATTCACTGTTATAATAACCTCCACTCCACTGGGGGGAAAAAATTACACTGGATTTTAGAGTGTGCTTCTGGAAATGTGTGCTCCTTCAACCACAAGTAAGTCAGGTACTGATGCAGAGTGAGTAGGCCTGGAGTGCACTCACCAATCCAATCAATCCCAATGATGTTCAGTAGGGTTGACATAAGAGCTCTATAGCAGATCTTTCACTCCAACCCTTGTACACCAAATATTTATAGAGCTGGCTTTGTGCACAGGGGCTCTGTCATGTTGGAACTGGTTTGGGTTTCCAAATTTAACTAAAGGGCAATGTAATGCTAGCACATCCAAACACATCCTTTACAATTGTGTACCTTTAACTTTGTGGTAACTATTTGGTGAAGAACTACATTTTCATCTTCCTCTTCTTCTTTCAGCTGCTCCCATTAGGGGTTGCCACAGTGAATCATCCGTCTCCATACTCCTCTGTCCTATACATCTGCCGCTTTCACCCAAACTATCTGCATTTCTTCCTTCACCACATCCATAAACCTCCTCCTTGGCCTTCCTCTTTTCCTTCTTCCTCGTGGCTCCATCCTCAGCATTCTCCTACCGATACACCCCATGTCCCTCCTCTGCAGATGTCCAAACCATCTCAATCTCGCCTCCCTCACCTTGTCTCCAAAATGTCGTACATGCGCCGTCCCTCTAATAAACTCATTTCTAATCCTGTCCATCGTCGTCACTCCCAACGAAAACCTCAACATCTTCAGCTAATGCTAATGCTGTAATGCTAATTTTGTATAAAATTAAATGTTATTAATCTACAAAACAATGTATTCACCCACGATGAATGATTTAGAATAAATCCTGTTAGAAATGAATTGGAAAGCATTTTTGTGATGAGGGCTGAGTAAGAGGGTGGATTACGGGTGAAAGCAAAAAAGAAAAGTCGGCTAAAAAAGTGAACTCTTCTCACGCCGAGATAACAGGTTCCACAATAAGAAACTCAAGTTCCTTCAGAATGAGGTCATGCTTAGGTTATACATGTGTACAGAACAAACACACATACAATGTCAGAATTCAACAGACTGAAATAAGGGCAACTAAACACACTCGTTTCAACAGGCTGCCAGTCACGTGACATCACCTGCTATCAGCCACGTGACCCTGCTATCTACAATTCCACACACACACACACACACACACACACACACACACACACACACTGACGGAACTCCTGGTGTTGTAGAACACGTCTCGACACTTCTGATCGATGCACTATTTGTTGTGGAACGTTAAGGCTATCGAGTTCTTTTCCCTCTGCATTTGGAATGTAACTCCATTGGTGACGCGGAGTTTGGATTCGGAGCCTTTCTTTTTGATGGCCGCTTGTCAAGTAGATGAAGCAATTAAACTTAAAATAGACTGCGTGAACGCTTCGCATACAGAATTCACCCCTGCTGCACGTGTGCTGAATCATCCTTCTAAAATTATTTATAGAAATTCATTATTAATCGTTTTGAAAAATGAAATGGAAAAGTTCATAGAAACAAATCTAGAAAATGAAACACTTTTTATAGGCATTAGGACTAATGGGAATTTTTGTGGTAAACGTTATCCAGTGCCAAATAAATAATACTGTATGGAATATGATGGATTTTACCACAGAGCAGATGTGCAGTAATGTTCCATAACATCAGCAGCTCCATCTTATATATATAAATGAATATGTGTTGTGTAACATCGAAAAGAAAAAAAAAAATCAAACATCTCACTTTATCATCTTGGAGCATACTTCTCATCTCACATAGTCTCACATCATCTCATATCATCATACATAATTTCACGTTATCTCATCATTTCAGCTCGTCTCACATCAACTGAGATCATCTCATATCTTATATAATCTTACGTTATTATACATCATCCCACATCCATACACTACCCAAGCATTCTGTTTGGACACTTGGATGACATATTAACGGAAGAGGTTTGTGTGTCAGCATTTCCCCTCAACATCGGGGGGGTCTTCAGGACTTAATGCTTTTCTGGTTTCTGGGTCACATGATGCGGTGGTGGACCATCCCTTTACAGTAAGCAATAACAGGAACAAACTTTGACTTAAAAATATTCAATTAAGTAAGATGTCATTATAAAGAGTGAAATGTTCATTAATAATCTAAAAAGTAAAATCATAAGTTCAGCAGCACTTCGTGCCATGTGTTATACACTTTAGAGTCGATTATTTTTGTATAAAAACACAACGCATTGTGTGTAAGTCATATAAATAGAAAAATACTGTATAGTGTTTATTTTTTACCAAACCAAAGAAGTGAAAATGTGCCTTAATCAGTTAACAAGACATTTATGTAATAATGATAACAGTAATAACTACCAGTGGATCCATCACTTGGTAAACTGTTTGGTTTAGTAATTAGTCTGCTATTACTGAAGTCATTATTGCTGCATCACACTTGGCCACGTGGGCAACAGGTCCCTTAGTGACCACCGAGCAACGCACTTATTTGTTTCTACTGCTGTAGTAACACCACATCACATGCCTTTCAGTGATTCATATCAGTTTGCAATGTGGCACTAAACTCAAACAGCTCATCCAAAACCAAACACTATACTGACGAAAGTATTAGGAAAACCGATTTTTTCAGCCATATGTGATTCTACCTCAAACTGTTGCCCCAAAATTGGAGGCAAACAATTGAACAGGATGTCTCTGGATGTGGTCACATTACCTTTTCCTTTCACTTGAACTCAGAAACCTTAACCTGTTCCAGCATGACAATACCTCCGTTCACAAATTGAGCTCCATGAAGATAAGCTTAACATGAGCTGGAGCGGAAGATCTTGAGTAACCTGCTATAGAGCTCTAACCTCAACCCTATTGAACACCTTTGGGATGAATTGGAAGGCTGGATGTTCCCACAGGCCTCCTCACCTCACCTACATCAGTACCTGACTTTACTCAAACCCTTGTGGCTGAAAGAGCACAAATCTCTACAAGCACACTGCAGAATTGAGTGAAACATCTTCCCAGAAGAGTGGAGGTTATTATAACAAAAAAAGTGAGGACAATGTGTAATGGGATGTTAAAATAAAAAAAAATAAAAAAATATCTTGGGTCCAGTGTTCCAATGCTTTTACTCGTATAGTGTACCTAAACACATGTTCAGAAACCGCTACAGAATTAACCAGTCAGTATCTGATTAGCTATTTTCTTAATGGTTTTATATTATTAAATTAAATCAACATGGAAAAAAAATGGAGTGTCACACACCAAACTACGGAAGTCCTTAGAGGAAGCTTTGTTATTGCAAGATAATTACGTTGTGCTCACGAGAAAACTAAATGAAAAAGCACAACCTCTTAGGCTTTCCTAACCAAACCCATTCATAACACAGTATTCCTGAATCCATCATCATTTTATTGCTGTTCTTTGCAAAGCGCACTTGTTCCTATTCCTTCTCTTCTGATGTCCTCGATTACAGCCATCCAGAAGGTCACATGATTCCTCGGTAAATATAACCCACAATGTTCGGCGTTTGTGTAACGTTACGGCAGCGCTGTGCCAAGGCTCTCCGCCTGCAGTCTGACCCACATTACAGTATTGCGGCTTAAAGTTATGAGGTCACCAGCTCTATTACTCTGGGCACTGATTGGTCCCGGGTCCTGCTCTTAGAATACCCAGCATTCCTCATGCCTCTGTGTGCTTAGTGAGGTTGGCCAGATGACTTACAACCACTGCACTGATGTCTGCCATCATGTCACAAAGCAACACAAATTATACAGAATATACAGTAATACAAATAGCCTCATAACAACGTTACAAAAAAATCCACCAACTGAAAAAAAACTAATCGGCAGAAAGTCCCAATGCTTTCATCTGTCAAGAATTCTATCGTAATCTACAAGAGCAATTCCAGTAAAGTTGATAAAAAGATTACTTTTGTTGTTACCGTGTGTCGTGACTACTCGGTATCATGCAGTTTGTTGTATTATGATACGGCACATATCACATTCATCCTGCTTCAGTGACACGGCAGATTGCCGATCATGGGAGCTGCATTTGATGGATTATGCCGTATGTTTGTTATCTTATCTCAATAGTTTACTGACGATCTATCTTGAATCAAACCAGTGCGAGATCTTACAACGCGTCCCACGGCTGAACGATGCGCGGTTACGACGTTTCGACAGAGACACAACTACTGCCTACAAAACTGCATTCACTGTGTTGAAATATCTATGATGGTCTACTGATAAACATCTGTAAGATTGCGCTCAAGCAAGAGACTCCGATCTGATTGGCGTAATATCAATCAGGGTAATTTCTCTGTTCAAACGACAGCTAACATGTTTACATTTTTGGATGTTACTACATTTAAATGTCAAAAAAGTATTAGAAATTCTATTTCTCCTCCCCAACCCCCCTAATATTGTTCATTGCATCTGTTTTACTTCTCCTGTCATACACTATACGGACAAATGTTTGTAGGCACCTGACTATAAGATGGCTACAAGGGTATAAAAATAGGGTACTGATGTAGGTGTAGATGAGGAGGCCTGGGGTGCTGTTGGCATTCCAATTCATCCCAAAGGTGTTCAATAGTTTTGAGATCAGATCCCTATCGAAGGTAACGCAAGCTCTCACACTCAAACCCATGTAAAGCGTAACTTTATGGAGCTGTTCCCAAGAGCACTGCTACGCTGGAACAGGTTTGTTGAAGGGTAAAATCTTAGAAGGACATTGAGGATTGATTTAAAATTATTCTACTATGCTGGTCATTTTGTTATACAGTATATGATGCCAAGCGACAACTTGGGCATGACGAAATTCTAAGCTAAGCGGTTTTTCTGAAACTACAGCACAAATACCGCTAACACAGCACTCAACATGAATCAAATTAAGATTCATGCAACAATTTCAATTAGCCAAATAATGGCTAGCTGTATTAAACCATTGTTATTCCATCCATGTTGTAAAACAATTTCTAATTCTTTATGCCAATACACAAATAATAAAACTTAAAATGTTACACGGAAACAGTAAAGAGCGTTGGATACGAGAAGCTCAGAGTGTTTGTAAAATGATCTGTTGAGATTAATGTGTAGGTACTTTTCAAATCTCTGTACTGTCCATGCAAAAAACCTTATAAGCTCTGGTCACGAGTCCTGTCCGTGAGGTGTATATACACTGTTTGTCTCTTTGAATTAAAGCACTTATCAGTGAAGGTTGTACGACGTGACATTCATTTTTTTACAATGCTATTAAATTGGATAGCAGGCACAATGACTGCAGTACAACCGCATCCGCCATCTTGTCTGTTTTGAGATGAATGATTTACAGGTCCACGTTACATGACTAAAAAATTTCTCTCAGCCTACAATAACTGATTATTGTATACACCTCACCCATACACCCAAACATGTAGGCTGTAACTGTGGTACTTTTTATTTCAGCTAACCCACTTTTAATACCGCAGGCATAACCAGGTTCGAGTCTTTAACTTGGACAGTGTAGGCCGGATTAAAACATGTCTTTAATGTCATGTTCGCCCTAATATCCTGATTATGTCACATTTATTATACAGTTTATCTGAATTAACACTCCTGGAGCCTGAACACACATCTACTCCACACATTTTAATCATCGGACACGTCCGTGATGTCAGTGTTCATCTCTATTAAAAGCAAAACGCAATGAAAACATCACGCCATGTTGGACTGTACCTTGATAAGATGCTTGTTGACCCATTTGGTGAAGGTTTTCTTCTGCACCCTGTCTCGCTCATCTGCGAAGGAGGACAGATAAAGAGGGGGGATTGGGAGGGATAATGAAAAGGAAGGAGAGAAAAAAGGAGAGAGTTTAATGCTGGAACAGCATGAGAACTGCAGTGTCACTATTGTGTACTATTTAAAATGACAGAGAGAGAGAGAGAGAGAGAGAGAGAGAGAGAGAGAGAGAGAGAGAGAGAGAGAGACTCTTTCTTGCATTTAGACCAAGATCTAAAAATATAAAAATATACAGTAAGGGAGATTTTCCAGCAAATGATGCCATACGAATGTTCTGATCACGCCATCTGTGAACAAGGTCCCTGTCAAACAACATTCACCATATCAAATTGAACTTGATGGAAGTTAAAAATAGATCATTTTGATCAGAGACTCTCAGTTCTTTTTTAGATGACCTAAATATTCACTGACCTTGAACATCTCCACATGGGACAATTAGACTCATTAGCCAAACATTGCACATCTCCATCTCACACCGTGTGTAATTGTGAAGAATGTAATTGTGTGAGGAATAAAACACACATTACCTAGACCAGGACTACCTTCAGTCCCAGAGTACACAATCAAAGCATTTATGAAAATCTAAACACATACATATACAACAGATGAGGTACAGGAAGCTCAGTGTGCTGAAGAAGGTTATATGTAATGGATAATCCAAGGTTGGGTGTGTGATAAACATTAATGGCAAATAACTGGCAATAGTGTTAAACTTCATATCAGGCAAAGTCTTCAGCCAGAATCGACATGTTAAAGATTTTACTTTTTGCGGTGCAAAACTGACTGAATGGATAAAAATATTTTATTTTATTTTCATATTCTACATATACACCGAACCAGAACTCTGCCCCATACGCTACAATAATGCAGTGCAATAAGATTACATTTATGTAAATAAGTATTAATACACTTTTTAAGAGCAAGCAAGAGAGAGAGAGACAGAGAGAGAGAGAGAGAGAGAGAGAGAGAGAGAGAGAAGAGAGAGTAAGAAAGATACAGAAGGCAAAGAGAGAGACAGAGTGATAGACAGAGTAAAACGAGAGAGAGAGAGAAACAAAGAGGGAGGGATTGAGAAAGAAAGAAAGAAAGAAAGCAAAGAGACAAGAGTAAGAGACAGAGCGAAAGAGAGAGAGAGAGAGAGAGAAAGAGAGAGAGAGGGAAAGGGAAAGGGGGAGAGAGGGAGAGAAACAGAGAGAATAGAGGGAGAGAAACAGGGTGACAGAGAGGGAGAGAAATAGAGAGACAGAGAGAGGGAGAATGAAGCACAAGGACACATTCTATTAAATTAAACACACTTTAAATTGAATTGTGTGCATGTGTCTGTGCCTTATATCTGATAATAAGCTGTTGGTATTAATACCTTTTGCTGTTTTTATAGATTTCTCAAGATCCTCTCGTTTGCCAAGCTCATCTCGAGCCTTGACCACCGAATCGATAACGACAACTCATTAAACAGCACGCAAAAATCATCTTATAACTTTCTCACTCTATAGCGGACTGTATGTTACCATGGTTACAAGGCAGCGCATTTATGTGCAACTTAAGGTGATTCAACTTAAACATTACTACCGTAATTTAATATAAGCCACACCCACTGAATTTTACAAATATTTTTATTTTGAACATAAATAAGCTGCACCTGTCTATAAGCTGCAGGTGTCTACACTAATGTACTTTACACAGGCTTTAACAAAAGACACGTTACACATGGTGTAACGGGTGAAATATGTTGCACTTCCTTTAAGAGCAGAGCGGTATTTTGGGAATAGCCTGGCACTGCATTTTTCCGGTATTACTGCATGTGTGCAAGATGAGGAATATGTCCTTATTATTTTCTGATGCTCATTTCTAAGTTTCTTTGACTAACCCGTAACGCTGTTGCCAAGAAAAATAAAAAAAGCACGCGTTTTGGAAACCTGTCTATGCTTATATGATTTCTGTTGCACCTGGAGTTAGCGAGCTCTCCCTTCACCCAGACTCAACGGGTTACAACGGCTTGTATCTAAACAGTAGCCGACCAAGTAAATCATTGTTCACTTCCTCGTTCCTTTCACAACTATTTCTCTCGGGAGTTTATCTTTTGTCATCGTCGTGCGTTTAAAAAAAAAAAAAAGTTTTTTTTCTCCCGATGTCGTGCAGCTCAGAACACAGGTGAGGTGCATTTTTTGGTTTCCGTTCGGAAATTTCATTGGTCTAATGTTATGGGGTTCAGTTTTTTGGCTTGAAGTTTGTGAAACCGGGAAAAACCCAGGAAAAATTCATAAATAAGCTGCTTCGTTGTTTGAGCCGGGGGGTTCAAAACGTGGGAAAAAAGTAGCAGCTTATAGTCCGGAAAATACGGTAATTTGGGATTGGGGTGAAGCTTTTATAGTGTTTATAGTGTCAACTGGTAATCTGACAGAGGGGATAAAGACATATGTGTGTGCAAGTACTCCAATGGGTAAAGGATCTGCCCGCCTGCAACACGCACCTAAAAAAAAAATACTGTATTTTCAAAAACCCGTGTGAACCCACAGAGCAAATTGGGCAGGTTTGAGTATTACAGTGCTGCATCAACACGCCAGCGCAGTGAGGCAGCCAGGCTCAGAATAGACAGTGACACCAGAGATTAAATGTAAATTTCATCCATCCTAAACCTTCTTTTATTCCTAGTTCCCAGTCATACTGTTTAAGCTGCTTGGTTGATGGAGTCGCTATAACAACTTAGCGATAGAGAGGCCATGTGGCATGAAGTCTCAATGACCCACTTCATTTCTGTGATAAGAGCATACATTACATCACACTCACAAACTCCCTCAGGGTCAACATGGGCACTGTGCATATTTATCTTTTTCAGTTTCGCATCAAACACCGGTTGGTTTATTAGTTAAAGCATTGGGAGGCTTGGGTTTGCAAAACAGAATTTTGGAACGAAAGAATTTAATGTTCATAAATATAGAACAGGGAATATGTTTTAAAGGATAAGCAAACAACACACCCGAATAATTCACACACATTTACACACTGGGAACAGCAGATTGCAACACATGCATTTGCAAGTTTTTCACCGGAAGACACGTTTAACTGGTTTGTCGTCGTAAAAGCGGCTTTCATGAAAGTATCAGTGGGACTTCAATGGCAACCACGGGTTACTTTTACCCTGACAATGTGCTCATTAATTCAATATGTAAGACTAACAATTCAGTCAAGAGCAGTAAATCAGTCCTGTCATTTTGAATGTCCACTATTTTTTACTATTCATAGTAAATCCAGAGTACCACCATTGTTTACTACGTCCTCGTAAAAACTAAACAATGCACGGCAAACTCTTTCTACTTGAAATCTGTCGAGAAGTCAGTACTTTTGCGTGTAAATGTACGCAACTATTTCGTAACATTGATATCGCAAAAAATGAGAAATTTGTAATGCTATCTACAATCAATTGTAAAAATAAATAAGTGAATAAAACATTGAATAAATCAATACATCATGTAAACAGGTTTATAATACATCATGTAGCCGTATCTCTAGACTGCATAGTACATTTGAAATTCTCAATATAATGATTTGTTCATTCACAACTCAAAAAACTGGTTCAGGTTTGATCTGGTCTTAACTATTTATACCAAAGAGTCGATTAAGCAAATAATGAATGAATGAGTATGATATCAGTCAAAGTTATGAATGAAATTTAACCCTTAGCTGGGTACCTTTCTTTATTAATCCAATGTAAGAACACAGTTTACAGTAGCTACTTGTTTTCTACTACAACAGATTTACCTCAGTGACCAAGTTTACCTCAGTGTCAGCAAACGTCTTATTTACGTCTGGAAAATGTCAATGCTTTTGTAAAGAAGTACGACATCATGACTAGAAGTCGACCGGAAAAGCTAGAACTGTGACTATATAAAGCAGGCAGTGTTTCCACCTGCCGTGATCATAACTAACAAATTCCTGTAGCTTTTATTCCCTTATGTCGGCTAAATTGCAATTACAAGAGTGTGTCCCGGGCTTGAAGTTCTTATCATTCGTTCTTCAACTATCCTTATCTATTTCATTGAGAGAATAAGAATAACTTTTGGAGAGAGAATGAGAATAACATTTTTATATAGAGAACGTCAGTAACTTTTTGAAACCATATTGTTAGTGAGCCTCCAACCAGCTGTAGTTTAGGCTACAGGCAGACTCAGGAACCGAAACCAGTGCACTAAATGGAGAGGCCTTTGTTGTTCAATAAATGTTTAATTAAAGCAATTTTCTGTATCACGTCTTCTTCATTAACTATTATATGTTAAGATATGAAGGGGAGGAAAAAGAAAATCGGCCAAACATATCGTCATCATATATCGGCGATCAGCTGCCTTAAATTCAAAATATCGGCAAAACCCATATCGGTTGACATCTAATCATGGCGTAACAATTTATACTTAAGAAACGTTTAATTAATGAATATCACACAATATTTAAGAATGTATGTAAGTCTGGTGTTTAAAACTTTGATTCAAAATTGATTTCAGCTCAATCTCAAAATCACAATCAATCAAAAGTAAAAATACAGATATCCCAATCCCATTTCCCCCTACTTTTGAAATAACACGTGAAGTTTTGACCGGTAGCTTATCCTAACTCTATACCAAGTTCTTAAAAGTACTTATGAGCTTCAGCTATTCAAAAAAATCACCCACAATGATGACAAACATTAATATAATCGTTATCTGGGTTCGTGTGAAAGATCTGTACTCTCTCCAAAACATACAAGTGAATCAAATAAAAAAAAAAGCAAATCCGATTGGACCCCTAAATCACTGCCTGCAAACATTCAAGGAGTCACGCTTCTCCGTCTCTGTGAATCTACTCTTTTGTATGACACACTCAAAACTTGTTACACAAGAACTTCCCCTTCCCCAAAATATAACCGTAGACCATAATAAACACAAAGACGCTGGCAAGTCGGTTATTCAGCTAGAGCAACAGCCACAGAGTAGCACACGTTCCTTTATATATACAGGGAGCCATTAAGGTATAGTGCTACAGCAACCCACACACACACTTTACTGTAAACAACCAACACCAATCACCAATCAGACCCACACATACGTGATCAGGAACTCGCACACGTGGTGATCGAGAACCCACCCACATACAGGAACTGACCTGTGCAGCACATGAGCGTGAGCAGGTGAGCATTGAGTCTCTGTTCATTATAGTAGTCCGGCCACATTCTTTCCCTGTTTGCTTTGCTTTTACTCCTCTTTTAGTTTAGAATGTGTGACCTTTTCCTCATTTTCTTCCTCTTGAACCATGTCCTCCTTTAATCCGATCGACTCCAGAGAAAGGTCCGAAGAGAAATCTGAGCTCAAGCTAAATCCCGGCACCTGAGGGAAAACTGGTGAGTGTGTAACTCGCAGTCGCTGCCATGGCAGACTTGACACTCTGGCTCCCACGTGTGTGTGTCATGCACAGACTGAGAGCTCCTCCCCCACCAAGGTCTAGAGTTCCCCTCCACATTCAAAGCTTCGTCAGCACGACTTCACACACTGCTCTACCCAGGAAAAAATATGTACGCTCGCACGTCACACCTCACTCAGAACCTTATCACTTCACCAGAATCACTATCTGTGGAACCTTCTAGACAAGTCAGGCTGAAAGGATGAACAAAAAGAGAAGGGAAAAAAAAGCAGAAGGACAATGTTTTTACACTCAAGGGTGTAATATTGTTTCCTTTATCACAAGGAAGTCATAAGGAAGTCCAAAAGAACAGTCAAGCAGGAGCAGGATGTGTCCTTTTTTCATGATGTCTTTTAGGACGCCACTGACTTAATAACAGTTAAATGCAAATCAACAGCAGGCAAATTCTGATGTTCTGCATCGAATACAGCACGTGTAATGTGGTGTGGTGTGGTGTGTGTGTGTGTGTGTGTGTGTGAAGCTCTGCTGCAGTGATGCAAGCAAAAACAAAAGTGAAAGTGAGCACTCAGGAGGGAAGGACCAGGAAAACATGGGGATTTCTGGGAACTCCTGAACACTGAGGATTCTCAATCTGCTCCCCAAAAAAGGAGGAAAAGATGGAAGAGAATACATTTCTTTGGATGATATGGTATAGGAATGTTATACTTTTATATAATAAATTGCTTTGAAAGAGAAAGTTGTAAAAGCATGCAAAATCTGATTAGGTTTCCACGGTCTTCATACTGGTCCTTCAAACAGAACCTGTGCAGCTTGTATGTAGAATCCTATAATCCACAGGTTCCCCCTATAGGAAGCAAGGCATCCTGATCCTTTTTTCATGGATCTGTATATGTGTCTTCTCCTTTCCAACTTCAAAATGCATTTGCTCTTATATTGCATGACACCATCGCACTTTCCTGTCCACAATTCCGCCTCTGAAATGTTCCACGTAAAGTCCTAGACCAAGGACACTGGAGTAAGTAAAAAATCAAAATAAAAAACTGGAGCCGCTGAGGAACTTCTGTCATTGGAATTACACCTGTTATAAGTTTCACCCCATTTGTAAGTCAAATGAATCCATTATAAAGGAAGGATATGAAACTGAGTATAGGATCCCTGTGATTTCCCAACTTCCAAACTGAACTAATCAATAAAACCACTAAACAATCAGAGAGTCAGCAGAACAGCAGAAGTCTCACTCTCAGAGCAATTTGCAAGAACATCACACACAATCACAACACAATGGTCACAGACGAGTCAATCAGCAGAAGCCACTCAGGAAGGACGCCTTTTTAATCAGTCACAGTTCAAAGGTCGACTGATCCAAACACACGAACACAAACTCCCACTTCCAGTGCTGCATCGTCACTCCCTCCTCCTTTCCCTGAACAGCGTCACGCTCTCCATCGTCCTGCTGGTTCCTCTCCCTCTCTCGTCCTCTCGTCCGCTGTCTCTGCTGCCGTTGTCTTCGTGGCGGTGCACCTCTCCCTGAATTCTTCTGTGTGCAAGTCTTGTTGCGTAGCTCTGTTTTCCTGCAGCCCTCCGAACTATAAATATCAGAGCTTACGCTCAGAGCTAATACCACACAGCACGGTTAAACCTCTCCCTCCCTCTTTCTCCCTCCTTCTTATCTCCGCTAATCTCTTTCGGGAGCCTGGAGTCCACTATCCAGTTTTGCTCTGTCACATCCTTCCTTCATCCGTGCTAGTTTTGGGTTTGTGTTTCGGTATCACTCTTTCTCATCCCCCTTTCTCCGACTGTGTAAGTAGTGACGCTCTGAGGCTGGCACCATGCATGTCCGCCCCCCCCTCCTGCCACACTGTCCTTTGTGAGCAGCAGAATGAGCGAAACCTGTGGGAGTTCGAGGAAACTTCCGATCAGGCGGCGATGTTATGAAACAGAGAGGCAGGCTGAGCTGAGTTTGAGAACAGAGTGAGCCTAGAGAGACAGATGGCTCATGTTCAGCTGCAGATGAATTTCTGTTATTGGCTGAGCTTCTGCACGCCAACTAGCCTCCATCATCCAATTAGCCTCTATTACAACTGTGCTCCCTGTGACCACTGATTAGCAGAATTAAATCAAATTAATGCTGAGACATGTGCAGCAGCGCTTCTACTATGTTCCTGCAGAATCTATAGAGATGCTTCTGAAAGCTTGAAAACATAGTCAATATATTATAACTGTTATATTATTATTATTATTAATATTAATATTAGGCATGTTCATAAACACAATATATACTTTGCCGTTTATGTGCCTATATGTTCTGAGATCTGTGTCCAACAACATTTTTTAGTTAAAAATAAAGCAAAAAACTGTTCTGCTTCATCTGACACCTGATAATTATGACTGCATTATCAGGTACACTATATAGATAAATGTTTGTGGACACCTGACCATATAATTCGTTTTTTTAACATCCCATTCCACATTTACTCTCCATTTGCTGTTACATTTCCCTCCACTCTTTTGGGAAGATGTTCCACTAGATTTTGGAGTGTGCTTATGGAGATTTGTGCTCATTCAGCCACAAGGGTGTTAGTAAAGTCTGGTAATGTAGAGTGATAAGACTCGGAGTGCGGTCAGTGTTCCAATTCATCCCGAAGGTGTTCAGTAGGGTTGAGATCAGAGCTCTAGGAGATCTTCCACTCCAACTGATTTAAAGCATATCTTCATGGAGCTGGTTTTGTGCACACATTGTCATGCAGGAACAGGTTTGAGTCTCCTAATCCATCCAAATGCACGCTATACAAGTGTGTGCCTCCAACTTTGTGAAAAAAAAGAACCACACATGGTTGGAAAAGTCAGGTGTCCCAATATTTTTGTCCATACAGTCCAATCATACTGTTTTTTTTTTTTACTCCTTATTAAAGATATTACCTTGAGGATTATTAAGAAATATAACATTATCGGGTTGCTTTTGGTTTTCAATTTCTTCAACTCTTCATTTTGTTGGATTTTTTTTTTCTTTCAAATGATTAAGAATATCTATATATAAACAATCAAAACAAACAAAAGGAAAATTGATTTTTTTTTTGGTAATTAGGGCTGTACTTTAAAAGAGTATGATATTATGATTCAGTAGCATGAAAAATGAATGATGGTATAACCAAACAAACAAAGTTTTAAAAAATCTAATTTGCACCAAAAAAATAAACCCTCACAAAAGTGCCAGGAGTTAAAATCTAGTCCATGGTCCACCTCACTGTGGTTAAATGTGGAAAATACTGTCACTAAAACAAGCATTTTCAGCACAGTGAGTCTCTGGGCGTATTCCTCCTTACTAAAGAAATGCTGGAGAACAAAAGTGTGTCTAGTTTTACAGTTTAGTGCTCGAAGACTCTATGACAAATCTCGTACAATTCTTTCACACCGGCCAGAATCTTCATTGAAACACAGCCGAACACCAGCACTCACAGAAATGAGAATACTGCTGTGGTGCAGAGTTGTGAGAGTATTATAAGTAATAAAGCAGTAATACAGTGTAACACACTGTACACTGAACAAAGCTGTGATCAAACTCGGCGCTCAGACTGAGTAGAGCTGAACAGTGACACACAGTGATGAGAAAATCACATCAATCACACAATGAATACGCTCGAGGCTGGTCAAGCAAATAGATGGTCTGAAAGTCCAGAAAGACAAAAGTCATTTAGATCTGTACATCTTAAACAAGTACACACAATGACACACACACAATGACACACACACACACAGCTGCTGTCTCCACCCAGAATGACCCAGTGTTTTACTTCCTATTATAGCTAATAATAATCTGTACTGTACAGAACTGTGCACTCACACACCCACACACACACACATGCACGCACCCACACATACACACTTATTCATGGAGCAAATAAATGCTGCAACCAACTAAATCTAAACCTTCACATTATCCTCAATAACCAAAAAAATGCATCATTTGGGCTCTTTATTTCCCAATTACTATTTTAAACTAACACACACACACACACACACACACACACACTATTAGATTTGTATGGGTTTGCTCTATCATTTATTACAATTATCCAGCCAACAGATGCCACAACAATATGCAAAAGAAATGTCCCTAATATACTGTATATGAACGCGAAGCTCCAGAAGAGTTCAGAGTGAACAGAAGCACCATGAGCAAATGTCACAAGTATAACAGTCACATCTACAACAGAGGAACACAAGCATCAGGATTCAGATTCAACTCTAACTGATTCATTGTGCAGCCCACAGAGGGCGCTACACTGAAACCTAAAAGTCACCTAAAATATCACACTTCTCTGTTTTTGTCTCACACACATGCAAGATACAGCACCTGGGCTCTGGTGCTCTTCAGGCTTTCCTGCTGAGAAGAAAAAAAGGGCCAGGTGGCTGGATAATGTCACATTTCTTCCCTCATTTCTCTGACACTTCTATCATCTTTCATTCCTCATGATTTCAACCAGAACCTGAAGGTTCACAGTCCTCTTTCTCCTGGTCCTACATACACATCCTGAAACCTTTTATGTCCGACTCTTTTTCTCCAGCGGATAATCTCACCTGCAGGGGCTTTTTGAGGGTTTCATGTCTGGGTTGTTTAACAGGAATCTAATTTTCTTTAGAGTCTTTGTGACAATGGGTATTGATAAAAGTGCTCAACAAATAAAAGTTAAATTTAGCCTGATTGCCAATAGTAAACAATTAATATTCTGTCTCTATACTTTCTCAAATCAAATGTGCCCCAAACAATCGAAAAGAAAATGTACTGTAGCAGTACTTAACACTGTCTAGTGATTTAAAAAAAAGCTGTCGTTTGGTGGAAAACAAACCCGAAATGAAGTCATTAAACTCAAGCATGTTGGTTTAGACTTGGTTTAGACCAGGGGAGGCTTTTTTTGAACATTTTTTAATGAACATTTTCTGGTAGGCATGCTGTTGTAGTACGAATGTGTGTATGTACGTTTTGCTGCTGCTATATATAAAAAAAAATAATAATATATGGGCTGTCAATTAAAATATTAAATTGCGATTAATCACAATTGTCATGATTTAACCCGTGATTAAGCGCAACTTAATCGCACATTCGTATCTGTTCCAAATGTACCTTTAATTTATCATTTTTAATTCACATACATCAACAAAAGGAACTTTTGCTGTTTCCACACGGGCAGATTTTGGTGCTTGAGTTGAGACAAATGTTTACTGATTAAAAAGAAAATTGGGGGAAGTTTTTTTTTTTGTATATCTGAGTAAATAAAGGATGTGAATGAATGTGTGTTGCATTGAAAGTTTAAATTTCGCCTCTTTAATTTAATTACATTTTTAATAAAAATGGTCAAATGAAAATGCGCACTGAATCATATATATATATATATATATATATATATATATATATATATATATATATATATATACACACACACACACACACACACACACACACACACACACACACACACACACACACACAGATACTGTATAGTATATGTAGTATGTACCATAAATTGCTGTTTTGTTATATCTACAGACATCTTCCTCAGTAGCATTTTTTCCATGGTCCGGTACTTGGACGTGACTCAGTGGTTGGGAACCTCTGGCCTAAACTGTTTGCATTCAACTTTACAGTCAAAACTTGACTTTCAAGTCAAAAGCTACAAAAGCTGGAATAAATGGCTTTATATAGAATGTCCCCTCTATTTGGCTATAGCATGGAGAAAAAAATAATCATCAATGTTTGTTTTGTTGTTAGTAAAAATCCTGCAACAGTTAACATGTGGTTTCTAATAAGTTACTAATATACAGAGAATCTCTTTTTAATGTGTGACTCGGTTTACTGCTGATGCTTTAAAGCAGCCGTGGTGAGTTTCCAGACTTTCTGTGTAGGAATTAGACATCGAGAGGGTGTTTTAGTTAGAGATGAAAAAGTTCTCCAATTCATAAAATAACACACAGCGATTTCAAAGCAACTCAGGTACTACAGCAGAATTTCTCCTGTCTAATAGCAGAATCTATAGTTAAATTTAGCAGTAAGTCATTTGAGATAACAGTCAGGGAGGCCACAGGAAAAGGAAGAGGAAGGGCCTAGAGAGGAAATTAGCATGGAACTGGCAAAACGTGTTCGAAACAGAGAGTCATGAAGACCGAAAAGTGTACCGTTAAGAGCTGCAGCTGCTCGTCTGATCCGGCGTCTGCAACACAGCCACACGCCGGCCGCGGTAACGAAATGCACGGTGACAAACAGCATAGACGTCCACAGGGCTGGATTCGACAGCTCCATCACCGTCGCTCACCCGCTTTGCTTACACACACGTAAATCTCCTGAACTACAGCTGGACCGTGATAACCGGGAGCTGGCACGCACAAAGCCCTGTGTATTGTTAGTTCACGATGCACAGAGCACCATGTCCATGTCCTCGTTCTCTCTGAACGTTTCGCTGAACAAATGCAGGAGAAGAAAAGAGGATCTAAGCGTCACTGAAGTTTCTGTTTAATTTTATTCTGCTCTGCATATGTTAACTCTTTAGCTGCATCATCCTCACTGAGTCAGTTCCCTCTCCCCTCTCATACACTTCTCATCCACACACACACACCCCCACACACACTTTGAATGAATTCCTTTCTTGTGAAGCAAGTGCCTGGAGTTTAGAAGTCACAGAAAATGACTAAAATAGGAAAATAAAGGGATGCTCACAAAAATCTATGCTCACAGTTTACCTTCCTGAGCCTCACTGAACACCACTCTGTGTGTGTGTGTGTGTCTCGGTGTGCGGTTGCACATGAGCCTGCCAATATGCCTCTCTGTTTATACTTGTGTATCTCAGTTGCTATGAGTGCGCATTTCCCTTCACTACCATATTTTGTGCGGTCCCCGTCCCCGTCTTCGGCGTGTGGTGAAGGCAGCTGCCTCCATCGAGTCATCTTAAAGTAGCAAATGGTGTTGAAGTGGGTGTGATGCTCACGTGTGCTCATGGAATATAAGGATGGGCAGGAGACGTTACAGAGAGCTGTCCTGGTCACAGTGCCTGTCACTGCACTCGGTGGTTGACAGCAACTACTGTATGTGACAGGACACAGAGCAGGGAGACGTACATTTCTTAGGTCTGGAGCTGCTAGTAATCCTGCAGTAGCCCCTGGTGATGGTGGACTATACATGAACATAAGCAAATGCTCATGATGACTGTCTTTATAAAAGCCTGGGGGTCTTAGTCATAATATGGGGTAATGGGTAGAAAGAAGGACAAAGAAAGCACAGAAATATGTTGATTCACAGTTCAAAAATTTTTTGATGTACAATAACTAGGTATAACTCTTTCCAAAAATGACTGCCGTTATATCTGAACACTGGTCATGCACCAAAATGCATGTGTGAATATGTACGCTGTATTAACAGGTTATTCTGGTGTATTAGTGGGAAGCAGTAAATAGGTAGCTACACATGTTGCATTCGGCTAGCTAATAGCTACCAACCAGATTGCACGACAAAAAAAAACTGCATAATATTTTCCACCTCTATCAAAACTTACAGCAGCTCACATATCCGGAGGACAAACACTTATTGGCCTTCCGAACTGGTTTTTCTAGACAACAAATAGCGTATGGAGAAAGTATGGCCCAAAGCCAGTGGATTTTGAGTCGTGATGCTTTGCTAGCTACATTCGTCTATGCTCCGTTTTAAATATAGCATAAATATAGATAAATCGCACAAAGACCAAATGTTCCCCTCATAAGCACATGAGCTCAAGCTTAAGTTTGAATGTGTGCTTGAGCTACTTGTGCATAAAGGGATGCTTCAGTGTTTGCTAGCTGCTGTAATACCACCTAATGCAGACAAACGATATCTGCATTCGATAAGCCTTTTGCCAACTTACTGGGCCAGTGACTCCTGTGGTGCTTGATATAGGACATATAATAAACCCTTACAGCTATTTGGCAGACAGCTTTATTTAAAGTGACTTACAATTATGTCCTTCACACAACTGAACATGCAGTTAAGGATCAAGGGCCTTGCTCAGGGGCTTGACAATGAGCTTTTAAACAATTTTTAATATACAGTACAGTGAAACCTCGATACTCACAACCTTGACATCCGTGACTTCGATAGTTCGCGGCTTTTAATTTGGACCCGGCTTAAAAGTAACTCGCAAAAATCTAAACGTTCGCGAGAAGCCGCGAGCGGCTCGATAGTCTGGAGTAACATTTTAAAAACAGTTTGTACTAATAAATTACATACAAATGTTTGAAAAACTATTTTATTATTGTATTCTTCATTTAAAGTAGTAAATAAAACATTAATGACAAGGAAATCACAATTTTTGTTTACACTACAGTACATGTAAAATTCCCCTTGAAAAAGGAACCATCAAAAGTAGTCAAAACCTCACAGATCTTTGTTACTCGCGAGGGGTCATAGAGGTCGATATCGGTTTTTACCGATACCAATAGCTATGTTGGATGGTACTTCCAATAATCGATTAATCAACCGATAGTTTTTAAAATAAATACTGGATAATTTATTTTTTTTAAACACTCCATGTAAAATAGTGCTGTACTTTATTACAAAAATAAAAAAACAGAACTGAATCATGAAAACATGCTAAATGAAATAAATATGAATATTTAATACATCATTATAATTCTATGATTAATAAATCGTAAAAACAAACAGCACGGGGCATCAGTGATTCGCCTCTGGAGGCTGGAAAGCCAGAAAAACTATCGGTATGGATTTTTGCTGATAGCCGATCGGTTCAGCAACCAACTAATCGATAAAACCGATTAATCGGCCGACCTCTACTATAGGCAATTAGAAACAAATTTTTTTTATTCAATCCGAACAGAGAACTGCAATGTTTATGTGATGTGACAATTTTTGTTAAGAATCGTTGGCAAAGCATCTTCATTTTGTCCTAAAGGAAATCAAATTACACACAAGTCAATTATTTACAAAGAAAACTCTTTTATTAGGTGAGTGACTATATTCATAGTGCGCACTGTAGGTTATATGTTGCTATGATATGTATATGAGGTGTGCATATATTGTAAAAATAAAGCCCTTCAAGCAACACATGAAAAATGAGCAGAGATGCAGAATCTGATTGCACGACTACTAGAAATTATTGTGGGCGAACAAATAAAAAGAATGAAATCTTTAAATAATTAATAACTGTCTGCAGCTTCAGCCAATCAGAGAACAGCGAGGTCTGTGTTTACTAATATAAAATGATTTATATGGCTGCTTTGCATTTAAATCGAAACTGCTGCGATAAATGTAAAAAATGTACACACAATGTAAACGTATACACAATTGGGGATATGAACAGAACACAAAGTTGAGGAAACTTCCAGTGTCACCCATGTTCCTCTCTGGCTTATCTAGTCACCTCCAGATCTGTCACAACAAACTCATCTTTCAGAAGGAGGTTCAGAGTAAGACAGAGATGATCTCGACAGGGAAGTAACAGAAAAACAGCCCCGGGTCGTGACAAGTAAAGCAAAAAATTGTGTGAGTAAAAACAGCCACAAATCTGCGGTTGTCTGTGTGTGATCTCACTGTGGAAAAAACTCCACTCTGGGTTTGCACGTGGACGATAAAGAAATGAAGAAGTATGCTGCATTCAGATTGTAAAGTTAAGTCTTGGCTGGAATCAGATCAGAAGCATGTGTTTCTCAGCCAAAGATAACACATCTCAAATTCAATTCCGTGTAATGGCATGGTCTCTAAATCAGGGTTTCCCCAAACAAAACACAATACACGTTAACAAATACACATATACACCATATTTACACATGAACCTCTGAAACAGAACCTTCATTTAGGTAAGAAAGTGTAAATGAGCAAATCTGAATCATGTACAGAAACCTTTAGATCAGCCTACACGCACCTTTTTTCTGTTGCTCAAAACAGAAAACGGTTTGCAAACCACAGTGCCAACTTTATGCATGTCCCAGTTTCACCACTATGGTTACTATGCCATCCACCTAAACATAACTGACGCTGACTAAATTCTACAGTAAATAATGGTACATCTATGAATGATAATGTCACGCACTAAAGTTGCATAAGCCACACAAACTTTTACAATTAATGCCAATTTAGACTAATGTGACAGGCATGCAAAATTATTACACATATACCTTATAGAGGCAAAAATATTGGGACACCTGACTTTTCCAGCCATTTATGCTTCCTTCCCAAACTGTTACCACAAAGTTGGAGGCATACAATTTAAAAGGATGTTTTTGGATTACAGTTTAAATGTACAAATTACAGTTTACCCGCTGTATGGTGAGAAAATGGATAATTAACACTGCTACGCTACAGCATTTTAACTGTGACTTCTCCATGAAGCATTAAGATCCAAGCTCTCATGCTGAAGCTATGACACACAGGCCACAAGGACCAAGACAAAAAAAAAAATATTAAGCATTATTGGTTAAGATATTTTTGTCAGAAAATAAAAGTATAGTATAAAACACCAAAGCACAAAAAGCAAGCAAAGAAAATGCAGAGTTATTGCACAGCCCCAAACCTTAATAAGAGTTTGTGTATGACTGTAAATGTATCCATTCATGCAATGAGAACCATCTAGCACCAACCACACCCACCAACACACACACACACACCACTCCAATACTAAATTCTACTTGCCTTCTGTAATATTAGCACAGTAAACTCTTAAACCCGCTCGCTATTTAGTGTCATCTCTCATTTTGTTTGTTTCAGTACGCTGACTCAGCACATACTCAATCCTCCGAGCTTGCTGATAATGTCACACTGACCTTCACACCCTCCCTGATATACGATCCTTTCACTAAACATTCTTCCTCCAGCACATGTGACACTCGTAACCAAAAGCACAGTCAAACAACCTTCAAGAAATCCTTTAACAAGATCTTATAGAAATATACGCTATGGACAAAAGCACTGGGACACCAGACGGTTCCAGCCATATGTGGGTTTTCTCTCAAACTATTTCCACAATTGTATATGTCGTCTCTGGATATACTGGCATTAAATTCTCTCTTTAATGAACAAGGAGACCCAAGCCAGCTCCATGAAGATATGGTCTACATGAAGATCTTGAGTGGCCTACTATAGAGCTCTGACCTCAGCTTTATTGAACACCTTTGGGATGATTTAGAACACTGACTGAACCCCAGGCCTCCTCAAACAACTTAAAAAAGTTAGGTCTGTCATCAAGGATCATCAGTGTATAAACTAGCAGAAAGAACTCATGCTATCTATAAAAGTCTGTTATAGAAATGATTAAGCTCATCACATACAGTAAAAAAAAATCATTTTAAAAGAGCGCTGCAATCGGAGGAAGTCTAAAGACCAGACAAAGACACCAAAACCACTGTCCAAATCAATTGGACAGTAAACGAACACACTCAAAAAAGCCACTTCCTCAGTGATTTCTTTCAAAACACCTACTGAACATTCCCTGCAACACCTCACCGATCAGAAAGAGGGCAGCCTGGTATCATGTACAACTTTATCAGGATGGTGTCCCACACACACAGTCCTACATTCCTATAATTAAGAAAGCCGGCAGCTGTACGCATGCCACTGGTCACGCCTCACAGGAAGTGACTGGTGAAAATACCTGTGATGCCAAAGGCTGACTCAGTACAGGGATCTGGCTCATTCAAGCTGACAATGACATAATTGTTTGCCTGTCTGTTCTTCCTCAATCAGCCCTGACATGTTTATATATGTGCTTCGCACTAATTATCACCTAACCTAGGCAAATTGCTAAGATTAACAAAACGGGTGGATGAGGAAAGCAGTGTAGGAACAGCTTCTTTCACTTCCACAACAATGAGACTCAAACCTGACAATGCTCCTGTGCACAAATGAAGATATGCTTCATATGGGTGGGACTGAAAGATCACGAGTGGAATGTTATAGAGTCCTAACTTCAACCAGGTACATTACAGTTTACAGTAAATTTGTAATAAACCCTGCTACCCTTCAGCACTGTATCTGTGACTGCTCTATGAAGCATTACGATCTGAACTCTCATGCTGCAGCTATGACAAGAAAAAAAGGATCAAGGACTGAGAAAAAAAAGAAAATCAGGAAAGCAGTGCAGGTACAGGCAGAAAGGTGTTTGCGTCTACACAGACATGGTCAGGGGACAGAAAATGAGCATGTCTGTTTCTGCCTTGTTTGAATATGTGCTTAGGTGCCATTAAGAGATTACAGAAGTCTGAGCTCTGAGCAGAATGACTTCACACGCATACAGAGCTGAAAATGCCACCAAACACACCGCATCCAGGAAACCACCTGCCAGAAATACACAAACGGAGCACGGGGTTAATCTAGGCCTGTCCTAATTCTGCCACCCATCCCTGTTAACAGGATGAATGTTTGCAGATTAAATAAATGTTTTGAGAAACACAAAAAAAAACATTGTGCAGCGTAAAAAGCACCTCACCAAACCTATAAGTCGGAGCAATCACTCCCACACACTAGACGGCTTTCTTTACAGTAATTACCGCTTTTTATTTTTCCTTCCACTGCAGGCTGTAAAAAAAGCGCATTATATCAAGAGCTATTAAAGGTCAAAATAAAGAACCTCTAACAACCAAGCCATTTCTAAGTACTATAAATATATCAGTACAGTTCAACCAGCTTTAAAATACTTCAGAACATGTCACCACTCAAACTATGTCGAATAAAAATTTTTTTTTAATGCTCCCAGAAACACTCCACTTAAAAAAAAAAAAATGAAATTTGGAAAAAGTTATACCATCTCAACAAACTAGCTAGCTAGCTAAGCAGCCGCTAGTAAGCTAGCTCATGTCACAGATTGTCAGTTCTTACACATTTATTAACAGAAGTCACACCTCTCAATTAGTGTTTAGTCATCATCAAAATCACCATAATATTAGGCAAGGTACACAAAGTATTGGGACAACTGACTTTTTCAGCCATATGTGGTTTTACCTCAAATTGTTACCTCAAAGTTAAAAGGTACACAATTGTATAGGATGTCTTTAGATGTGGTACCATGAAATTTTTCCTTCACTTGAACTAGGAGACCAAAGCTTGTTCCAGCGTGACCATGTTCCTTCACATAAAGCCAGCTGCATGAAGACATGGTTCACATGGGATGGAAGATCTTGAGTGGCTTTTGAGCTCTGACCTCAACGCTACTTAACACCATTTATGATTAACTGGAACACTGACTACACCCCAGGCCTTTTTTATCCTACGCAGTAGCGATTACACACTCAGAAAAGCATGACCACTGTAAGTGATACTGTAATACTGTGATCATTTTAGACTGGGTGTTCATATTATGACGATTCCGAACACCGCTACTGAACTAATATGTAAAGATTCTACAGGCACGATAACCAATGTGCCTATCAAAGGTTTGGAAACACCTAGGCTTTTTTTTTTTCTTTTTTTTTGTTAGATGCATGAATGTTCCTTTTGTTTATATGCCAAGTAATTTATAAGTATAGAGATTTACTTTGCCCAAACATTTAATTTAATATTGATGTTACAGTTGTTTCTTTTCAATTAAAAAAATCCTCCCATAGCAAGAATAAAAGCTTTATGCACTCTTGGCATCTGGATAGTTGGTTTCTCCAAACTTTCAGCTGAAATTCTTTGCAACGCTCTTGTAAAACTGGTCGGTTGTAAAAAAGGATGGTCTTTACTAGTTGGATATTCATTTCTGACTTGGTATTCATATTGGTTCAGAATTCTTTTTAAAAGTTTCCAACCTTTTTTGCTCCAAAACAACCTCCAACCATTAAACTTCTTTGACTGTGGGTACGAGACGGTCTACTAACATCTTCTCTCATGTTCTCTATCTCACATAATTGGTAAATGGTAAATTTGGACTCATCTTTCCACAGGACTTTCTTTCAGTCATTCCAATACTTGAGTAGTTTTGCTTTCTGGTTTGTTGAATATAAACAAAAATGAACATGTATGTGTCTCGAAAACGATAAAAATCTAAGTGTTTCCATATATTTGAAGGCACTGCATGCAGCAACCTAAAACAGGTAAAGTTTAGAAACAATTATTAAAGATATACCGACTTGCTTATTCCGAATCCGAGAGGTTTTAACGGATCATATAAAGAATCAGGTTTCTGAGAGCAGGGATCTGCTAACTGCGACCAAATGTTAAGCCCTCCCTGTTTTTTTATTCTAAAAGAGTCAAGCTAATGCCAGACCTCCACTACAAAATTTCACCTCATTAACTTTAACAACTGCACAGACAAAGATAAAGATTTATCTTGCTATGATGGTGAGAAAGTTGTGTAACAGCAGTTACATCACAGGTGTGGGCTTCAGCTTTGGGGTTTGGCCTCGGTTCAACACACCGGGTGATTTAAGGGGAGAGATTTATCGGAGCCCTTTGCTAATGCCGTAACTCTACGAGAAAGTTTCTCTTTGACGGCACAGAAAAAGTCACTGTGTATGGCAGGAACGAGAGACAAAGCAAGATTTACACTCGCACCTCCACTGCGAAGGAGTGCTTCTATTCCTACTCTTTCAGCTTCAGAGCTGAACGACGAAAGATTTCCTCAATCACAGTTTAAAGTGGGTGGAGCGGAAAGGGGTCGTGAGAGAGACAAATTTAGGAGCAGGTCAGGGGCTGGGAAATCACACTAAGAGAAAAGAAAGAACGCTAAAAGAAGGGGTGGAATGAGCAGAGGCTACACAAATACAGGGCAGATAGAAAGTGGTAGCGTCACCGTCAACGCTACCATTTTCCTTTAGCTGTCATCATCACCAGGGCAACCTATCAATTAGACTCTGACCTCAGTCTCTTGACCCCAAGCTCCCAAAAGCCCTGTTTCAATCAGCGTTAAGCCTGTATCATCATTTAGACTTTTCACCCAGCAGGTCCAATCTAATTGATTTCTAAAATAGGATTTTAAAACCAAGTGCCTGCATTGCAAATTGCAAGAGATCAAATCTTGTGGGGGGTTTTCCATTTAACTATAGTTTGTTTTGCTAACGTGTCCACGATGGTAGTCATGGTAATGACTAAGTATGCACACTAAGTAGAGCTACCGGTTCTTGTCTATGTTGTTGTCTTCTGCACATTTCTAACATTAATAGAAGTTTCAGAGGTGCCGTTGTAGTCCGTATGAATAAAACCCTGCTGAAGCAGATGTACTTGGGTGATCGACCAAAATCCGAGCAATGTACAATTAGTACCAATAAACAAACAAACAAACACAATAAAAGCTGGATGCATACACAAAATGTTTTTCAAAATCATCCATTGAGCAACCAGTGTCCTTAGATGCCTGGATGATGATTCAGATTTCTGCCAGAAGTTTGTTGACTCTTCAGCCAAGGCTTGGTGTTGTTAAATTATATGCTGTGGGAAACCAAACCCAACAGTAAATAACTCACCAGAAGTATTAATTAAATTTCTTTCTAAATCTAACTCAACAAACTGAATAATATGTGCGAGAACGGTCTGAAAACAAAAAAACAAATGCACAAAACAGAACAATCTGGACAGTCACATATCCAAAACACACTAAAACATTGCTGAACCAGACTAAAAATCTGGCTGGATTATGGTCATAGTGCCAAGTTATTATATCTGCCAAAAAAAAAATAGATCTGCCTACCTAAACAAATAACGGCAAATGTGTCAATCCTGTTTACTGCTTTACTTATCATATGGTCATAAAGTCCAGTGGATCAAAGTAAATAATACATGTAGGTCAGATGCAGGAGCTGAGACTGTACAGCATGTGAGCCAGAGCTTTTTATCCACAGGTTTTTACACAAGATATGAAATGACCACTGGAGTGCCTTTTATCAGACGCTAAAACTCTCCAGCATGCTCTGGTGATCTCACGGGTCTCAAAAAGTTAAGAAGGTGCATTTCCCCTTTTTCTCATTCATTTATTAAACAGTCAGTTGCACTGCTAATGAGCGTTCCTGACCGGGGTTCGTTGAGGAGCCCTAATCCGTATTTAATAAGCCACTCCAGATTCGAGCCAGGCGTGACTCCCGAACACTAGGGCCTGGGAGACTTCAGCTTGGTTAAAGTGCATTGATATGGAAGGTAGACAATTTGAGCAAACTGGAGAATTAAAATTTAAGTTTTTTTTTTTTTTTGGAGTCATTTTCCATCAACATCAAAATCGTTGGCGGTTACAAAGAAAAATAAATGGCCATGCAGGAGTGTGGGAATTTGAAGAAAAGAAAAGTGAGGAGAAAGAAAAGGGATTGGGAAAGCATTGGGGCCATAAGGGGAAATATAAGGGAGAGGAACAAGGGCCTCCAAAAGCATAGGACCCACCAGTCAGACAGCAAGTAAAACAAATATACAGCCTCTCTCTCTCACACACACAAACATCACTATTCAGATGTACTCCAGCTCATGCCAGCTCACAAACTGTGCAGCCTAGTGGCCAGGGAACAAACAGGAAGTGACAGGTCATCTCTCTCAGCACCACTGTCTCTCACACACACTCATACACATGCGCACACACATACACAGCTAATCCTATTCAGACCAAAGTGATAAAAAGAGAAAGCTGCTACTCAATCTACAGCCAGTTAGCATTAACACTGACTAGCATTCCATGGCAGATCTGTTAGCAGCATAGATTAAATCGAGGTGAGAGGAATGCCTGGATGCAAAAAATAAATAAATAAATAAATAAAATAAAATATTCCACAAGCAACATCCTTTTTTTTTTCTTCTTTCTCTTTAGAGCAACAGTGAAAAATTTACCATTTTTCACACAGATACACAAGAGCACCTCAGCTAGCAATGAGCTACATTCTTAGAGATAGTGTTTCTTTGTAAATCTGAAAATAACAGATATAATAAAGAAAACTACTGTTACTCAGCAAATAATTTAACATGGTGGTAAATGTAATATAGTTTAGTATTTACTCACTCATCTAAACTAAACACTTGTCAGGGCAAATGGTGGATCCAGAGCCAAGAATGGGTTAGAATGGGCATTGCTTGAGTGCATGTGTTTGCGTACGTGTGCGCGCGCGTGTGTATGTGTACATTTACGCCATTTGGCAGACGCCCTTATCCAGATCGACTTACAACTGAGTAGTGGATGGTTAAGGGCCTTGCTCAAGGGCCCAGCAGTGGCAACTCAGTGGTGGTGGGATTTAAAACTGTGACCTTCCGATCCAAAGTCCAATGCTTTAACCACTGAGCTACCACCTCCCTGTATGCACACACCTGTATGTGTGCGTGTGTGTGCATGTATGTATATGTACACTGGATGGGAGGCCAATGAACTAAAAAGCACTCACACACTCCTTTGCAATTTGACATGGCCAACCCATTTACCTGTATCTGTACCAAACCGAATCTGTGAGGCATCACCTTGTTCCCCAGTTTTAGTATTAAATAAGGCTAAAATTAGGCAATTTTTGCCTGGAATGTTAGCCTGAATCTCCCCATCCTTTCACTCTACCATCACCATAAAAAGTTATTTGTTATTGGCGTTTTTTTTTTTTACCAACTGATTCGCTGTAAAATCAATACATACTTTCACTTTTTATTTGCTTCTCTTCATGGAATAGATAAAGAGTTCACTTTGACTGTTTATCTACTCCCATTTCACAATTGCTTAATACAGATTCAGATCGCAAACACCTTACAAAGGTAGTAAATACTCCTTAATGACCCATAATCAATCTGTGAGCCATCTCACATATCTCATCAGATGCAAGATATCTTTCATTACAGCAAAAAGTTTCATATCAAACTGCAGCTTGCAACTCCATAGCACCAAGATTAATGACCATGCAAAAAATTGAGGATAGAAAATTATAAACGGAACGTTGCTCCATGATAAGGATTAAGCATGACTGAATGAGGAGATGAACGTGAGTCACAGATGTAAACGAGACCACTGACATCATGGCGTTTCTTGAGTCAGCGGAGAGCGAATCGACTTTCACCATGTTCCGGGGCCAAGCTTCGAGTTTTTATTCACACCCACACACACATAATATACACTGCCAGAGCTAGAACAATACATCGTCCCACCACACTGTACAGCGCATAATTACACTGAAAAGACTCTCTGCCATTAGAGAGATTGCAATAGAGAGAGTGCACTATCAAACCGACACCTTTTATGCAAGAAATAGAAAAGATATTAAAAAGAAGCTGCACAATGTGATGGTAGAGATACAGTATACAAGTAAAGACATCCAAAACCTGCTCTGATAGAGATCTAAACAACAGCTATTACACAAATCAGCCAACCATATTTCAGCCCCACCTTCAAGGATCAACAAACCAAAGTATTGGGACACTTCACATTTCCAGCCATATGTAGCGCTTCAACAAACTGTTACCACAAAGTTGGAGGCACACAACTGACTATGGATGCATTCCCACTCACTTTCACTAGGAGACCCAAACCTGTTCCAGCATCACAATGCCTACGATTTGCATGGGTTGGAGAGGAAGATATTGAGTAGCCTGCTATAGAGCTTTAACCTTAACCTTATTGAACACTTTAGGATGAACTGGAACGCTGATTGCACCACAGGCCTCCTTGCGGTAAATCATCCTGAGCAACCCGCTAATTTCAATTAATTAGGAAGTGTACTGACAAAGCAATCTAGTGAAAACTTCTATCCAAATTGAATGAACTTTCCTCTGGTCTGCAGTTGCAGTGACAGGATCAGGGTGTGCTTGGGAGTCAACGCTTCACAGTGACGTAATCGGCTTGATTTTCATAACCAAATTTACTCAGAATAAAAGCTGCAGCTCGGTTCATCTCTGACTCTAGAGAGCGCAACAGAGCCATCAGACCATTTCGCCTTGTTTGTGTGTCTCTTCAGAAGCAGCCACACCCTGCTGGCGCTATCGTGATACGCTGGCATCGGCTCTTATCTCCAACACTGCATACGTCGCTGTCGCTACACTGTCACACTGAGCTTCCGTGTGTCTGTTTCACTTTCTCTACTCCCACAGCTGCCTCCACATCTATCTGTTTGCCCTGCGACCTTATCGTTATCGTTAAGGCAAATGTCACACTACGTTAAGACTCATAACTGCCCAAAGCAAGGCGGATATCCACTTAGATTGTGACTTTCAAGGACATGTGCTGTTTAATCTTTTAATGATATTAATATGAAAACAAGTACTAGAGCACATAGTGTGTTTAAAGAGTAGTGATAAGCAGCTTAATACTCTCTAGTTTCTGTCTAATGGCAAGTCCATGAGCAGAAAGATAGCTATGGACAATAAAACTCTCTCAGTCTCAGTCAAACCCCAACATCAAGTCCTATGTCTAATTTAAGCGCAAAGCTGTAGTTGCGTCTTAGTGAAAGTATGCAGTCTGTTTCAAAGCCATTGCAACTGGCCTTGAAAAAACAAAGGCCAAGGCAGCAAAGAATTGTGAGATTGTGAGGAATGTGTGTGAAGAATGGATGAACATTTATGTATGCTGACCTCTGAGAAGACATGGGATCCTTTTGCAATGTTAGAGATGGAGAATGGGTTGTTTCTTTCCATGACAAGCCTTTAAGAGTCTAACTGCCATCTGTGTTCTTACACCAAACAGGTGACCTAGCTGTAATTTCATCCTCACCGTCTCTGAGTTTTGCAACACCACATGTCCTCCCCTCACGCACCACTGCTGTGTTTAAATGAAGAAACGTATGCAGGATGCTTGCTATGGAGAAGAGAAATGCCCATGGCAGCCATTTGAACAGCTTCGAAACAAAAATGGTCATTCTCACATTTAGACTGCTGAGATTCTTGGTGCTGTCTTGTAGCTTACCCAAAAAATGTAGACCAAATCTTAATCTAAATCTTTCATACTTTGACTTACTTTTCTTTCGGCTTCTCCCATTAGGGGTCGCCTCAGCGGATCATCCGCATGTTTGATTTGGCACATGTTTTTACGCTGGATGCCCTTCCTAACGCAACCCTCCCCATTTATCCGGGCTTGGGACCAGCACTAAGAGTGCACTGGCTTGTGCAACCCTAATGGCAGGGGTTGGTTCCCTGACCGGGGATCGAACCCGGGCCGCAGCGGTGAGAGCGCCACAGCCTAACCACTAGAACACCAGGGAACCTTTTATACAATAATATTAAATTGTCTCCGGATTAAATAAAAAAAGCATAATGTAATGAGGGGTTCCGATTTTTAATCACTTACATAGCTTACATATTTTCTTTGTGTGTTTGAATATTCACAATATAGAAAAAAAAAATATATATATATATACTATTACATTGCTTTCCAAATAGATTAGTATTATGCTTCAACTCATGCAGGGGTGTTTGAAAGTCTCACTGTAAGGTTTTAAGTTTTTAGGAAGAAGGGTATAGTCAGCAGACAGCAGGCCATAACTGAACAGACACATGGACAGCTATATGACATCACACTGATAAGTTGGCTTTCTCCAAGAAGTTACTTGAATAAGACAGCTTTTTACAAGTTCCCCTTCACTGGAACTAAAAGGCTCAAACCTGCTCCAGCAATGACTTGAATGAAACCTTGACCTCAACCCCACTGAACACCTTTGGAACGAACTAGAACACCAAGCAACAGACCAGACCTTCCAACATCAGTGCTTCATCTCAACAAAGAAGTGTGGAAGGTAATATTACAGCAATGGGGAGCAAATGTTGGTTATAAAATAAGTAAAAAAATAATAATAATAAATAAAAAAACAACACAAACACAATACACAACTCGTCCTTAGTTGTTGTTTTTTTTTTTTTTACTAGAAAGCCGCTTTAGCCTGGACAATAGACTCAGTGTGTGGATTACAGTGAGGTATTAAAAACCCCTCCTCCTTTCTTATCCATATGGTCAGCACACACCCCTGGTGCCATCCACTATCCAAATGTTTGTCCCATGTTTCAGGATTGAATTACAACACCAAAACAAATGCTAGACCTTTTCATTGAGGATGATAAAAGGAGATTGTAGACAGATAGCAAAAGAAATTAAGAGAGAGTTATTCTGGAACAGTAGACCACACACACACACAGGTAAGAGTAAAAGGCAGAGGCGACACCCTTTAAGCAAATCAGAGCCATTCACCTCAGTCACAACAGCGGTACACTGTACACATTATACACACACCTCTCAATCACTTGCCTTTAAGGCAGGATTATATGGTTCTTTGACCCAAGAGCAAAAACCCGATTTCCTCTTTTACCGGTTTCATTACAGCACTGTGCTCAATACCCAAACAGCAATGATGCATTAGCCTGACATCACTTACTAAAAGCATGCCCAGGAGAAAGGCTTTTCCCCAGACAGTTGGCACCTCGACTCTTGCTTAGCAAATGTGACAACCTGCGGAGAGGAATTTACAGAAACACAGCTGACAATGGCCTAGGTCTGCTACAGCAACAGGTGACAGCTGCCCCAATACAGCATCCACACCCAACCCAATACAGAAATCGCTAACCCGGCCAAGGTTACACAGCTAGGATTTACTATGTGCACTTTAATGTGCAAGATTTCCCTGTTCTAATCCTTACATTCACTGAGTGTCAATCAAACATGTACCAATAGTGGATTCAAACACTTTTCTCTGAAATATTAGTATGAATATAATATACCAAGTCACCAATTCATACTTAAAATGTGATCATTCATTATGCATCTCAAATGTTGATGTTTATAGCCATTTATAGTTACTTTTAAATGTGAAAACTTGACTATACTGTGAAATACTACATATCGAGAGGGACTTACAAATATTTCATTCATACAGCTGAGCAGTTCAGAGTTAAGGGCCTCTAACAAAGGGCACAACAGTGGCAGCTAAGCGGTGGTGGGATTTGAACTCAACTTTCTGATCTTAAGTCCAACATTTTAACCACTGAGTTACCACTTCCTCATATACTTTACCAAATGTACTACATTGTATATATACACTATTCCACACTAATACGATATAATATCATACAAATACTATATTATACTAAACTTTTATTCTCTTCATCAACCACAAGTAAACTATAGTATATAATCAGGTTACCCCCAGAAATAGGACCTGCTGCAGTACTGAAGCATCACAGTCATTTTGGAAGCCAGTATCAGAGGCTTTTTATCAAAATCACTACATTTGAACAGCTCTTAACACTAACATAAGCCTCACAATAATACAGCTAATGCAACATTCAAAAGGAAGTAAAGACTTTCATTCCCAAATGAACACATATTTTTGGTGACCTATATATAATAAGTCATATTCTGAAAGGAAACCACATGAGCTGTTTCAAACTGGAGCTATACTTTCCGTTATTTTACTATAAAATTGTGCTTAGCTCATTTCCTCTACTGAGTATCAAAAAAGGTAAAAGAAAATGAATGTATATTTTGGTTAAACTGTTATACTGTTTATGGGAAGGCAAAACTGTTCACAGCAAATGAAACACCACAGTGATATTTAACTGTTAAAAGCTACAAAATACAGGTATAAAGTTTGTCCTGTTGCAGGTACCACCCCAAACACAATACATGGCACAGTGAGACACCTCAAACTATACTTTTACCCATCCCTATTAAATCCATTGAAAGACAATAAAATTGTGCTTGGCCATTTTCTCTACAGAACATGACTGGGTAAAAAAAAAAAAAAAAAAAGTGTCTATTTTAATGCATGTGCTAACAAACTAGCCATATGTTAACTATTAAAGAAAAGAACCAACCTCGTTTGAATTCAAGGTCCTGAAGATATTGTCTGTATGATGCTGCGGCACTCATATCAACTTAGCCATGTAACCGCGAGAAAAAAATAGAAAAAGAAAGCAACTACAAACTTTGAGAAGCGTTAAAAAAGGAAGAAAGGTGATCATGTGAAAGCGGTTAGAACTTTCAATGAAAACAAAAAAAAAAAAGGAAGAGGCTTCAGTTCATCCGTAGAGTCAATTGTAGAATCCGAAGTGTCAAAGGTCCGGAGTCATTATAGAAATCTAGGGGTCTTCTCGGTCAGTTTTCTCTGTTTGGTCTGTGGCTTTGTGCGTGTGTGTATGTGTGTCAGTCAGGCAGCCTGGTAGCTCTGAGAGAGCAGCATGCGCTGAGCAGGAACTGTACTTTGACCACAAGGCAGATGATGTCACTGCTCGAGCCAGAACATGTGCTTTACTCTTTCAGTGAGTCAAACCTATACGGGTGTGTGCATGAGGGTGTGTGTGTATGTATGCACAATTCAGAAGTTGATGTGCAAAGCTGATAACATACTTGCATACATCAGTGAGTAAGTAGAAAGTATGGAAAAAGTAGAGATATTTAAATGATCTTGCCGGACCACAACACCCTTTTCTCACTAACTTTGTGTGCTGTGTGAATGAGCCATATATTCATGTGTATATACTGGGTGCTGACACCAGTGTATTCAATATGAATCATCTCCTGATTTCTTAATAATCAGAATGGAGCAACAGGTTAAAGCAAGGAGACTGATCCTTAATAAAACACTGGAGATAATAACACCACCCACATAAAAAACGGTATTAGCGCTGCTCCTATTTATTTCCTCACTTTCATATTTACCTGTCATAACAAGATTACACGTTCCTTTCTATACACTACCCGAGATCAGTTTACATTTTTAAACCTGCTTGGGTAAATAATATATTAAACAATATTTAATAATGATTTTATTTTTTAATCAATCAAATTAATGCAATACACTTTTTTATTATATTGCTTAAATTGAGTAAATTATTAAATTAGCACAAAATAAATTGATTAAATGAAATTTTATAAATGGAAAAATCTAATTAAAACATTTGGGTAATACAGATGTAATTGTAAGTGTGTGTGTGTGTGTGTGTGTGTGTGTGTGTGTGTGTGTGTGTGTGTGTTTTACATTTATTATTTAATTTTCTAAAGATATGATCTACTTAACTGTTCCAAATGTCTCGCACGTATAAACAGAGTATCTTAGAGAGGCAGAGTCTCTCAGAAATAAAAATGGGTAGAACTTCACCAATCTGTGAAAGACTGTGGCTACAAATTCTGGAACAATTTTAAAATTCTGTAAATAATATAAATTCTCAATAAGTTTGAAATTTTTATTGTGAATCGAATATAGATTTATGAGATTTGCAATTCATTGCATTCTGTTTTTATTTACATTTTACACATTGTCCCAACATTTTTGATTCCTCCAATCAGCGGGAAATACGCGTTTCCTTACAGACACTATCACCGCGTTGATTTACTGGTGATCAGAGCTGCTATTAGACTTCTTTTTCTCCCATTATGGGTGCCACAGTGGATCATCCGTCTCCATACTCCTCTGTCCTCTACATCTGCCTCTTTCACTCCAACCACCTGCATGTCTTCCTTCACCACATCCATAAACCTCCTCCTTGGCCTTCCTCTTTTCCTCCTTCATGGCGGCTCAATCCTCAGCATTCTCCTACCAATATACCCCATGTCCCTCCTCTGCACATGTCCAAACCATCTCAATCTCACCTCCCTCACCTTGTCTTCAAAACGTCTTACATGCGCTGTCCCTCTAATAAACTCATTTCTACTCCTGTCCATCCTCTATTAGTAAAAAATTACCAATAAGTTTCTGACAAATCTGATTTGAGAAATCAATAGAACCACCTAGTGACAGATGCGTATAAAATGTTTATACAGACGGCTCCCCAACTTTATGAACATTCACTTTACGAACGTTCGCGGAAACGATCAAACCGGTCCTCGGAGTCGAAAAAAATTCTAAACGGAGGACAGCCAGCGTTAGCTAGCGAAGTGAATTTTTTTTTTATATACATTTTTATAATTTTTTATTATTTTATTTTATTATTATTACTTACTACAAAACATTGTATACAGTATTTTGATTTGTTGTAGTATATGTTATTGTTTATTTGATAGTATTTATATTATTATTTGCGTAGTCATTTACAAACAATTCACGAACAAATTCATGGTACGAAGCGTCTGTACAAATAATCTACATTTTATTTTGAACTTTTTCTAACATGGCTCAAAGAACTATTCACCAATTCATCAATACACAATGACTTAAAAAAAAAAAAAAAAAGATTATTGGATTGTAGACTACTTTGTCCTCGGATCGATATGTAAATATTACATATCGGGTGATAATTATTCTTCAAGCCCTAAAGCATTCTTTACATTACAATTTCATGTTAGCAGTGATAATATGATCATAATAAAGGAGATAAAGGAGATGTATTGATTTTATATTGTATGGTGCCCTTAATCAAAATCGAATCAAATTGCGTGATCTCTGGAGATCACCCTCACCCTGCTGCATCTAATCTCGTCATCTTGACTCAGTGCTACATCAAGAGAGTCATGGTCAATTCCCAGCCCCCAAATGTTATTTCCACCTTCACTTTATGACACGCTAACATTTAAATAGAATAGGTTTATTTATCTATAAACTCATTACATTGCTACATTCATAAGTGTTTAATAATGAAAGCAATATTTTCTCAGTGTTTGCATATTATGCAAGCCGATGTATCCTCATGATGCTCCTGTTCTGTGTTGTTAATGTCCTCCATGGCACGTTTTTGTGTGTTTACCTCTGAATTTCTCAAATAGTACTCCACAAAGGACAATGAAGCATTTCATGGAAGCAATTGTATTACATGATGTAGTCACTGAGTTTTTTTTTTTTACTTTTATAGTGTTCTTTGCCTAATGGACTGTAATTTACTGGCCATTCTAATTGAACCGGCTTTAAATTAATCTCAAAAACCTTTTACCTTTAAACAACATAATGTCAACATGGTTCTCGAATGCTCCAAAAAATTACTGTGAATGTCAAATTTAAAATAAACCTAATAACTAAAAAGCTGGATTATGTTGGGGATTTGGTCAATATATTTACTGTTATACCCCTGGTGATCTGAATGCTCGATTCTGATTGGCTGAAAGATAGAGGAAGTTGCAGTCAGTTTAATCACCATCAAATATTAATGCCCTGTCTTATAAAGAACTGTAAGTATAGTAACATACAATTACCAGCTGCATACAGAATGAGAGCGCAATTGTAATAATTCCCTAATGGCCTTACTGAGCTTAATGGATTATGTTTGTGTCACTTCAACTTATATGGTGAAAATGTCGATTTTGTTAAATAGGCACGATGAATTTGTTGAGCTGGTGAAAACGTTAAAATTAGAAATATAGCAAAAAAAGTGCACAAGGAGTTAACACCAACAGCTTCATTCTCTTGTTCTCTCTCTCTCTCTCTCATACACACTTTATTTGTAAAAGCATTTAAGTAAAGGTAATCTTATTGCACTACTTTTTAGGTTTTGTGGTTTTGAAGGTGTAACACACACCGGATTATCCCTTAGTTAAATAGTTCTTTGTTTCACCACAATTAAAATAAAAAACTTTTTTACACTGTACATGGATGATAAAATCTGCTTTACACAATTCATTACCTCTTGCGGTTTAAAAGCGGCAAACGCCCTGCATTTAAATAATATCCTTTCAACAAGGGTACTAAATCCATAAAACAAACTCAGAGGTAGCATAAACTCCTCAGCCACAACATTTCTTCCAAACTTCCAACACGCCATTTTTAAAGTCACAAACACGTTTCCCATGAGAACATGAACTGCGCACAGTGCTTGGGGTAACAGGCTGTAATTAGCAGTGATCGTCAAGAGGATTGGGAAGAGCACTGTTTTTGAGAAAAGCACATAAGGAAGCCAGGAAGAAGAGTGAGCCGATGGTGTGGTTATGCTGGTCAGTGAGTCCTCTGGGAAAAACCCCAAGGCGCTACAGACGCCTAGATATTGATCGTCTTTACAGGATATTACCTGTTTAATTTAGTTATGAGGCACTTGAATTGTTACTCATAGCAATCTGTTGCTAAGACTAATGGTACATCACTCCACAAGGCTGCTATAGTATACGTTTAGTCCGAGTCTAGGCATTAAACTGCCTGACTGCACTCATACACAAGCAGGTCTGACAGAAAGTACCAGCTTCTAGAGAAAATTACAAGAATTACACTAAAATATAAGGCTTTGAGAAAGACTGAGCATATACATGACGGTAAAGAAAATGGACACATATATATATATATATATATATATATATATATATGTATGGTCAGTTCAAGAAAGTAAAATAACAAGACATAATTAACAAATAAAAAAATCTCATTAAACATTTTTTAATAATTAGTAAATCTTTTTTTTTTAATTTAAAACAATGATCTGCAAAATTTTCACCTCAAGTCTGACAGTTTCTTTAGAGCATAAACTAGCAGGAAGCACAGCTAACATACTTCTCCTGTGTGTCTGAACAGTATGTTTCATTTCCATTGTTTGGTTCAAAAGCGGAGAAATGATTGAATTATTAAAGATTTTTTCTAAAAATGCATCTTTTCTGTTCAATATCTGCTAAATGTCGTGTTCCACAAGCATGCTAGGTAGTCGACTCATTCCTGTGTAACTGCTGCCATTTTAAGGACTGCAGGAGAGTCAATGTTATAATGTATGTGCGTTATTAAAAAGAATAATTTTCTTTTGAACTGATATTTAACCTCCCTAACACAGTTCACCAGATATAATACATTGCCTTTTCATGATACCTAACACCTGTATTAGCTAGCTCGTTTTGTCAAGTTTTTCAGCAAATATTGTTACAACACATTTTTCTCCTTCTGATGAAACGCCTTAAAATCCTTAATCGGTCCAGACAGTCTGTTTTATTGACCCTCAGTACACGTGGAGCGCAAACATCAAGAAAAACAAACACAGTTGGCTGGTAAAAAGGAAATCTTTAAAAAAAAAAAATAAAAAAAAAATAAAACTGCACAGTTATATCACTGCTGCTTTTTCACTATTAACTAATTATTTATAGAAATCCAAACTAGTTGGAAATGTTTTCATTACCTGAGAAGTGTAACATTCCAGAACGGCAGAAGAGGTGATGATAACATGGAAGAGAAAGAGAAAAAATTGTTAGGCTGCATCATTATCATGCATCATTGTCAGAAACAAACAACAGATATTCAGGATTCATACTAATGCCAAAACTGACCAGAAAAGGAGAACATATAACAACATTTAGCAAACTAAACCCTCAGGGATGTAACAGATATTGAATACAGTTTTGAATCACAAGAGTTTTACCTCAGTGTAAAAACAGGACATGATGCACTGATGTCTTACTAATAATAATAATAAAAAATTTAAATTGTTTATTTATAAAAAGCATTGTATGTACCTTCCATCAACAGACCACAACAAGATGCCACGTGTAGATAAAATGGCTACATAATGGTTTATTCATTTCCACTGAAGAGAAACAGTTAAAACAAGGACAGACCCATGGCTGTGTTTCACAAACCCCACTTTGAGAATTGTTGCTAAAGCTCTTCCCAAGAGGACTATACAGATTGTCCATGCAGTGTGCTGATGCAGGAAAATGTTCACCCCCAAACCACCCCCTCTTTCCCATCAGCCTCTGCTAATGATGCTGCATTCAGCGCTGCAGATAAACACTCATGCAATGGTGCATCAACTGGGCCAGGATTCCTCATGTAATCAGAGGCATACTATCCCAAGTACAAGCTGGCTTCTTTCCATTGAGACCACACACACACACACACACACACACGCACACACGCACACACGCACACACGCACACACGCACACACGCACACACGCACACACGCACAGGTGACTTATGAAAAACTGGCAGGTAGCCATGAAGGAAAGCAGCTTGACTGAATTGAATGCATTCAGATAATCTAATAGTTTAAATAAAATGCATAATCAATGTCAAATCAAAGTCGAAACAGGGATTAGAGACATCAAGTCCAACAGAGACACACGCACACGCACACGCACACACACACATTTTATCTTATTTAAATCATCTCTGACACCTGTTCCAATAACAAATACACAAAGAACTGGGCTATATGACAAAAAACCCACATCATGATACCTGAAGGCGTTTTTCGGTGCATGATACATATCACGATAAAATAATTGTTTTTACAAACTGTACATTGCCAGCAAAAAAAAAAAAATGTTTTAAATAGCTGCTTCAAATACACTAGCGAAATATTTCACAATACCTGCAACACTCCACAAAATGGGTCTTTATTTATCATATCAAGACAAAGTCATGTTATTCAGTCCTTCCAAAACAAGTCTGTGGGGGTCGTGAGGTTAAAGACACAGGCATAAACAGAAGCATACACTAGAACAATAAGTCATGCATCTACAGAGCTGGGGACTTTCAGCTCCAAACACAGTCATGCAGGAAACCAAGATGGTGCAGAAAGAAGCAAAAAACCCTGAACTGGCCACAGAACAGACCTTATGTTGAGAAGGTTCCAAAAGCACAGAAAACGAATGTGCTGTATAGACCCTAGAAGTTGTTTAAGTTGTAGAGTTGTTAAATGGTTTTTGATTGACTAATGCCATTTAAATACATTTACATTTATGGCATTTGGCAGAAGCCCTTATCCAGAGCGTTTACAAACCAGCAACTCAGGGTTAAGGGCCTTGCTCAAGGGCCCAGCAGTGACAGCTTGGTGGTGCTAGGATTTGAAATTGTGACCTTAAGTCCAATGAATGAACAACTGAGCTACCACCTCTTAAGGTTGTGATTAAACTGGTATACATGCAGAGTAAGATTGTAATACAATGCCACTCTCCGGATCTGCTTAAAGCTCAAAATAGTTCTTATAATAGGGTGTGGCCTGAACAGGAAGTATTTTTTACTTATTTATCATTTTTCCAATACATATTTTTTCCATTCCATTTATTATCCATTTATTCCCACCCACAATATTTTTTTATCAGTTGGATCCATTTCTCATAATATAATACGAGATAACACAAACTACCTTTATTTAAACCAGGCAGTTATCAAAGATAAGTTGGTAAATTACCATCAAGGTTTGAAATTTCAGACACCATCCCCTCATGACATAGTCATCATTGTTTAACATCCAATACCCAGAAGCACCTATTGAGCTACTGTACAAGGCAGAAAGCCAAAAAGCCAGGAGACAGGAGAAACAGGGTCGAGGCACATCCATCTCCATTTCCAGCTAATGCCAACCTGCAGGTGTAGATAATAAATTACCAGCTGTTATGGAGGGATATGCACAAAGACCAGAGGTGGGTGATATGACAAAAATATCAAATCAATAAGTATCACAATATTTAGGAGATTTTCAGATGTTTAGAAGCAATCTGATAAGAATTACACACAAACACTATATATATATCAACAATATCAGTTGGTATTGAAGTCCAGAGTGAAATTCATTATGGGAATTGTACTTCGGAAAAGACTGTAACCCTGCTAATCTATCTTCATAAAAACAAGTAAAGTGGTTATGCATCGGCTAATGTTGTCCATCTCATCATTCCACGAGCATCAACTAACGAGTTGTTCCGCTGCCGCCGGGAAAAGTTCAAGCGGATAAGTAACACGATGCTCTCGCTAGGGACACAGGACGCTAACTGATGTGACGAGCTGCGTGGATAGAGCAAAAACAACCAACTTGCCTGCGATTTTTTGGTGAGCGACGTTCATATCCCGATATATTGTTCGTAACCAGGGGCAAAAATTTTGATGAACTGCGATTCATAACCTGAATTATACGTATGCCGGGGCGTTCGTAACCCGAGGTTCCACTGTATATAAATATTACTTAATAAAAACTAAAAGCAATCATAGCTTCATAGCTATATATATAAAAAAACATTATTATTAGTTAATAAAGGCTAATCTTTAAAAGAATTATAAAAGTAAAGAATTGTAAAACCCAGCCATCATTCAGTAAAGACTCGTATTTAAAGCTAAAGAATCCTGGCAACAGCACCGACTGCTTAATTATGACTTCAGCAATCAGTTGGCTACAGAAGTAGACTAAATGTTCAATAAGCTGAATCTAAATGATTTACATAGCAAACTGCACTGCTACAATAGTAAAAGGCACTTTTCAGGCTAATTACAAAGCAGTCAGTGACATTCCTGCAGTTCCTATCTAATTCATTGTGTGCAATAGTGGAACTAAAATGAATTTGTTTTCCGCTTGTTCTTCAACAAAAACTCAAACATCACCTGATCTGCATAAATCAAGACAACCAACATCTGACAAACTGAAATATCTTTGAGACTTAAAACAAAAACTAAACAAATAAAACCCCCACAAAATTACTCCCTTTTAGACTGTAGAAAACCAAACAAACAAAAAAAAAACTGAAAGAGAGAAACTTACAGACAGAGAGAAAAAGAGACAGTGAGACAAACATAGAGACAGACAGACAACAAAAGAGACAAACAGAAACAGAGAAACTGACAAAGACATATAGACAGAAAAAGAGATAGACAGAGAGGCAGAGACATAGAAAGAGACAGAATAACATGCAGGGTGAGATTCAGACAGGCAATCAGACTGACAAACACCGAGCGACAAAGAAAAAACATGCCAATAAAAAGACAGACAGACAACAAAGACGGACCGCCGGACAGCCAGGTGAGTGGGACAGATATCTACAGTACAGGACAGACAGGGGGGCAGACAGGGTGGCCCCTGACTGCTTTGTAATTAGCCTGAAAAGTGCCTTTTACTATTGTAGCAGTGCAGTGTGCTATGTAAAGCAACAAAAAAAAAAAAAAACAACAAGCAGCAGCATAACCATTTAAAGAAATGGAAGGAATAAAAAAACCTTATAACTGCATCATCACCTTGAGTTATAACACACGTGTTACTATCAGACCTTATCCATTTTCCCATAACACACAAAGTTACTAGGATTGAGTTACTTAAACAAACAAAAAAAGCACCTGTCCAAAGAGCAGGTTTAAAACAAATGTCAGAGATGCCATAGAGTCCTTAAAGGATCCATTTCTACACACAGCAAATGCGAGTGAACCAACGCCCTTGCAGTCAGGACACACTATGGGTGCAGCACAGGCCTAAACGGGTAATAAAACCCTTCAGGCAGGAGACGTCCGACATGGGGCCAAACAGAGTCATGTCTCCAGTCTCGCATAGTGTCATGAGCATGGCACATTCCAGGTGGAGACACTGGAGAGACAGCTGTTTAAAAGAATGCAGAGTAGCAGGGTACGTGCATACACACCTGCTTTAGTCAAGATTTCCTGTCTAGCAGCTGCACGGAAGATGTAACGGGATTTCCACCCCCGGTTCTTCAGTCACAATTTAACACGAAAAAAAAAAACAGGATAAATGACTATATGGAAATGTATATATTGGTGTCTTTATGTTTTCTTTCTATGTGGTTAATTAGGATCTAATGCCTTTTAGAGATTTCTATGCTCAGTACAAATCACAGTGTGTGACATGGATCTAATAAAAGTAGGTATGACGGTGGTGGTGAACAAACAGACCAAGGCTAATTAAGCTTCAGTGATGGTTTTTGTGTGTACTGTAAAAAAAAAAAAAAAAAAAAAGGAGAGGAGAGGAGGCAGCAAGAGTGGACAATATGGACCCAGTCATGGCCCGGGAAAAGAGGCCTCTTTTCCCTAGCCAAAAGAAGCTTGAGGTTTGAGGTAAGCACATATAAATAGAAGCCTTGCCAAAATGTACAGTCCTATTTGTGATAACTACTTATTGGTTTTCTTCCTTTTACTTCTTTTAGCCTCCATGGTATTTGAGTGTAGTAGATGTAGGTCAGACATTTTCTGACAGAAATATTTGGTTGTAAGGTCAGGACAACGATCTTTAAACCTCTCACAGTACACATTTAGGAGCCACAACCAAAGAAATCACCATGATTCTTTCACATTGGTCATCTAATTTATTCTATATTGATCATTCGTCAAGGACAGGCCAAAATTGTACAATGCATTCCTGGGCAGTAAACAAAATTGGTTATGCTTTTTTATTTTATTCTATTTAAACAAGATGAGCTGATTAACCTGATATCCTTTCTGAACAAAAGTAATTGAATTATGTGAAAAATCAATAGAAGGTAAGAAGAAATTAAACATATTTATGAACGGTTTGTACTGCTGTGATTTGAAAAATGGCTGTAATCTGATCGGCCACGGTTCAAACATGTTCGAAATTTCATTTACTTTTGCATTTTGCAGAATTCATCAATTTTAGCTTATGACCATTTAACAAATAGCTACACATTCATTCTTCCAAATTAAAAAATTTACTTATATTTATATATACATATATATGCAAAATGTTGCTTGCTTTTTGTATGTATAAACTAAAATTTCATCATTCTGACAGGACTTTTTATTTTTGTTGTAAAATCTACACTCAACTCTTTTCTCACTATTAGCAGGGTCAAGGCACCCTCATTACCTCGGCCCATCTCTGACATTTCACACACATCAGCAACATTTTAACTACAGCCCTGAAATTCTACTTCCCTTCATTACACTGGATCATATTCAATCTCTGGAGCAGCTGTCGTTTTGTTCGCAGCTCAGAACCAATGGTCTGTGTGTGTGTGTGTGTGTGTGTGTGTGTGTGTGTGTGTGTGTGTGTGTGTGTGTGTCTTCAGTGAGTCCTGATCCAAGTGCACACTTAAGGAACAGACATGCCCTTGAATTCAAGCACACAGGACAACTGTGAAAGCAGCTGAGGAAAAAATAACTTTATTAAATTGCTACCCCCCACCCCACACACACACACACACACACACACACACACACACACACACACACACACACACACACACACACACACACTCCTTGACCTAACCATCCAGCTCCTGCTCCACAACCAGCACTTGATTCTCTGTTCTTCAGAGAAAAATAAAGAGTGAGAAAAAACACCCAAAAAAAACACCTGTCTACAACCCTGTCTTACTCTCAGTTTCTTCTCAACAAACCCACCCCATCTACTCTTGTTCTCCTCAGTGCAAGCAGAGGCAAACCGATTTTAATAGGGACTTTCGTATTAACACTGTTCTGAAGACAGAAGATGAACCTCAGTCTGTAGTTCACAGAGCACGCTGTTTAAGTCTAGAGAGGAAAGTCTATTTATATCTAATCTCAAATAATAACTTCAGTCCCACAGCAAAGACTCATCAGCATAATCAAGATTCGATAAAACAGAAAAGATTGTGTTGTTAGAAATGTATAAAATAATGAAAATAAGTCCATAGTTAATAATAGTTTATCAGCAATGCGCATCTAATTCTTTTGCATACGTCATGTGATCCGGGCGTTTTTTGTTTTTTTCCCCCTCAGTAAAACCACAAGGAAACAGATGAATGCACTGCTAGCAGTGATCCATTACTAATATCACTGATTCTTATCGAACATATTTGCCTTTTCCTCAATAAGCAAAAAACATTGTGCTGAGAAGCTTCACTAAGAGAATAACAAACTAAAATTGGAGGTTCTTTCTATCCAGTTTTTTATTTTGTTTATAATCATTAAAGAGGTGACGTTTCATGTGAGGAGACATTTGTTTCAAAATTATGGAAGGGGTCTCGAGTGTGAGTGCTCTAACAGTCATGGTGTGTTTCAGAGAGAAAGAGAAAGAAAGAAAGTCAAATGCTGATGAGCAAATAATTGTTTATCATTGCTCTGGGATAACAACATAGCCTGTTGTTAACAAGAGTACCCATTCACATCTCCTAACAATTTAACTAAACCAATTCAGCACATCATTTGAGATTTTCATTTCAATAAGCATTTAGTGTCTCATTAACCCATGAAAAGCAGAAAATAGATAAGGTCCACATATTATCCATCTATGGGTAACAAAAGGTTTGTGGACACCTGACCACAAGACTGGTATGTGGTTTTTTTAAACATCCCATTCCACATTACACCCTAATTTGCTGTTATAATAACCTCAACTCTTCTGAGAAAATGTGTCTCTAGATTTTGAAGTGTATTAGTGAAGATTTTGCTCATTCAGCCACAACAGTGTTAGTAAAGTCAGGTACTGATGAAGGTGAGGTGAGGAGGCCTGGGTTGCAGTCAGTGTTCCAAATCAGCACAAAGATGTTCAGTAGGGTTGAGGTTAAAACTCTAACAGGCCACTTAAGTTCTTCCACTCCAACCCATGTAAGTTATTTCTACAAGAAGTTATACCCAAATACAAGGCACCCAAATACACCATATATAATAGTGTGGCTCTAAGATTGAGGGAAGAACAAAGCTCGGGGAAGAACCACACACGGCTAGAAAAGTCAGGTGTACTTTTTTCCATAAAGTGTATCTGTTATATAGAGAAGATAATTCACACACACACACACACACACACACACACACACACACACACACACACACTGTACCCGGAGAATTTTCCGAAACAGAAATACTTCCCATAATAATAAGAGAGTCTGAGAGAGACAGTAGTTGTGTGTGTGAGTGAGTGACAAACAGAAAAAGAGAGAAAGAAAGAACGAAGTCTGTTATAGTCTGCTGCAGCATCAGGCACAAGATTTTTCATTCATTCACTACACTGGTGCTTTTTTGCATCTCCTCCCCCTCTCCTCTGGGTCTTTTTTCCTCTCTCCGCTTTGGTTTCTCCCCCACTCTGTCTATTGATGTGTGTTCATGTGTGAGTGTGTGTGTGTGTGTGTGTGTGTGTGTGTGTGTGTGGGGCAATATGCAGTGTAGGAGTGCTCTGACGTGGAGTGAGGCTGGAGTGCTTTATGGCCTGCAGTTCACCAGAGCACAGCCTTCAGCTCTGAACAAGATGTACTCAACACGCCGAGTTGCAAGTCAGAGACATTTAAAATGGACAAAACTGAGTCACAGGCTAAATACCCACAGCAAACAATGCAGCTAAACCCAGCACCATGTCCAAAATCATATCCAGTGTCCTTTATACAAAGTGTCCTCATAAAGTGCCCTTAATGGCCATTTCCCCCCCCACACAATAATTTTATTACAATCATTTATTTCTAGCCAATGCTAATCTATTGAATACTTATCTAACTATAACTGGTAAACTACACTATATGGACAAAAATACTGGGAAATTTTCAACCATGTGGCTGGCGGCACACAATTGCACAGGAGGTAGAATTGCATTTGCCCTTCACTTGAACTTGAAGACCCAACCCTGTTCCAGCATGCCCTGTGACATTTATATTATGGCATCACCCAGAGGGCATTATCTTATTTATACAACTGAGCAGTTGAGGGTTGAGGGCCTTGCTCAAGGGCCCAGCAGTGGCAGCTTGGTGGTTCTGGAATTTTGAATACCCAACATTCCATTTAGAAGTCTTAACCACTACTTCCATGTGCACAAAGTTATAATCTACATGGGTTGGAGGGGAATATCTCCAGCTATAGACCTCTGAACTCAATCCTATTGAACACCTTTGGGAATTAATTAGAAATCTGACTGCACCCCAGGCCTCCTCACCTCACCTACATCCATACCTCACTTTACTAACAGCCTTGTGCATGAATTAGCACATATCTCATTGAGTACACTCTAAAATCTAGTGGAACATCTTCCCAGAAGAGTGGAGGTTATTATAACAGCAAATGGGGCCTAATTGTGGACTGAAATGTTCCAAAATCACATCTAGTCAGGTGTCCACAAACATACAAACAAAGGGAGGAGTTTACAAAGGGTGCATGACAAATGTACACACTGGCTAATGCCTAAGGTTTAAATTTGGTTTCTGAATGAGGATGAACATAAACCATCAAGAATGGTGTAAAAAAACAAAAAACTGACATTTACATACTTTAAGGCATTTGGCAGATTAACTTTTCCAGAGCAACATTTATCCAACTCATGCAACTGAGCAGTTATGGGGTTAAGGCCCTTGCATAGAAAAACCGAAAATTAATAGTTGACGTTTGGAAAAAAAGCAGGAAATGTTTACAATAAATCTGTCTATGATGTGGATTGCAATTTAGTCGCTACACTTATTGTTTGAGTCTGAAATAACAAAGTGCATGTAAACAGTGATTAAGTTCTTATTGGGCTCATTTTACTGTACTGTAGCTCATCAAATTGCTTTATTTGAGCTCGGCTTAAGGAGTGTTAGTCTGCACAAACACAGCAAAGAAGAGGGTTTGAGCTTAGAATCTCTCCTGAATGTCTTGTGGTTTACACTGCAATTAGGAGGAGGAAGTTGGAATCGGAAAACGTCAGCTCGCACTGTGAAAAGCTTGCTTTATTATGCAACATGAAAAAAGGTTGCAATGCCGACAAACAAAAAGCAAAGTAAAAATTCTGAGGCCTCTCTACAAATGGAGGTTAGTATTAAACGTTCTGTGCAAGAATTACAATACAGCCACACCCAAGTGCACAGCACACACAAAAGCCTGAAATTCACCAAGGGCCCCTGGGAGACAGGAGCGTGCAGCTCAGCAAGAGTGCAGTGTAAAGGGTCAAAGGTGATAGAGGGGCTCAAGCATTGTCCTGCTGGCCCACCACATTAACCACAGCAAGTGTGACACAAATTCAATTCAATCTAAAAATAAGAGACATTTTCAAACAGTATCAGAATGAGTTGCATTCCATTAGCACTTTCAAGAGCTAAACAGAGACTCTTGAACTCAAAAACCCATTATAAACTATTCTAATAATATGATCAGGGTGCCTAGCACTGCTAATTCATATTCAATTTCATTGCAAAACAGAAACATTCCCAGTATTATTGGTGTTACATTGAGTATGAGCTCAGGGTTGAGATGTCACAGCATAGTCTCAGCCAACACCAGGAAGTCTATGACAAATCATTAGCACATGATAACACACTTTTAGTCACAGAACTTGCATATTAAGCTAGTCCATTATCACTGCTAGCATAGACAGCAGGATCTTTTCCCAATTGTATATTAATGTATTAATGTATTGATTCTGAAATTTCTAATGAAAATAATACTGTAAAAATGTCTTAATGTGTCTTAAGCATCATTTCATAATTTAATGAGCTAAAATGACTCATTCAGGTATATTTTACTTTCTGCCCTGCCTTATCCTGAGGCCCAAACAAGCGGAATAATCATTACTTCTCCATTAAGGTCTCAGGTTAAAAAATGGCAGAAGGAATGCCATGCTTTTTTTCATATTGGCAAAGTTCCACTTTTCAGAAAAGCAATGAGTGATGACAAGCACTTTTTATCACCTGACCGATCAGGAAACAACTCAGGGGGCAAGCACCAACAAAACCCACCACCACCAATATGGCTGGAAAGAGCTTGTTTGAACTTGTTAAAAGATTTATGATAAGGAACGCTGAAGATATTTTAACACAAACATACACAAAGCCTCCTGCTCACTGATTTGCCTTCATATTAAGAATTTAATCTAGATAGATAAGTTAGCTAATTAGCCCATACAATCAGAAGGCAAAGGTACAAAGCGTGTTGCTATGGCTACAGTAAAAGCCCATAAGGGGATTTTATTCTGGAAAAAAAATAAAAGCCTAGTGTGAAAGCAGCTTTATCTGTTGAATAAAGAGACAGAAGAGAGAAAAGGAAAAAAGAGATATGCTAGCATAAGCAACACATCCAATTGTGTGAAACAAGAGTTACACACTGACGACAGAAGATCCAGGTGTACCGTCTATAGGACCATCACGTGTCGAGTGTCTGGCTCATGCTTGATTTACGACACCAAACACCCTCACTTTAGACTTGGCAAGACAAACCTATACGCACCCATGTACATACATGCCCACACACGCTCTCTTGAAAATCCCATCTTAACCAATAATCATTACAGTGTCAGCAGTTGTAACAATAAGAAACCCTAATCTTTATCTATCCTTCAACTCTAATCCAAATAATAGATCTGCATTCTCTTAATTTACAGCTAAGGGGATACCACAGTAAAGAGATTACAAGTCTTTCCCTGAAGGAAATCAAAGCACCACGTGGTTGCAGCCGAACACTGCTCGTTTCTGTTCCCCACTGAAACGCTGACCGCGTTCAGATGCCGCTGTGGGGCGCATGCCGCCTCCGACTTGTTCAGACACGAGCCTGAGATCCAGGCAGAACATGCTGAAGTGCCCGTGTGCTTCTGAATATTAAAGAGCATTTTCATAAAAATAGACCGATGACCTGAACGACCCACGATTCTGTGTAACAGCTTTTAGCAGGAGACCGGCTTCAAAGATTAAACACAAGAGAAAAAAAAAATAAAACACTATTACAAGAAACTGGGAGAGCATTAGTCTGCTTTACACTAAGTCTAATTATACTAAATTTGGTTTAAATACTCGAAGTAAACATCTTGGATGTTATAGTGTGGTACTAGATGCTGCTCTGACCACATCTCTCATTTATTTCTACAAATGCTGGAAATAGCAAACACTGACTAAGCAAAACCTTTACACATATCTGCAACAGATGAACCATGGCTAGCAAGGAAAAAAAACTTTTTCAGAAAAACACTATTACTTGTGAATGGACAAAATACCAACATATAAATAAAACAAAATCGCACAGTAAAGAACAAGCTTTGCAAGCGAAAGCATATGTATTTTTTTTTACTGTCAGGTGAATGTGCATTTGGAGGATAGCGGGGAAAGAAAAACAAGACGGAGGAAAGTTTGTCTCGTTGTAAATCTCCATATATTTTCTCGCTAACGAGACAAAAAACAAGTCTTCCTCCACAGGTAGTGTAGTCACTGAATTGAATCTTATATTAACTCTGCCACATCATGTTAAAATGCTGTTTGTGTGTAAGAGGTCAGAGTATGTGATTATGGCACCTCGTATTATTGTTTTCATTTATTTTTTGTATCATCGATGACAAGAAAAATTAAGAATTGAACAATTCCCATTTAATCTCATTGTCTGCTTTAAGAGTCACAGTTCTCATTGGTGGTCGTAATGATGATTTGTTACCGACAAGCTCAGTTCTGATTTCGAGCTGTAATTACATCATCATAAATCACCTTGTATTTATGACATTTCTGATAGGACTTGGAAAAGGAAGAGTGGTAGTAAAGATTTTAATGCCATGTCAGCATTTAGGCCTATCTTCACAACAGCGACTTGTCCAAATTTACAAAAACTACACTAGTACAATAAAACCCATGCAATAAAAAATGAGATTGTAAAAATTGTATACCTTTACATATGATAGAAAATTTAAGATACTACATAAACGTGTTGTCTACTTGTAATAAAAGCACGACTGTCAAATTAAATATGTTTAATAAAAAAAGGGATCGTCCAGAATTACACAAAGAGTTGCCTTTAAGCAGAAATGCACGTGTCTTAAATCAATTATAAGACATACGGTGAATACCACTAGATCAACTCTTGTTTTGAAAGAGATTGAAAATGTCTTTAAATAGTAAATTCTAGTAAATTTCATGTCATCTATTGTTTGTACATACCGTATTTTTCGGACTATAAGCCGCTACTTTTTTCCTACGCTTTGAACGCTTAAACAACGAAGCGGCTAATTTATGGATTTTTCCTGGGTTTTTCCCGGTTTCACAAACTTCAAACTCTTTAGACCAGTGAAATTTCCAGACGGAAACTAAAAAAACGCACCTCACCTGTGTTCTGAGCTGCACGGCATCGGGAGACAAACATTTTTTTTTTTAAAAGCACGACGATCCCAAAAGATAAACTCCCGAGAGAAATAGTTGTGAAAGGAAGGAGGAAGACAGTGAACAATGACTTTCTTGGTCGGCTACTGTTTAGATACAAGCCGTTGTAAAGCGTTGAGTCTGGGTGAAGGGAGAGCTCGCTAACTCAAAACGCGTGCTTTTTTATTTTTCTTGGCAACAGCGTTACGGGTTAGTCAAAGAAACTTAGAAATGAGCATCAGAAAATAATAAGGACATATTTCTCGTTTTGAACACATGCAGTAATAGCGGAAAAATGCAGTGCCAGGCTATTCCCAAAATACCGCTATGCTCCTAAAGGAAGTGCAACATATTTCACCCGTTACACCGTGTGTAACGTGCCTTTCGTTAAAGCCTGTGTAAAGTTCATTAGTGTAGACACCTGCAGCTTATAGATAGGTGCGGCTTATTTATGTTTAAAATAAAAATATTTGTAAAATTCAGTGGGTGTGGCTTATATATGGGTGCGCTTTATAGTCCGGAAATTACGGTATGTCCCAGTCTTCTTGACTCTTGTTTTAATAGACAGTAAATGATAGTAGGCTTGAAGCCTAAGGGAGGAATCTGAAATAAAGAGTCTTGTTCTCTCTATCTTTCAATCTTCACACGTTGAAAAGTCAGTGTGAAAGTAAAATTAGAAGTATTTTCTTGTGCTGTTATTTCATAATCATAAAATGCTATCGCCAAACCACAATCTATGCTAATTCATGCTACCTATAAACACTGCTTCATCACAATTAGCAAACCACTATTGAATAAAAGGCCATCATTAAACAGCATTTCATTAAAATCACATTTCTCTGTGTTATTTCCAAAGCAGCTTTAAGTGCCCGAAGCTATTTACTGACTAAATAAAGCACTTTTGGTCCATAAACTTCTACAAGACAACTACATCTTCATTGTCAGAGTGTGAGAGAAGTGGAGCGATGCTTGGCGCTCTAAAGCATCAGCGGAGAAAAGGTCAGTGCTGAAAGTGGGGCAGAATGATGAGGAGGAACGGCGCACTTGGACAGGCTCCATTGAACAGCTCTATCAAGTGCAGGGCACGCCAAAGCCAGTTATTACACTTTTCATCAGCTGAGCATGTGATGGAAATATCGGCTTTGGGGCGGAGCTGCCCTGCCTGTCTGGATCTCGTTTCACTGACTTTATTGTCGGTTAGGAAACATGACACAACCTCAAAGCAGCATTGTGTGTGTATCGAGTGAGACCAGCTTCCAGTTCTTGCATTTCCTGCTTTTTGAATAGAGTCTCGCAGCATTTTGCATTACTTCCTCTTTCCCGGCTCCTCCCTGAATTCTCCCTGCTATTTCAGGAATGTATTTCTGAAACACTCTCGCTTTCTCGGTCTCTCGTTCAGACGCACGCAAGCAACTCTTCATTTTTAGTTCCACAGCTCACTTACTGCAATTTGCCTTGTACTGTTTATATATTATTTATATATACATATACCAAAAAAGCACTTTTCAAACTCTTCAGAACAGTACTGAACCAAGTTCATGTTTCCTGCCAATCACAGCACATCAAACCTCGACAGGCAGATTAGATGGGGGATAAAAACAGTACTTTATTTAGGCGAGTTATACACGGTATCATCATATTGACTCTGATGGCAATACTAAGTACAATATCCCAAAACCAGCACCCAAAAAAACAAAACAAAAAAAAAACACATTCGTCTTTGTCTGTGTTGTGTTTCGGCCACAAATACTTTGTCTGATTGCTATTTTTAAGATGAAAAGAAAAGAAAATTCTAGTAATCCCAGTATAAAACCACCCATTATACCTTTTAGTAAAATCAGACGTGTTCTTATTTATAATAAAATCAAAGCTGCCTTGTTCACATTAAAACATGTCATTTTGAAGTCTATTCTTGTTTTGTATGTATTTCTACCACTAATTAATGTAAACAAGAGAAAACACGGGCTTATATAAAAACGCTGTTGTATAACTTTCATGTGACTTTGTCAACTCCAAAATCCCCGAAGACCCAGTGTGAATCTCTTTTCTGTATAAGGTCCTGTCATTTCCTGTTTGACTGCTTTGTAAACTATACGCGGATGCAACCGCATGCAAGAATTCACATTTTTCGTTCATAGTTCCGGTTTAGCTATCTAGCTATTCATCTAACCATTCCTATGACATGCAACTGCAGAATCACAACAAACAAAAATGGCAGGAGGGTGCGGTTTTTGTTTGTATTCAGGTTGCATCCTGAACAACAAACTTTGGGAAAGTAGAAAAAAAGTGGAAAAGATTTTTGTGACCAAACCACAAAAACAGCTTTTAAAAATAGCTTATGTTTTTCTGAAGACGGGACTGTGAGTTGGAGCTACTTTTATGGTCAATGAGTCAGAATTAGACACTTGAGCCATACAAAGAACTCCAAGACAACCGCAAAGCTCTGTTTGAACAGATAGGACAATACATGCACAGATCACACCCTGTACATCTGCTTGCTAAATAACTATTAGACTTAACTAAAAACCTCCCCCTTAGTAATAATTAATTATCATTTTTAGACTCTTTTTCTTTCCCCTTTTTCTTCATTCGATAAAGAGAATCATTTCCTTTAACAACATTATCGGTTTTCAGTAATAATTACTCTATGTGTTGTATATCCATTCTTGTTTCCATCATTGAGGGATTAAGGGGAAGCACAGAGATTAGCAAAAAAACAGATTGGTTCCTGGGCTAGATTACCACAGGAAGCAACACCAAATGCTGCTAGAAAATTGTGACACTTCTAAAGGAATGGAGTTTTGAACAGCAGAATGTATAGCGGCACAATTTTCATGTATACCTAAGCATTTTTGTGCAAATATGATTATCTTAGCTCAGAAAGCCAAGAGCCAACCTCCTCCCTTGGCACTCGAGTCCATTTTTGGCCTTTTATTCATCTGTAGAGTGAAAGGTACAATTAAGACAGGTTGCCTTCTTCACACATTTGCTCAAGCAAAAAAAAGTTGTAATGCCTCAGGGTCCACTCTTGAACCTGGAATATTAAAGGCTGCAAAGACTGAAATAAATGAACCTGATCACCATTAAATAGCATGTTCAGATACGATTACTATTTACTAGTATAGCAGGGCATAAAATAAAGAGAAGAATTAGGACGCACAAATATCATTTAAATGCTATTTACATTTTTGTAAAGAGAGAAACAGTTAAAACCTGTAAGATTGCTAGTTTGTAAGATTGCTAGTTGTCTAAAGGGCATCAAACACAACTCGCACACATTTCCTAAACTGTTTAACCCCGTGAACACTGACTGGTCTGATTTACAAAAATGGATCTAGATGTATTTTTTCCCAAAAAACGTTATATCTGATGCATCGTGAATGAATTTGGATGCAGTAGCACAAATCAAAGATGGCAGATGTATACAGAAATGCACTGTAAAAATGTAAACTCGAGCTGAAATAAACCACCCTAGTGATTTATTTGGCTTACAAATGCGGCACCTTTTACCTTCTCTTACAGCGCATAGTGCACAACTGCTGTGCAACATCCATTTCTAAGTTTGAATGCAAAACAGCAAATCAGCAATTTAGTTCTCAAAATTCAGCTTAAAAGTCATTTAAGAAGTATTTGACCGCACCTTGATATTGAGCAAAAAATAGTGGCAGTTCTGAAAAACTGGGCAAAGTGTCATTTTTTTTTTTTTTTTTTTTAATCTATTAGTTGCATTGATCGAAATAAAAATACTTTCAGGATAATCGGTGCACAGTCGCCACAGTCCCCCAGCTCTAGGCCTCTTCTCTCTGGGTTTTTATTCTCAGTCCTCGGCCAGAGAATATCTGACAAAGGAACGGAAAAGTGACCAGCTGGATGCTGAGCGTGCATAATGACCATTTGATTACTATTCCTTTCACACAGCTTGAAGAACTGAACTGGACTGAACAGTGCAGTAGGGTTGTGCTGAAAGACGACAGAAATATGAAACGTTTGATACGCCGTAGGATGTTTAGAACAAGCTTCCTTCCTTTGAACAGTTATCTAGCAAACAATGGGAAAAAAACAAAAAAACAAACAGTGTCTCTTCCTTTTGCAGATTTGGCAATTTCTGGCACTGCAATTAGGAGTAAAGCTTGTTAACAATTTTCCACCCCTGGACTCTACTGACCTACTAAAATCAGAAGAAAGAAAGAGAGAAAATATGTGGGAAGAAGGAGGGAGTGAAGCAGCAAGGACATGTAAGGACTGCCAGACACAACAGTAGCAGAATAGTTATCATACCAGTCATCGTTCTCAACATGGGGTTTCCCTCAGATTCTTAAAACACACACAAACACACACACAATATATATAACGGATCACTGCAACAACTGAACGTGAACATTACTGAAAGTGACAAAAAACAAGTCTCAGCACTCAGTCACTAATCAAGACGGCTGAAACATCAGCAGCAGATCCTGCAGCACAACCTGAAAACATTTGTCTTGTGAAGAAAGAGTGAGGCGAGACCCAGAGGACGCACTCAGCACGGCTCTTCACCAGAGCATCGCAGCCAAAAAAGCAACAACAGCAGCACACGGTTGTGCTGAGTGGGTCAGGCGATTCTGCGGGATGTGAAAGATCTCAGATTTCGAACACAGAAATAGCAAGTCAGGTCTATGAGATGGCCTCACATGGTTTAGACAAGATCTAAGCCACTTTCTAAATATATACAAACACAAAAGCGCCTTATCCCGGTCTCAAAAAAACGCCGAATGCAAGTAAAGGTCAAGTGACGTCCTGAAACAGTGATGGGTGTGGGACCTAATTGTGAAAATGTTGTGTTCGGTAAGCGAGAGAGATCAGATAGCACCTCAATCAGACCTCAACGTCATTCCTCCTTTCATCTCCAAATCGCATGCTGCTCTCTCCCTGGAAATACTCTGTGAAGGAACTCTGATTCTTTAAAGGACCAGAGGAAAACCATCTAATTATTCACAATTGCTTTGTCCCAGCCTTCCAGCATGTAATTTTTGCTTTACACTGTACAATCTTTCGTCCTTGCTGTTAAACACTGAAATGTCAACTCATTAAAAAAAAAAAAAAAGAACAATCCAAAAAAACCCTCCTGGGCCTTGAGATCGAGATCAGCAGTCTTAACACGCATAGCATGACATGCTCGCTGACACTCGCTTTAGCCGACGACAATCTCCTGCAGTGTGAGAAAATCTTGCTGTTGCTATGGAACTCATCATAAAGCAAAGCTAGCAGGAAAAAAGCTAGCAATTCTTTTAAATACAGACCTGTTGTTAACTGTTCCACAAATTTCCCCTCAGGGCTCAATAAAGACATCGATTTATCCATAAACATCCATAAATCTATCAAATTAATGACATTACCAGAATACACATATGGCTAATGACCAGAAAAAATAGAAGAATACATAATACAAGACCAGCCATGAGTGACTCCAAACTTCTTTAAAAAATGCATTTTCCTCAGACAGAACAGGCATCTACCGTTATACCAAGAGCCTTTATTCTGTTTATATGACCCCATTGTATCTAAATCAGTCTGAAAGATGTAGTGAATTTTGAGGTCAATCATCAAGAGGCTTGCTGAATGTTAGACATCAGAAGGATTGTATTGGGATTGTCTTATATCGGAATATACAGAGATCATTAATGCCCAGCCTACCAAAAGGAGAGGGGTTTTGGATAAATAGACACATGAGAACCAAATACTTTTCATACTTTATAGACACATATTGCTTTCCGGTACATTATTGGGACAGTCAGTCATTTTGCTGGAGGTTAACCCCCTGAAACCAGCCAATTTGGTCTCAACCCATTACAGAGCTGCCTGGACTGGACTGTGTCCTCACGAACATAATACAGCTACAAATACACAGGGTTTTTTAATTTTTTTAATCTTTTAATGTTTTGCCATCTTTCCATTAACACTAAAACTATGTTCACCCAAAGTATATAAATCTGTTGTACTAAGAAACAGAGGAATTGCAGATTTCTTGAAAATGCTACTAAATGATTGTCATGTGATCACATCAAAATCAAGATGGCTGAACCCATTGTAATACTGTTTATTTCCTCATTTAAAAGTAACGCAGTTTTGCCTGGAAAGAGGGCAAAATGGAACAATCCTCTGGTTTCTTTCATGCCATTAGAGCTGTACACTCCATACAATTTTAATGTCACGTCAAAACAACAAACATGGTGAAAATGACAAAGGTCATGGAAGAAATGTTTTTTTTTAATTACACTGTAGAAGAGGAACTTCTGTAAAAACAAATAGAAAAACACTGTAGTCAAAACAACGTGCCATTTTAGAAAAACGTTGCCCAAACCGTCCGAATGCAGTTTACTAAACTGACACATATTCCTCCTTTTTCTGACTGGCGTGATGTTGCATTACAACCTTTATGCCAAAGAGACAAACCTTTTTCCTTTCTTACAACAGCCAGAGTAGGAGAAAATCATCACCAAATATTACAATCAGTTTGTATGCAATAATATGACTAAGCATTAGATGGAAATGTCAGAATTAAGCAACAATAACAATTATTTTTGATGATTAAACATAAACAGGGTCTTTACAACTGCATTGCAAATCATTTGAAAAGGCATCTGACATTTTCTTTTCATTATTTATTTATTTATTTATTTAAAGGTGAGCCGAAATGCTAAGGCATAATTTTATCAAATTCAATCCTAACAGCTCAGCCATGTTCCGTTCCTCACACTCTATTCCAGGATCTTTCTCACTACAATCTGCACACATGGAGGAGACCGATGAATTCTGGTATCTCTATTTCCGCTCTCTATACCTAGCGATCTATAAAACTGTCAATTCCCCCAGAAGAGAGACGGATGTACGAGATGGCAGAATGGCAGCTGAATGGATTTGTTCCCAGCTTTCACAAACACATCAGATTCCAGCACAGGCAGACACAAAGGTTGTCTTTCAGCCACAGCAGTATAAAAAGAACAGGTCCATCCTAAACACACAGGTGCTTCCTATAACCTGGCTGCCCAGAGGATAAGGAAATGGCATGATCTAGCCTTGGTATGTCCGCTAGGGGATTTCATGTGGCACCATTATGACATTATAAAACACCTTTTCCTTCATTAACTCTGCACTGAGGATGGAAAATATTAGAAGGACCTAGTGAAAATAACAGGCTAGCTGAGAACTTCTCAATGGTAAAGAGAATGAAGTGGGAATTCTGCGATGGTCCTGATGATCAGTGTGTGTGTGTGTGTGTGTGTGTGTGTGTGTGTGTGTGTGTGGACAGGATGGGGTGTCTGGTGCCTTTAAAATCAATGACCCTCTGAGCTGCAGGGTCCCAGTGCCTTTAACACACACTACATGATTTATTCATTAACAGTTTAACATGCTTCTCTCCATCTGTCCTCTCCAGCCCTCCTTTATTCAACCCCCACTGCCTCTTCAGTCCTTCATAAGGCCACATAGAGCTCTGCTTGTTCTCCAAACCTTGTGATGTAGCTATCCAGTACAGTGCAGAGACAGCAAAAAGAAAGAGGTGTGTGTGTGTGTGTGTGTGTGTGTGTGTGTGTGTGTGTGTGTGTAAAAGCTACTGTAGTGTGAGTAGGGAGCACTGAGGTCACTCTCGCTCCAGTCTGGAGCCTCACCATCGATTCATCTCGAGGTATACACCAAGGTGCTGTAATGCAGAGTCCACAGAGCTCTCACAAATGCATCATTAAAAAGTCAGCAAATTAAAGGATGCTTGATTTACCAGGGACTTATGTTATGCCTCTTTCTGTAGACAAAAAAAAAAAAAAACAGGTGTGAAACTCAAATAATAGAAAAGACATGAAGAAAAACGAATAATTTATCCAAACTTTAAAACTACAACTGTTATGTAGATGTTCCTCCGTTCTTTCATTCACACTTAAGTAACAACATTAACCCAGTTAGGGTTGTGGTGTATTCGGAGTCTAACTTGGAAACACAGGGAAACTTGAAAGAGAGAACACTGCACAGACATTTACCACAAAGAGCAGTTTGATTAGCCAATCTACTGATAAGTTTAGTTTTTAGGAGTTTGGAGAAAATCTGAGAACCCAGAATGGTGCAGACAAAAAATAACATAAAAGTCCAAGCTCTGGGTTACTGATCAAAAGGTTTACCAAACTATCACTCTTGGGCCTTTGAGCAAGGACCTTAACCCTCTGTGCTCCAGGGGGCGCTGTATCATGGTTGACCCTGTGCTCTGACCCCAGCTTCCTAACATCAGTGGGATATGCAAAGAAAGATACTGTCCATGTATATAACGAGCCAAATATGAAAAATTCAGATTTAAACCCTGGATTTGTGACCATAGTGTCCCCTGGAAAACTAGAGCAAAAGATTTTTCCTTTCTCAGTACATGTTATTTCTTGGTATTCACATGTACACACTTTCTGGAAATAGTGATTCGGTTAAAAAGTGTTTAACCTTTAATTAAATGTTTAGCGAAAAACAGCTCATATGTTCTTCAACAAACAGCAGGAGATGTGTTATGCAAGTTCACTCAGAACACCAGGTCCAGACCGTTTCTGATAAGAGGAAGTGCAGCAGGAGTGCAGCGAGAGCGTAGTGAGGGTGCAGCGACCCCTACATACTTAAGGAGGCCAGACATGCATACAAACACACACACACAGACTACATCCTGGGAAGATGTTCCTCTAGATCTTGGAGTGTGCTTGTGAAGATTTGAGCTCATTCAGCCACAAGGGTGTGTGTTAAGTCAGGTACTGATCTTTGAGCAAAGGCATTGTGGAATAGGTTTGGATCTTCTAGTATCGTTGTGTTGGAAAAGTCAGATGCCCCGATACTTTTGTTCATATATTGTAGGTGGACACTCGAACACTCATCTGATGAACAGTCCTTCTTTATGGTATTTATTGAACACAGCATGGCAAAGTGACCAATGGTACACCACAAAAGGTTTTTCAAGTACAGAGAGAGTTCTAACAAGCATGATGGAAGTAAACTTTGTTCTGCTCTGTGAGCATTTTCTCTTCCTGCTGGAACAATCGCATACTGTAAAAGAATGAACAGCAAACAGGAAGTGAGGGTAGTAATGCTGTAAGTCAGGACAGAGAGGACACGAGAGGGGAAACGGAGAAAAGGTCAAGGCAAACGCAGCATGAAGCCATGTTTGCTGAATTCTGTCATGGGAAGCAAGTGGAAAGGATTGGAGTAAAGTAGGCCATGCAGGAAAAAACAACGAAGCAATAATGACTTGTCTCAGTCGGCACACTGTCTCAGCTTTCTTCTCCAAACCAGAGCTGCATTAGGGAACAACAACAAAAAAAATGTTTGGGACTTTCCACATCAGCAGTCACAACTGTACCGAACAGTAAGAGCTGCTTGAACAAACAGACATATTTGTAGAGTACGTACAACAAGATGCTTGCTAACCGAATTGAAGCAGTGGAAACCGCCGAACATCATCAGGACGTCAGGATGTTCACATTATGAAATCCTTTCCTTTCTCTCTCTTGCTATCCCTCGTCTTCATGTGTGTGTTTGCATGTGTGGTGCTGGTTTTAGGGCAAAGGACACCTAAACATTGTGGGAAAATAGTTTACCATTAACCAGCATTAGAAGCTCAGTTGTAGTGTCCACAGCTACAACACAGACAAGTTTAAACCCCTCTGACACACAACATTCCACAGTAATTTCACTGAAGCTTCCGAAACTGTAGATAGTCCCTTTCATGAGGATCCAATAGTATCGAGCCCTATGAGGACAAATGTTTCAGTTAAATGAATAACACCAGAATCAGGTTGCCAATGCAGCATAGACATGCTTTAATGTAAACCATAATGATACAGTAAATCAGATTTGGTGTTTGCTTTTTTTTAAGTTTTGTACTAAAACAACAAACCTCATATGTGTATATATACAAACATATATATACACACACATATACATATAAGGTGGTATCAAAACATCGAGACAACTTTTGTAACACGCCAACAGATGGCAGCACAAGGCTGCACACACAGGTACAGGGAGCACCGACCTTCCTAAGTCAGTGTGGCAAAAGACATCATCTTGTGCTCATCAAGAGCTGTGCAACTGATGCTAATCTGACCAAGTGTGTTACCACATCTGCTATTTCATCGTGGATAGCAAGTTAAAACACCCTGTCGCTGAGCTCTCCTCAAACGTGAGTTTCCCGCCGAAAAGGATCTCATGAGCTCAATTCCGCCAGATTGGCTCCTGCAGATTTCGCCCTCTTCCCAAAGAAGAAGATTCAGCTCAAAGGTCACTGCTTTGACACCACTGCAACGATCTATGCATGAATCGCAGAAGGTGCTTGACAGGTTTCGAAAAGAAGACTTCCAGGACACATTCCATAAGTGTCAGGAATGCTGGGAGAGCTGTACTGCTGTTCAGGCAACTACTTTGAAGGTGGTAGTGTGTAAACACAGATGAAAAAAGTTTTTTTTTGTAAACAGAGCGAGTCTCAAAACGTATATATAACTCAACGCACACATTCACAATCATGATTTCACTGAATATCAGGACCGAACAATGACATTAAAAAACACAAAGTTCACAAAGACATTCTCTACACTGTTTTAAAGAGCATCAATTACACTCACTGGTCTAGACACGCTAGCTAGCTTCGAGGTTGGCCGACCTCCTCAGGATGTCTAGCTTTTCTTAATTTATTTTTAAGAATGTCCGAGACTAAATTAATTGCTCTTCCTCCGTAGGCATAAAAAAGTCTAACTCCGGTGTATTAATGTGTGCAGAGCTACACACGTTTTGTCAGTCGAACTTGGCTGTAACATTTTTCCCTCTGACCAACCAATCAGAGGACGGAAAAATGCTGACGCTATTCTGGGCCAGCTAGCTGCCCTGTGAGAAGAATATGAAATCTTATTGGTTAAAGAAACAGAGCTATTTCCTAGGGAGACAATGGTAAAAGAGCCAGCAGTACTGACTTTGAAGGGCCTGGGCAGATTAGATTGACATGGCAGCACACACAGGCTGAAATCTGATTGGACAAAAAAATCAACATCCACATACACGTACTGGAAGCAGTGCAGCCAAGAGAAACTCTACGAAATGAAGAGAATAAACTTTTGGGAATAAATTAATACAATCTCATGGAACAAATATTAGAATTTAGGTTGTAAATGAAGGTCAGAAGCTTCTGATAGTGTTTAGGACAACAGAGAAGGCTTTGCTGGCCCTGACGGTTAAAAACACCAGAGTCATATCTTCTTCAGAAATATTAAGAATGTTCTTAGTCACTGTGTGTTTTTCTGTATGTTTCTTTATAAACCCCATGGCTCTCTTTTCCTTTTTCGGTCACCCCAGACTCTTTTAGATATCCTGCTATTGTTCTAAACTCACGTCAGCTCCCAGCATGTTAGAAAAACAACGTAAGTCCTTGAATTATTCAAACCTGTATCATATGTTTCCTCCTATTTGACCTAAGCGATGCTTTAGCATTCGGCCGAGTTCGCATTTCATATCCACATGAAGCAACACACACAAGATGTGCAAGGATAGGCTCTGCCCTCTTAAACATACGTTAAAGGGAATCTAGTATTTGGATGCTGAAATACACTCCAAACACAGGACAACTGTAGAGTAAACAGGACAAAGCGGATGGGGAGAAGAAGCCAGGTAAACCACACCGCTCTGTCGGGTGGATTAAAGCGACTGCTTGAAAGTTAAGCTCTTAGTCATGAGAAGGTCGATTGCATAACCCAGGTAGGTTACACTGGGTAGTTTGGAAAAGTCACGTCAGTTAAATGCGACACATTGTGAACAGGTAAAACATTACAACGGGAGTGTAATATGTAATACAAAGCACAGTTAAAGATTTGTTTAATGAACCTTCTTTCCTAGGGCCAAGAATCCGTTCGCAATAAAACCATCAGCATGAAAACGCACCTCTAAGACATATTGCAAGAGCTTTTGGAAATGTGGTAACACTAACCAATTTGCATCTGTTGTCCCTGGAGGTTAATAAAGCACATGAGCGAGAGATGGAGTAGAGATAATAACCTCGTACATACATGGCCTTCATTCACCACGTAGGGTTTTATGGTCACAATAAGTGCTTGATAATTTGATGGAGATAAAATGCGAGCCATTCACTCAGAGATTTACAGGCAAATACTCCAGAGGGCTTTCAATAGTACAAACCTTTAATAAAAAAAAAACATTTTTTATTATATCATTGAAAAAAGACCAATATTTCACTTGCCCTGGACAACTAGCTGCCCATCTGACATCTCCTCGGGTTGCATAGGGATCAATCAATAATTAAAAGAGCCCCTTTTCATCTGGGCTGCAATACAAATGCCCTGCTTCTTATTCCATCCCTCAGTTTCTCCAAAGCTTTTCATTTCGGTATCACTCCATTTTTAAAGCCCTAATTCTGTTCCACCATTGGATCCAATCACAAAGAACATGAGACAGGTCCAAACACCAGCAAACACCTACAGGCTTTCAGTGAATTTGTGCCTTTTTTTTCTTATTTATGAGCATGAAAATACAGGTTACGACTCTTAGTATATTCCATATAAAGTCAATGCATCATTTAATGTGATTCAAGTGACATTTATGATTTGACAAAACCGAAACAATCATTTGACTCCTACAATCACGTGTATATAAACACTACACACACACACACACATGTACTTTATATTCAGCTTGTAATGTAACCATGTTCACCTTTATATCTTTCCAGGACATCCTCGTAGGCTTTAGCAAACTCTTTTTCTTGTGAATGAGTCGTGGGCAGTAAGCCCGGGACGAAGCCGGCCATGGTGTCCTGGATCCCCGCTATAGCAGTAACGTTAATCCAGCCCGGAGGAGCCGGCGCTCCGGGAGCAGCTGTCAGTCCGCCTCGGCTTCCGATCCAGCCCGCGGTTTAAAGCTCTCACCCGCCGCCGGGTTTCCAAGCCCTAATGTCGGGACAATAACCTGGCTCTAATGTGTTTCCTTTTGACCGAAAGCGCTGGATTATCCTGGCTCACTTCAATTTCTAGAAATAATAATCATAATAATTACAAAAAAAAAAAAAAAAAGAATAATATTATTGTATATCGGTTACATGGTCTAAAGAACCACCATAGAAACAAATCCTCATAGAAAGGCGCGGTTGTTGGGGAAATCCATATTTTGGTGCACGGCTGCTTCAAGCCTTTTCTTCCTGCGTTCTAGCCGGCAAATGGGATTTATGTGTGTGTGTTGGAGTAGATTCTCAAGTGTGTGTGTGTGTGTGTGTGTGTGTGTGTGAGAGAGAGAGAGAGAGAGAGATCGAGGGAGGCGCTCGCAGTGGGCTGTCCGTTTTCTGCTTCCCAGTGTAATCACATCCCGCTCCTTATATCCCACGCACCGGCGTGTGTGTGTGCGTGTTGCCGGCTGGATGCTCGCTGTAATGGCCGCTTCTGTTCCTGCACGCATCCAGCCACCCTGTTGTCCTCCTCCCTCTCTAAAAAGAGCTCGCCTTTCTCTACTCTTCCTGCAGTTCCTCCATACCGCCCCTGCCCCTGATTCCTGTACCGCAGCAGAGCGGTTCCTGCAAAAGTGAAAGCCCAGCCTATGGCGCCCCTCTCCGGTCAAAGTGAAGCGGCGCAGTTGAATGGAAACCCTTTCCATTTCCATTTCCGGTGACGTGTCCTGATGTGACAAAGCCATGTCCTGCACTGCAACCTCACCAACCAACCAGGGGGGCTTCCCTTTTCCCTACTTCCCTTTTCTCTCCTTCTGTCTCCTCCTTCCGAGCAAGCAAGGAAAGGATGTAGAAGGAAAGGTTGACGGAAGGAAGGTTGGAGAACCATCTCCAGGAGGGAATTGAGGGAATCATAATGATGACCCACTCATTATAATCATTAGTGCTTGTGGAGCAACATCTCACACTGAGATCTTCATGTGTGTAGCCAAACCAGGCAAAAGCAAGGTGTGTTCATTGACCTTTGATTGGTTTTGCTAATTATGCTAATTCATTTACTTGGTTAATTGGATTCATTATGCAAATCAATGCATAATTTAGTAACCACTTCATCGTGGTCAGACCCGGGACAAGTCGAGTGGCCTTATATTGTCGTTGTATATTGGAACAGTGGCAAGCTATGCATTTCACACCTAGGCATTCACTGGTTTCCTGCCTGAATCAATCCACTTCTTAATACCATCATTATGATGCCACAGCTATAAAAACATCAATATTACAGAGAAATGCAGTATAACAGAGCGCTGCAGCTCAGCAGTGCTGATCATGAAGGCTTAAAGCAGATTCTGTTTACCCATTTCATTTGATGACTGAAATCTAATTGCAAAGAAACTCCAATGTAAACGGACAATTGGTTGCTTCTATTAAATGAAAATAATATACTATTGAAAATAATATAATACATACACATTTAATAATACATAATCACAGACAAAAATATATTCAAACCTAACTCAGTGATTCTGATAGAGTTTAGGCCATCTGAGAAGATCTAACTGCATTAGAATGAAATGTTTCTCCAGGTGCAATGCAGAACAGTACACACTAAATAAAGCACAAATATAGTGTGAAAACAGTGTAAGACAAGCAGGAGAGTACATTCACAGGACACTAAATTCCAGGGACAATAAATGCATAGAACGTCTTCTTCTCGGCTGCTCCCATTAGGGGTCGCCACAGAGGATCATCCGTCTCCATACCCCCCTGTCCTCTACATCTGCCTCTTTCAAACCAACCACCTGCATGTCTTTCTTCACCACATCCATAAATCTCCCCCTTGGCCTTCCTCTTTTCCTCCTTCCTGGTGGCTCCATCTTCAGCATTCTCCTACCGATATAACCCACTGCACTGTTGACCCCAGGTACCTGAACCCCTCCACCTTCTCCACCTCTTTTCCCTGCAACTGCACCACTCCACTGCCCTCCCTCTCATTTACACACATGTACTCTGTCTTACTCCTACTGACTTTTATTTCCCTTTTCTCCAGCACGTGTCTCCACCTCCAGTCTCTTCTCAGCGTGCTCCCTACTCTCACCACAAATCACAATATCAACAATAAATGCATAGAACATGAGATGTAAAAAAAAAAAAGTTGTGCATGGTATTGAGACATGCAGGATCGTAAGCCTATCTCTGGGAAACCGAGCATGAGACAGGAATACACACTGAAAACATGCCCACGTCCACCACACACATACATGCACTTTTACACTTATTTCATAAGATTGTTAGAATTTTCCCACTAGTATAGTAAAAGAATCTGCACTGGACAGTGAATAGGGTATGGGTAAGACATTCAGCGTGTCTCCCCACTCCTACCGAGAAATCTTTCTGAATTTTGATCATGCTATTCCTCAATAGTTCACTCACTGATTTTCAGTAACCACTTTATCCTGTTCAGTGTCACTGTTAATCCAAAGGGTGGCGGCTTAGTGTTTACGGCATTGGACTTTGGATCCAAAGGATGTGAGTTCAAATCCCAGCCACACCAAGCTACCAGGCTCTTAACCTCATAGCTGCTCAGTGTAAGTCACTCTAGATAAGGGCGTCTGCCAAATGTCGTTAATGAAAATAAAATGCCTATACCAGGAATAGTTAATTACATAGTGCCTTGAACATACACAACAAATAGATATTTTCTCAGGCAATCCACCTGCTGCCCTGTTTTTGGCAGGTGGAGGAAACCAGAGAATGCAGCAAAAACCCAGACAGACACAGAGCCAGCATGCACAGAACCTCTGAGCAAACAATAATCCAAGTGTGCCTTCTATATCTCAATTCATAACTAAATATCCTGCTTTAAGTAAAACTATGGAACGTTTCCTTTTTACTTTGTCTTTACTTAGCATACAATTAAATGTCAAATTTTTGTTCCTCTACTCTGTCATGCATCATGGTTGATCACAATCACATCCGCTTTTCATCCACTGAACTGAGCAGACCATTGAAAGTGTCACTTATTTGGCATGTAATGAAGTTCCCATAGCATTCAGTAGTGATGCAGCCAGAAGTTTTTTGTTCCAATAATCTACAAACTGTGCCATCTAGTGACAAAAGAAAGGCCAAGTATAGCTTGACGTGCCTATCTGTATTATTTTAATCGGTTGTAATAAAACTAATTTTTACATTGTAGAAAATAATAGTATATTTATAAGCAGTATATTTTTAACATGGTGAAATGTTATAAGGCAAGTTTTAATGTGGCACGAATAAAAAAAATTGGGTAGCCTGACAGAATCAGATGTTAGATCAGATCAGACCACCAGTCGTGGTACAATGAATGTTATTTCCTGTCAGGAAACTTTGTTTCTCAGGGCACAGTCCTACAAGTTTCGGCTATTAGGATTTTCTGAGAGTGAGTTTTGTTTTTACACATTTGTGTGATAAGTAGGTCACATCAGAAAAGCAATCGTTACTAAGGCCAAAAGACACAGCTGTGGTTAAAAACACTGAAACAGCAGATTCTTACACACAACTCTCTTTTACTCCTAATACAGGAAAAACTAGGTTACTATTTGCTTATTTACTAACACAACAGAATGTAATGCACTGATGAATCCTGATCAGATACATTTTCAGAAATATTTTCTATATTTGAATTCATTCCTTCTCCACAGGCAAGCGACAATGCAATGACCTAAAACACACTTAAAACTCAGGAGTTTACAAAATGGAGGACATTCACCCTTTACTAGCAGAGACGAAGACTCATTTTTGGAAACGTCAAGCACAAACAAGTACTTAAAGGAATACTGTAGAATTTTTCATCTTAGTGTCTATCCACTGTGGAAAGATATTGAAAGATTTTTTATTTTTATTTTTTTTTTACAAAAACAGACAATTAATTCCAGAAGAAAGGAATAACACTGTGCTGCTGTAGAGCAATACGATATAATATGGAGCAGGCAATCATATTTTAATAAAAACCCTGACCTGTAGGGTCTTACTGTATTCATCTCAAATTACAGTAATGAAACAAGCATTTTTTAATGAATTAAAAATTGCACTTTTTAACCATTTAATGTTGTATAACACGCAAAAACAAGTTGGTTCCTTTTATCACTTATAAGCAGTAACTTATAAATTATAAACAATTATAAATTATAATTAAAAATAAACTTTACTGTATTTATTCTAATAATTATAAGTTTGTGTCCTTAGACTGTTATAAAAGTTCAATGCTTTTGTTCTGGTTCCTGGTAAACACACAGATGCTAAAATATAAGGTTGAATACACACTTGTGTATTCATATTGAACTGGATGCTTGCAACAGAGCAATTAAAAGAGTTCTTGTATGTGAGAGTGCAAAACATCTGTTGGATCGGACCACATGAGCCAGCCCTCGCTCCCCATGTGCATCAATGAGCTTCGACCGCCCATGAACCTGTCGCCGGATCACCAATGTTCCTTCCTTGGATCGCTTTTCTTAAACACTGACCACTGCAGACCAGAAACATCCCACAAGAGCTGCAGTTTTGGAGATGCTCTGACCCAGTCGTCTAACCATCACAATTTGGCCCTCGTTTTTGGCCCCTTGCCCATTTTTCCTGCTTCTAACACATCAACTTTGAAGACGAAATGTTTACTTACTGCCTAATAATATCCCACCCACTAACAGGTGCCATGCCGAAGAGATAATCAGTGTTATTCACTTGTTATTCACAAGTCAGTGGTCATAAAGTTATGCCTGATCGGTTTATACTAAATTCAGCAGAGAAGAAAAGATCCTGAAGTTAAACATAAGTATTAAAGCAGATTTGAAACGGTGTCCAGCAGTACTGAATAAGTACAGCATATTCTGCCATTGCATATTACTTCTGACCCACTGTTACTGTTCATCCATCAGCCAGAGACACATTACCAAAAACAGAGTAAGACAGAATAGAGAAGATGGCGATTAATCATGAATAGTGACTCAGACACAGATTTAGAATCCCCTCTGCTCTTTTACAACTAGTGCTTGTCAAGATTTCCTTAATAGTTACCACGTCTCCATTCTTTGGTCATGATGTCAACCACATCATGCAAAAGAATACCACAGTGAACTGGTTTAATGGATAAAAAAATGCAGTAAATAAACCCAGGTTTACTGCTCACAGGAGGGCTGGACAGTTTCACTGATAATAATGACAAAGTGGTCTGCATTAAAATTCACTAGCCGGGTGTAAGAACGTAATCATTTAAAGCTGTTGCCAATTCATCAAGAAGCCCCGGTCATCCTGGTCTGGAAATACAGAACACACAGACACTGGATCTTGACTTAGAGTGAAATCTAATTGCAGCTGTAAATCATAATCAGCATAATCATCGTCATCATGCTCCGCTTGGCAGGGTCTCAGATTTACACATTGTCCACAGATTGCACACAGACATTAGTAGAAATCTGCCTGGACTGAGGCATCCACTTGTGCTCATCATTTCTGAGACAGGACATGGAAATAGATAAGAGTCGTTCTCTTTTTTCACATTAAAACAGCTGTCCATAAAATGTCGACTCAGATACAAAATCCGGATCCCTATTGAATTTATAAATAAATTAAAAAATCCAGTCAGGATACAATAGAGGTATCTCCATTTTTCTGTCAACCTTGTTACTTGTATGCTCAGTAAATCCTACAGCTTGCTGAATCATGCAGACACTATTATAAATGCATAATAAAAGATTCCATCTTAGCACTACAAAGTCTTTTTTTGATTGAATCCTTTTATGTTAATGGTATTTGGCAGACGTCCTCATCCAGAAGGACTTACAATTACCTCGTTCATTCAGCTGAGCAGTTAAGGGTTTACGGCCAAAAGTGGCGGCATGGCAGGGCTGGAATTCAAACTTAGTACTAAACACTGAGCTACCACTTCCCTGCTCTTAGACAAAGATCTGGGAGTCAATACTCTGTGGGAACCATTAAAGGTTCTATGTGTGACTCTACATCTATGTGTAAAGTTTTACAATCCTTTCATTAGTTGTAACTGGTAACTATCAAAAGGATTCCTGAGTAACCGAGTTTAAGGGGGGTTGGCTTACCGAATTTCTCCAAGTGGCGCAAAAGGACATACGCTGAAATCATTAAGCAAAACCACTGATCTAAGGCGAACAAGTAATCTAATGCCGCCACATCCAGTATATGAAGAACGTTTTAGTTGGATATAATGCAAACGACCTAATTTCCTAACTTATTCCACATCCATCATCAACGTTTCTCTCTCTTTGCCACTTGGTCGTCATTACTCTTCTCTTCAACGCCCCCTACTTTGAACTCGAGCTTTTATCTGAGGCCCATCTACCTCTAGTACTTTCTCCTTTCCTTTTCATTTCCCCATTTTTGTCTCAATTGATTGCACCCTCATCGTTTCTGCCCCCTCCCCCTACATCTGCTCCGTCTTTTTCAAGCTCAAATTAAAATTCAAATGCTCACCCTCTCAGTTTTTCCCTGTTTGTTTTGGGGCCTTTCTTGCCATTTTTACTTCCCAGTGTGCTTTATTTTTCTCCATAGTCTTGGAAACTAAATGACAGGGACAATTTACGTGTCCCCTTGGCAACAGGGAAACACAGGGAGTAAAGCTGAGGCGCCTTCGAGTTGTGAGAAAAAAAAATTACCCTGGAAACGGTTATTTCCGAGATGCTTAGTATACTGCCTATTTTGCCTCATCATCAATTTTCCCACTCAGTGCTCAGCTGCTTGTATTAACCCCATTCCTAGTGATTGTTATTGCATTTCTATGTGTAATGAAGCAGGACAACAGGCCAGAGCTTCGATTCTCACAATTATGGGGGATTTTCACAATTATGAGCTCAGAAGGAATATAAAAGTCTGCATAGATAATTCACAGAAGTACACAGAATGCACACCTAGAAGACACACTTGTGACTTACTAACTAAAGATGTGCAATGTATTTACACCATGCAGCGAGTATGTGCATATCCGTTTTCGGTTGTGACTAAATCCTTACATGCCTTTTTAGCTTTTATCACCAGGTTTATTGGTACAGCAACTTGTTTTTCCTTCCTTTTCGCTACACTTTTTCAGTTGCTCTTACAGCACAGTTCAGTTCTTTGTCTCATTTCACATACAACACAATACACTCAATCAGCAAGTATACAAGTGTATCCTTCTTCCTTTTAGAACTAGACAAACTATGGATTGCTCTAGAAGAATCCAATCCTTTCACACAGTTGCATAGTGACAGTATTTACAAACCTAAAACACTAGAACACAGTTAGTTTCAAAACAGCTCAATTAAAGTGTGCTGCTATAGTAGCCTCCACTCTTCTGGGAAGATGTTCCATGATTTAGCCTCCACTCTTCTGGGAAGATGTTCCACTACATTTTGTAGTGTGATTGTGGAGATTTGTGCTCATTCAGCCACAAGGGTGTTAGTAAAGTCAGGTACTGATGTAGGGTGAGGTGAGGAGGCCTGGAGTGCAGTCAGCGTTCCAATTTATCCCAAAGGTGTTCAGTAGGGTTGAGATCAGAGCTCTATAGCAGGCCACTCAAGAACTCAAGATCTTTCACTTTAACCCATGAAAGCATATCTTCATGGATGTGGCTTTGTGCACAGGGATATTGACATCCATATTTCTAATAGATTATTCTAATAAACCACAGCACTTTTATATTGATTCATTTTGTATAACAGCAGTATAACTCACAGACAAATCACATTTATTTAAGATGTATTTATTTAGGTTTTTTATTTATTTATTCACAAACGTATTTATGACTGAGCTTGTTCTAATAAGTCATTGTTTCTACAACTTACACAGTTTAAGAAATTAGACTGAATTTTTTCTTATTAACTTTCAGAGAAAGTGTTTATACCTGCTATGATGTAATTAATAGCAGAAATGGGTTTATCTAATTCAATTTATTTCTATAGCGCTTTCAACAAAGCAGCTTTACAGAATTAAATAGATACAAATATACATTTTAGCATCATATATTTGCCCCTATAAGTTTATACTTGTACTTGTACTTATATTGAGTGAGTCAGAGGTGACAGTTAAAAGGAAAAAAATGACCCAGTAATGGTAATTACAAGAAACCTTGTTAGGAACCAGCCTCAAAAGGGAGTCGCATTCTCATCTGTGTAACATCTGGATATACGATGATTATAGGTTTGTGATTGCTGAGGTTATCAGTTAATGTTTTAATGTTTCACTGACCAAACAGAAAAAAAGATTTCTTCAATTTATAAATAATCTTTAGCAAATTACTGTCATATGAGAAATAAAATACTTTGGTGCAGGTTTTATAAGAAAATAATCTACTTCAGGGTTATCAATTAAGTTTAATGCCTTATTTATTAAATTACACTGTATTTCTTCTGAAATATATTCTGTTTCTTGGAAATACTGAGTCATATGCTTTTGCTGTTTTGTCTTTTTTGTCACCAATTCCCCAAAAAACACATGATCTAAATTACATCCTGCTGTAAGTCCTGTAATGTGACTCAAAATCAGTCTCTCATGCATTCCTGATAAAGTACCCTTAATAACAGATGCCAAGACAGATGGACTTCCTACCTGCTACTCGCACAACAGCTCTTTCCGCAGGGTCCAGCACCGAGTCCTGGCTCTTCCGCTTGCGTCTCTCATGTTTGGACAGATTCCATGGCAGAGTGTCCCCTTTTGGCCCGGTGGTGCTATGGGGGCACGGAGACAAGGATCCACCTGAACGCTCGCTACGAAACGAGCGCTCGCTCACACATGAACGCTCACTCAGGCTCTCCTCGTCAGAAGAAGACATATCGCCGTGGGGCTGGAAGAAAGCACGAGCAGAGGGTTGGTTAGAACTTCAGTATGGTGTAATGAGTAAGCAAAAAAAAGACACATTTGTGCAACATGAAAAAAATGTGTTTGCACTCATGTATTTACACAGTATAGTTGCGTTTTTCCTAAAGTAACAGAGAAACTAATGGGCAGGCGGCGATCAGGTGATTCAAGGAATCCCAGTGACTCAAGAAATGATGATGGAGAGAAAATGGATAGGGAAATTGATCATCCTCATTAAGCAACTATTAATATAAGCTTAAGTCCTAATCAATATAGGGTGCTCTGGTGATGGCCCAGAATGCCGATCTCTCTCTCTCTCTCTCTCTCTCTCTCTCTCTCTCTCTGTGTAATCAGGTGGAAGAAATGAGGCCTGTGGGAGGAAGATTAGACATCTGTCCATCTCCGAGCACCACGTGAGCTGAAAGATCAATACCACTGACCTATGTGAAAGAAAGGTTGCTGCAGATTTTCCCTTCTGCCTTTCATCACCTTTAATAAAATATCAAACAAAATCTTCCAAAAGCCCTTATGACCTACAGTTCTAAAACTTTCATGAGTTAACTTTGTTTCTTGGCCTGACCTCTTTTGTAAATGCATTTTCAGTAAACTGTGTTGCGTTTAACCGGAATGGAATTTTTTTTTTCTTTTTAGATCGATGAGCAGTATCTATGTCCAATAGATGTCCATGTATTTCTTGTGCATTTCAGGTTCTGTTACTTTTTTCTGCAGAGAAACAAGAAAGCTCAAGAGAAAGATGAATGTGGCTAAATCTTGATCAACATACTTTCCTGACATGTTTTTATGTTGTGGCAGCCACCATTTATACATAGCTGTGGTTCGGAGCCACACCATCTCATTATGCTTGTGCGGCACAATGTAAAGTGAAAACGCAGGTTTTTTTTGTGGTAAAAGCATCTTTTCGATTTCACCATACACTCTGACTGATCACGGCAGCTGCAGGAGCGCTGTGTGCTGACACGGAGTTGATGTGTTGATTTAAAGACTCAGTCCAATTCTCACAGCATTTACTAATACACTGAAAAAAAATAAATGCCTCAGCATTATGCATAATCACCCCATGGGAAGGAAGATGGAACATGAAACAGCTCACATGATTCTCACAAGAACAGAGTGTTGCTCTAGCACCCTGTTTAGGCAACAAAGCCTATTAAACTTAGTGCTCATTGGAGAGCCAATGGCATGAATACACTTACTAATGGACTCACATTCTTTCTTAATGTTGGAATTATTGTTAACTGAATGAATAGTTTGATCTCACTATAATATAGATGCATTTCTGCTTCACTACAATGAAAACAATAATAAAGTTGCAATGACAGTGGACATTATTCATTCTCAAAAAATGAAATAGGTTCTTGAAATTAAAACATAAAATCACCGATCTGTTGGATAACCACAATGTCTCAACCCCCATCTACCTCATGTAGCAATCCAAAAAGACCACAATAATACCACCAAACGGATTTTAATCCGTTACATAAATACTGGCATGGAAATAGCATTATAGGGTATTGTTTGTGTCATTGGTATAATTGGATATTTCTATGTATTAGGAGGTGGAAGCTAAGTAATTAAGGCATTGGACTTTGGATCAGAAGATCACGAGTTCATATCCCAGCACCCCCAAGCTGCAAGCAAGGCCCTTAACCCTCAACCGCTCAGTTGTAAGTTGTTCTGGATAATGGGATAAATGTACATTTAAATGTATTCGCCAAACCAATCTACTTCACAACAGCCATGTGGATTGAATTTTGACTCTAATAAATGACCATAGAATTTTTCACATAAACTGTGCACAGAAAAAAAGATGAACCATTCTCTAATGGTGTGCTGACAACTTGGCCTTACAAGGAACCTGTGTCCAGTTTACAAGTATGAACTACTATCCAAATATGGCTGCTACAACTGATACATTTTAGTAGCAGCACCAAACACACACACACACAATTACAGTTGTCATTTCTATGCTGTCCACTAATTGAATAATATGCCCTGGTGGACGAGGCAAAAGAGGCTGATAAAAATGTGCATAGAAATAAAGAGGTACATTCATGGCACCTATATGTTAGATGTTTCAGAAGCTACAGATGAAATGAAACTTAGTTTGTGAATAGTTGGATGCATTTACAAACACTATTAAGCCAATATTCTGTATAAAGTAAATATTTCAGTGAAGAACACAAGGATGTTATTGGATCACTAATTGGTATAAATGGTCACCGATTTGACATATAACAGTATTTAATAAACTGTTTATTAATTCACTTTTTTATTCCTTGGTTCTACATAAAGTGAATGTACAGGCTTTACACACACACTATTCTAACAAACAAAAAAGCACAAGTTAATCATGAACACGTTTGAGCGTAGGTATGTGGAAGAGGGCAGATAGCACTATACTCTGAGTGTGTTAAACTGCTCTGTGGTGTTTCATAAGCAGAAGTTTCAAACCATGGGCCTGGCTGACTTCATGCATTTTAGATGAAAGTTTGATGGCTGTTGAATGATGGAGTGCCAGCCAGTTTGTGGAAATTGCATAGTGATCAAATTGCGGTGTGCAAAATCAAATATAGGTTTTCTACATTTCCAAGATAATGATACCTATCAAGGATGCAAGTTGTACTATGGATTGTATCCACTCAGTGATAAGGAGAAGTTGGACTTCAGTAAAATGCTTGCTTGTCAGCACAGATACTGCGAGAATGTCTGTAAGAGCGAACGCTCAGAGAGAGATCTGATAAAGATATCATAAAAAAAATCAGTACATTCCTGGTAAATGTGCTGTATAGAGCACAGGCCATGGAGTATTCAGGGCATGAAGCATTTTGATACAGTATGACCTACTACTCTTCTCACCTCATCATGGAAACCTGGACCTCCTTTCCTTTGCTCGGTTTTGTATTAAACTCAATGATGTATTTGACTTTCAGTTCCCTGTTCAGGGTGTGTGCAGGATTCTGGGTTAGACACTGAATTGTACTAGATGTTAGAGGAGAGAAATGTGTCGGCATCTCTGCTGCTTTCGGGTTCATGGATTCAATAAAATGCTTTTTATGAAGCCTTTTCCTTACTGGATGTAGTAGACATCTGCTACTACTTCACAAGTGTTATTTAAATAAAAGCTTGTGAGTGAGTGTGATGTGAAATCTGGGCTTGGCTGGTGATGTGATCGGTCAGTGAGCAAGCCTTTGTCCATACAGCATGCCGGATTCCTTATGATGATAATCATGATGATGATGATGGTGGTGGTGGTGATCACAGTGCTGGTGCGCCACCAAAAAAAAAAATCTCCCTAATGAAATAGTTGCCGTTAATCAGATCTAAATGAATCTACTGCTATTGGATCACATGAATTCAATTTTCGTCTATTAGAGCTTCTGAGTGATTGAATAGACCGCAGTGAATGAGGATGAGAAGCCATCACACATGCAGACAGCCTGAGGAGCTACATTTCGAAAGCCTTACCGGAGATCGCAGGAGAGACCCCGAGCCCCTGCCAGAGCCACGCGGGCAGGGATGAGAGGATAGACCCGGCTACGAACCTGGGATTCACCGGCTTTAATGGACGGTTGGGAAACTCGATCCTCCAGCGATCACAGCGATCCCGGGGAACGGAAGAGCAGGACTATACACGGACACACAGAGCGAGTGCCGCGGTAATGGCTGTCTGCTCCCCTCCTTTTCATATCCCTCCTTCTCTCCCGCTTTCACTCCTTCTCTTCCCCCACCTCCTCTTCTGCCTCAATGTCGGCTTCTCTCCATCCTGTTCCTCCTCCTCCTCCTTTAAACCCCCCCTACACACACACACACACACACACACACACACACACACACACACACACACACACCACCATCACATTCCTCAAACTCCATTCACACACCTTACTGAGCTGATGAGCTGACCATGTAATAACCACAAGACACTAATAACAGTAACTAAAATGCATTTATTTTCAGACAGTTGCTGATTTGAGTCCAGCCTGTGATTTAGATCTAGGACTACATGAGCATGGATTGGTCCAAAGTGTAGTGACACCTGACCATCACATCACACTCATATGTGGTTCTTCCCCAAACCAAAGTCTGTATAAAATGTCTATGTTCTTTGGGTAGCATTAACGTTAGCCTTCACTAGAACAGAAATTCTGGTTTAGCATGACAATTAGGAAAGTGGTGGTTCAGTGGTTAAGGCTTTGGGTTACACATTATAAGGTTGGCAGTTCAAGCCCCAGCACTGCCAAGCAAGGCACTCAACGCTATCTACTCCAGGGGCACCGTTCCCCAGCTTCCAAACATCACTGGGATATGTGAAGAAAGGATTTTGCTGTAAGGTCCATGTGACAAGTATAAAGCACTTGTGCATGCTCCATGAAAACCAAAATGATTTGGAAAGGTTGGTGTGGAAGAACTTGACTGTCTTGTTCAGAACCTTGGCCTCAACCCAACTGAATGCTTCTAGGATGGACTAGAACATTTAGAAAGCACCCAAGACGTCCTCCCTTACATCAGGACCTGATCTTGTTAATGTCCTTGTGGTTTAAGAAGCACAAATCCCCACTGCTATGCTCTAAGAACTAGTGCAAAGCCTTCCCAGAAGAGTGGCATATATACGGTATATGACTGCGTTTTATGTGTCAACAAACTTTGGACCATATAGTGTATCAAATACACAGTATTTGATGACTAATCCAGTACAGAATACTGTGTAAATGAACACTATGCAGTCCTCTAGGGGCAGGGTATGCACAGTATAAAAGCCCAAAGTTCACAATCTTCCAACATTTATAATGTCGGAGAAAACATGTCAGATCTATACAAATACTGCTTTATTGTTTCAGTGTGTTTAAACAATACATAGTCTTAAAAGCAGTGCATCTCCTACCTAACCATTATAATAATGAGACGCAAATCCCTAAAAGAAAAGCTATTAAACACATAGCCATAACTAATACCGTCTTCCACACATAGAAAAAATCCTGGATTCCACATAACACAAAGGGTTTTAGACATTGGTTGACAGGGAGACGTGTCTGTTTTGTAACTCGGTGCAAGATACGGGGTAACATAATGATCGGTGTTATCACTGTATTGGTTTTCTGGTTGTTCGGTGGCTCTTACAGTGTAGGCACAATCTTCACATGTTGGAGTGATTAAGAAACTTATGATGCAATAAGTTTGAGGAATGGATTGGAGTTAGAACAATGCAATCTAAGGTCAGACTTGAGGTCTCACACACACACACACACACACACACACACACACACACACACACACACACACAAAAGCCAGTATGGATTCCTGTGTGAGTAGATGGTAGTCAGAGCTACTGAAGTGTGACTAAAAGCACAGGAATTTAGTTCAACAGCAGAGGATTAACTGAACCAAACACTGATGGTTTAATCAAACAAAAACCTAAATCAGTCTAAAATGCTTGTAGTCTGCATGTGAATTATTTTATGTCTTCTTTGTAGATGAGAGTACAGCAGGTAAAACACTGAATATAGTTTCTCTCCACATGAGGGATGATTATTGTGAGCTCTAAAACTCATCTTTGTTGTAAAACTAGTTCTGTTTTATAGAAATATACTATTTTGGCAAAAGTTTGCGGACACCTGATTTGGTTTGGTATGTGCTTTATGAGCATCACATTCCACATTCAGTCCCAATTTGCTCTCATATGTCCCTCCACTCTTCTGGGAAGATGCTCCACTAGATTTTGGAGTGTGCTTTGTACTTATTCATGAACAAGGGTGTTAGTAAAGTCAGGTACTGATGTAGGGTGAGGTGTGGAGGCCTGGAGTGCAGTCAGTGTTCCAGTTCCTCCCAAAGGTGTTCAGTAGGGTTGAGGTCAGAGCTCTATAGCAGTAGATCCTCCACTCCAACCCATGCAAATCTTCATAATGCTACTGCATCACCCTATACAATTCCGCTTTGTGCTAGCAGGTTAAGAAAGAACAACATTTGGCTGGGAAAGTCAGGTGTGCCAATACTTTTGGCCATATAGTGTATGTACTTCATGCCCAAAATACATCCTGGAGAAAGATAAGAAGAAAAACCAAAATCTATTTTTATATGTAGATATATTTTTTAATATGTATCAAATGCTTTTAATGTATACGGTTTCATGGATGTTCACTCACAATTGTGTAGCTTTGTATTATTTTAGATGTTTTTCACTTTAAATATATGAGTATGCTCCATTTTGGCGTTCTGTTAGAGATGGCTTTGTAGATGAACAATATCTGGTATCACTCGTCTTTCCTCAGTTTCCATTGAACAACTTTTGGATCCTTTAAGCTATAAAAATCGCCCACTGGTTTGTCTTTTTATCCATTTATTACCCTGGCATAATTATAAATAAGCTTTATATGATTCATGCTATTAAAATAATTCATGCTATTAAACTAATTAATGCTATTAAAATAATTCATGCTGAGTCTATGCCTACATTTACCTCTAGCCTTAGCCTAAGTAACCAAATAGAAAACGGTCTGGGTCTTATTTTATTTTAAATAAAAGATGTATTAAAAAAAATAAAAATAAATACACTCAAATGTCCCCACAAAGTCAGATATCTTTCACCCCTGGACATATTTGGTCTTCTAAGATATAAAGACACTCCCACACCCAGACACAAATCTTACTGGCATTTGCAATAGTGCTGGATGTCATAAGGCATTTGTCTCTAATCAGGCCTGAAGATTTGCAACATCTTGACTAATCAATTTTTACTGTTTTGGTTGTTTCATTTTCATTTTCTGTTCTTTGGATTGGACACACCAATAACTTTTTCTACCTTGTTCCTTTCTTCACAATGAAAAAACATTTGCCATCAAATGAAGTGGAAATTTCTGTAAAACTTTGACATACATAAACCAATTCCATACTTGTGTAATGTGTCCCTATAGTGACTTTCATGTCCTCAGACTAAAAAACCTTTTGCTTTCGGCCAACAAGACTTTCATGATTGCTTACTGCCATCTAGTGGATCAAAATAATATTCCATAAAAACTGCAGCTTGTGCAAATTGTTCAGCTTTTTCATGAACCCAGTGGCGGGCCGTCAGGGCTAGCAAAGCACTGACCTACATTTACAACCTAAATTCTAATATTTGTTCCATAAAATTGTATTAATTTATTCCCAACACTTTATTCTCTTCATTTCATAGCGTTTCTCTTGACTGCACTGCTTCCAGTACGTGTATGTGGATGTTAGATTTTTTTGTCCAATCAGATTTCAGCTTCTATGTGCTGCCATGTCAGTCTAATCTGCCCAGGGCCTTCAAAGTCAGTACTGCTGGCCTTTTTACCTTAGAGAATATTATCAATGGGTCTGTTCCTTTAACCAATCAGATTTCAGATTCTCCTCACAGGGCAGGAGTGCCATAGCTGCCCAGAATAGCGTCAGCATTTTTCCGTCCTCTGATTGGTTGGTCAGAGGGAAACTGTTACAGCCAAGCTCCACTGACAAAACACGTGTAAATCTGCACACATTAATAAATCAGAGTTAGACTTTTTTATGCCTACAAAGGAAGAAAATTTGATTTGGTCTCGGAAATACTTAAAAATACATTTACAAGAAAAGCTAGACATCATGAGGAGAGGTTCACCACTTCCAGACCAGTAAATACGAGCGCTGCCACTGGATTACAGCCTTTGCTTTTCTTGCTTTAGTAAACTAGTATTCACCCTCCACATGTGAAATGCCTCTCTCTCTTTCACTCTCTCACTGTAATGCCACGCACCGTTATATTGTGTTTTTGTATAGTATTGATGGTTTCTATAATTGTGACGTGATAGTGGTGCTATTAAGAGGTGGATTAAGTCGGGGAAGTCCCCACTGCAGGCCCAGGTACCAAATGCACGGACTGCCACTGCATGAACCATTTATCTTCTTCTTCTTCTTTCGGCTGCTCCCATTAGGGGTCGCCACAGCGGATCATCTGTCTCCATACCCCCCTGTCCTCTGTATCTTCCTCTTTTAACCCAACTACCTGCATGTTTTCCCTCACCACATCCATAAACCTCCTCCTTGGTCTTCCTCTTTTCCTCCTTCCTGGTGGCTCCATCCTCAGCATTCTCCTACCGATATACCCCATGTCCCTCCTCTGAACATGTCCAAACCATCTCAATCTCGCCTCCCTCACCTTGTCTCCAAAACGTCCTACATGCGCTGTCCCTCTAATAAACTCATTTTTAAGCATGAACCATTTATATTGTGTTTTCTTTCCTGCAGCATGTGATCAACAGACAATTTGACTTTAAATCCCCCAGGAAAACCATAATCCCTGGGGTTTCCATGGTCGGAAAACTCAAACAGAACTAAATAAATGCACGGAAAACCTGGGACTGGTTGTCATTTTATGAGGTTAACATTGATGCTGCTGCTGGATAATTGTATGAGGGCAGTGAAGCTGTGGCTACAGTGAAAGGAGACGTGTTGAATTGTGTCCATTGGGTGTCTTGCTTTAGTAATGCATTCGTTCTCACTGTATGAGATTCCTGTCTGTGATGCAGCGCTCTGTAACACTGCGTTTCTCTATAATATTGATGGTGGTGTCGTATCGATGGATTCAGGTAGGAATGCACTGAAGGTGTGACATGCATGGCCCAACACTGCTAATGAAAGTGGGGATGCTGCTATCAATTATTTTGGTAATCGAGTATTGTAACTATTATTCCACCCATTAAGTTCAAGTTTATTTCTATAGCTCCTTTCATAATGGACATTCTCTCAAAGCAGTTTTACGGAATGTAAGAATTATAGAACATAAAATTGTGTGTTAATTAATCGAGTAATCGGATAAGAAGTACTTTTTCTTTATTGAAGAGCAATACTAAATAAGATAGAGAAATTAAGACAGGCCTTAAAATGAACAATTTTTCTTGTTAGAAATTTTTTTATTGTTGAAATTGCATACAAGAATATCTGTGAAAACTAAACCCATTTAATAAATATATATATTTAAAAAAAATCTATTCCAAATGACTTTAAAAACATTACCCTCACTGTACGGTTTTCTTTCAAGTTTTTAAGAAACAGAAAAATCAGTGAATCACCATATTCAAACACTCATAAAACATTTTTTTTGAGGTTTGCTCAATCTTTCAAATGATTCTTATTTACAGTGTCCCTATATATTATAGTCTTGAATTTCAAGGCAAAATCACTTTAAACCTCAGTGCATTTTCAATTATGTTCCACATTCACTCTACAGACAGAGACACTGTAAATAAGAATGATTTAGAAGAATGAGAAAACCTATTAAGGAAAATGTTTTATGAGTGTTTGAATGTGGAACATGATTGAAAAATCACTGAGATTTTAATCTTTTAATCACTTTACATCTATTTTGACGGCTCCCACCACCCTTACCGTAAGTGCACGATTAGACGCGCAACCCAAAGTGCCGGTGGCTTGACCGTGTATTTTCAAGATGCGGCCTAATCGCAGTGATTCTTGCACTTCAATGTGCCTGTAAACCGTTTTATTTTATTTTAGTTGCCATTGTTGCTTTTGTGCAGTAGATTCATAAGATTATTTGTTTTTAGTAATTAATTCTTAAATATTTTTAAGAATATTTTGCGGGAGTCCCGTAAATGATTTTCAAATATATACTCACATGAAAACATGTTTACGTTGCTGTTGATGTGAAGCTTTCTCTAAAAAGATTTGGTAGAGGCATAAATATGGTTTATTTTTCACTACAGGAAAGTGTTCAGGTCAGGCGATATTGTGCTTTACAGCATAAAGAATCCACTTTATGATGTAAGAAAGTTTCCACTGCTGATTCACTTTATTTGAACTGCGCAACAAAAAGATTTAGCTCTCTTTTATTTTGTTACATTTGCATTTGAAAGCATTTACCGGGACAATGATCCGGTCCAAAAACTCTCATAAACAGACATGAAATGATGAATAGTATTTATTATATTTCCAGTGGAACAGATAAACAATGGGGTTGTAATAATAATTATAATACACGAGTGAGTCAGTATGCCGAGTGTCTAACAGCGCATCAGGCAGGGAGCTGAGAGCTCAGGGTTCAGGGCCGAACTTCTTCGTTGCCAGTGTGATGTGCAGGAGGTGTGTAGGAGCCTTCTTTGATCAGCTTTTCCTTCTGCTTCCGGATCTCATGCAAGCGCTTGTTCTGGGTAAAGATGAAAGAATGTTCAATATTTAGGAACAAGGTGGAAAAAGTGCTGTTTAAAAGACAAAGTGGAAGAATCCATTTAAAGGAAATGGCAGGTTTTGTTTACTGAACTCTTCACTCAATTATTAAATCTTATGTAGCTCAGCATTGTGAAAGCTCCACTCGCTTCCCTGGAGAGAATAAAGAACAGTAGAGCTGTTGGCTTTTATGCCATTTTTAATAGAAAAATATATCTAACACATTCAAAACCTCAAAATATTTTTCCCCCAAGTTTCAGACACTGGAGCAGTACAGTAAAAAAAAATCAATGTGTAGGTTATGAGGACACAATGCACAACTGTGCAGACACCAGAAATGCAACCCAAATTGTTCTCTCTGAAAATGCAGAGTTAGATGTTTACTCATGAAGACAGTCTGGCTGAAGAACGTAACGTCTACAAAAAGAAGCCATGTGAATGTTTATTTAGTGCCTGAGCAAGTGCCCTTAGAAACCCAATCACAAATTTCTCAGTGCAAACGAAAGTGCTGAAATTGTTCTTCTTTGCTGTGCTACAAATGTACACATTTCCAGAAGCAAAAAAAAATACTACAAAATATTTGCTTAAATGTACCGTCTTTTGTCGGTGCATGCATTCATAGAAATCCTCGAATTCGAGTTTGCACTCTTTCTTAGCACGGGTCTGACCGATGCCATGGCCGCACTCGATCCACTCCTTCTCGAAGGCATGGCAGCGAGCGGCTCGCTTGTAGGGCTGCTCGCCACTTTGGGCCAAGATCCAGTGGTCCAAGTTAAATCCCAGGCGAGACTGAAGGTCGACGAACGGCATGGTTCTAGAAAAAAAAATATATATACAATTCAAATACATAAAGGCTGGAGTAAAAACAGACTATAAATGTGGTTTCATTTACTTGTCACATGTACATTACAGCACAGAGAAATTCTTCCCCAGCAGTGTTAGGAAGCTGGGGTCAGAGCAGATGGTCAGCCATGATACAGAAAACTATAAGCAGAGGGTTAAGGGAAAAAAGTGGCAGGTTGGCAATACTGGGTCTTGAACCCCCGACCTTCTGATCTGAAACCCAGCACCTTGACCACTGAACTACTACTTTCCAAAGAATTTTGGCATTAAATAAAAGTTCTTAGTCCTTGGAATTTACGTCTGCATCAGCATAGAGATTCCATTTGTAATAAATTAATTACACAATGCTGTGTAGGTATCTGAGCATGCTGCAGCAGCACGTTAGTGTTCAGTATTAGTGTACAGCCTTCTCAAACAAATCTTCTGCATTCATTTTACGTTGTCATGACAGCAACCACAAATCATCGGATAATACATTGATATTCCGACCTACCAAATTCAGTTACACAAATACTACTAGAGTCGCAACAACTAATCGATTATATCGATCATAATCGATAATGAAATTCGTGGTCAACAAATCGTTATCGATTAGTTGGACTGCTGGACTGCTCAAGTTACGGGATAGCGTGACGCAAGATAACAACGCTACTTGCGACAATAGTGGATAAATCCGGCAGCAGGAACAAGTGTGCGTCCCAAGCCATCCAAGGCATGGGAGCATTTTATATTAAATGCAACAAAGAAAACTGTACCTGGAACTTATGCAAAGCGGAGCTTGTGCAGCATGAAAGTACCACAGTGATGCACGAGCACGTGAAAAGAAAAACACACTGGTGTCACAGATGAAGGCGAAACATCAGCACGGTAAGTAAAAACTGTAGAATCTTTGTCGCATTCGATCTGTTCTGTCGTGACTCACGAGCATCAGGTCGCGCAATCAGCTCGCTCTTGACATAGTAATGGATTAAATTAAACCGATGCAAACAAACACTACATCTACATATAACAGCAGCAGTAAATAATTATTTTTTTTTTTTATCACTGTTGTGGTTTTCAGCTAACGCTTATGCATTTGTACACCAAAGCATATATTTTTCTTTTTTTTTTTAAATCAAGCCTGTTAGTTTGCTGCGTTTCTCTGTTCCGTTCTCTTTTTATAGCATTTGTCTTCTACAACAGTTAACTTCTGTTTTCAAACGTGATTTACTGCGACTTTACTACGTTCAAATGCTTGTTTTGAATGTTTGTATATTTAGTTTATGTATATCATTTAATTATTATACAAAACTTTATTTCATTGTATTTATATCTTCACAAATAAACATTTATTTTTTAAACAAATATTGTCCAAACAATGTTGTATTATATTTTATATAGATTTTTTGTAAGCATGCTTCAATTTGCATATTCAAATGCTGTTTTGTTTCGGGGTTTTTTTTTTTTACAGAAAGAAACAATGCAGCATGGGAGAATTTGTTCGAAGCAGAAAACCCCAATGCTCTCCTCAACAACCAGAAACTATAAGCTTCAAAATGTCTATATTAAAGATAGTTAAACTCAATATGTGGCTTTTGCATTTTTTAATATACTTAAAATGTATATATATTTATATGTATTTATATGTAATTTATATGTATTGTCTTTTTTATTATTATTATTATTATTTATATTTTCTAAGTGTACTTAAAAATGCAAAAGCCACATATTTAGTACACACACATCTATACTCTCAATTAGGGTTTTATATAGTTATAATATGCTAAACATAACATTTAAATGTTTAACCCCGAATAACCGATTAATCGAGGAAAATCGTCCGATTATTCTATTATCGAAGTAATCGTTAGTTGCAGCCCTGAATACTACATTCAGTAAATACACCTTTAAATGGTCTATCAGGTTTTAACACACTTCGCTATAGAGTCTGACCCTGTCAGCATAGCGCTAATTAGCCATATAGCAATGCTAGCATAAACACTGTTCAAGCTAGGCTTTCCCGTACAGTAAACATGTTTACACTGTAATATATCGCTCTGAAAGCTCTCCTGCGACATCGATAATAACTACATTTATAAAACAACATGGTATAATTTTTTTTTTTTTTTAAAGACAAAAGAGTCACCGTACACTTCGGGTTCACTTTAACCTTTTCCAGACCCTCTACTGTCGACTGACGGATTGCCGTAAATCAGTTCAGGAGATGCAGCGTTTGCGACATTGCTGTAAAACTCATTATTAGCGTGTTCATAAAAGCGCGGACGGAAGAGGGCGCTATGTCTCTTTTTATCTATCTATCTATCTATCTATCTATCTATCTATCTATCTATCTATCTATCTATCTATCTATCTATCTATCTATCTATCTATCTATCTATCTATCTATCTATCTATCTTTTTTCTTATACAATTTTGCAAGTTTTTCTTTTTCTTTCATTTTTACTTTTTGCATTAAATAAAAAAAAAGTTAAGAAATGAAACTTTTGCTTTGTGTATGAACCACATTTTCTCTAACAAGTTATTCATAGTTTATTTCTATTAATCTGTATGATATCTTTTTTTTTTCACCAGTTTTAATAATTTGTTTCAACCTCAGGCATCAACCTGAAAACATAATCATAAATATGAAAAGGTTGCAGATGCACCACACCGTTCAATAAAATGAGTCCTTTGCCATGTTTAGTAGAGAAAATAAATATAAAGTTTTATAAAAACTAAAAAAAAAACATTAATAGCTGATTTGTTAAATATGTGCTGTATGATGATGATGATGTGCAGATAAAACATGATACAGAGCCCCTAGAGTGACCTTACAGAGAAGATTACACTGTGCATTGTTTGATTGAATTTGCTTACTTTGCAAGGAAATATGATAAAGCGTCCTTTATGGTGACCTTCTAGTAGAAAAATATTGGACGGATTGGATTGGATGGACCTGCTAGATCACAGGTGCCCAAATAAATACAAATAAATGTGCTTTTTTATATATTTCACATTTATCCAGAGCAACTTACAATTGATTTCATTCATAAAAATGAGCAGATATTGGGGTAAGGGCCTTGCTCAGGGTCCCAGGAGTGGCTGAGATTTAAACTTATGACTTTCAGATGTCCAGTGTCTTAATCACTAAGCTACCACCTCACAGTATATAATGAGAGACATCCCAAATGTCTTATGTTTTTCTTTGGGATTGCCATATATATTTTGGGCATCTGTTCTAGATGTTCTATTTGCATGAACAGTTTGGGATTTTGTGTCATGATATTGCGGATTAAAATCAATATATAAGGTTTTGGTATTGTGGAGACTTTGGGTAGTATGAAAAAAAGAGTTCACAACAATAATTATTAATATTACACCACCTAAAAACTGGAATACATGTTAATTTCCACGTTGTCTATCTGTATCTGGGGATTGAATTCTTCAGGGAATTTGAGCTTGGGTTTCCTGGCCACTGCACTCTGAACAGAGCAGACTTATCTATAATCAATACAGCTGATTGTATTTGACATAAAGCTGGAACTAACTCCTCTTATATCGAAGAAATCTGCAAAAAATGACTGACATTTAGACTGCAAGCAGAAAATACCAAACTAGCTGTTAAAACACATTTTTATTCTCATCTTCGTCTCGTCTTTGCTGCGATACGCACTGCGTTGTGACATAAACTGTACAAAACAAATGTTCTTTTAATACCACTTTCTATCATAAATCCGTTTGCATTTATTGGTAAATTCAAGTGTTTTCTTTCAGTTCAACAAGAGATTACTTTAATATAGCATGATTCATGATTAGATCATATTTCCAAGGCTGGTTTTATCTATTTTGTACGATTTTGCGATTATGACATAATAACAGTCAATAGTTTATGATTCAGATTTTATAATTGAAGACACTTAAGAAGCAAAAATGCAGCATATGGAGAAAAAAAGTATAATATTCCATTACATTCCACAATAATAAAACAAATAGTATACAATCAAATGGTTTGTCATTTTTGAATCAGATGGGTACAAGGAAGTCTAGCTTTCAGGGCAATTACAAATACTGGGATAAAGTGCAAGAAGCTGATGATTTGATTCAATTTATTATTCAGAAACGCTCAAGTCCAAACACATTGCAGGAAGTCCATGGTAATACAAGGCTTTATTACAAAAACAAAGTGCATCAGGTGGTCTGTCTGACAGTTGATGCTTCAAATCTTTGCTATATAATACAATATAATACAAACAACACACACACACGCACTCACACACACACAAAAACAAGCACATAGTGTTGTCAGTGGGAAAGGGGCCGAGAGTATGATGGAGAGAGTGAGGATTAAGGTGGAACGGTCTGCTTATGAAGTGATTAGTCTACTTTACACCACAGCACTGTTAAATTCTTCAATCGGATTGGTCTGAAAGTGTTTTAATATGGTATCAAATTACAGTATTTGTATGACAGGTATTTTATGGACAGATTTCAAACTAACCTTTCACTGTTGATATGTTCATACAGCAAGTTTGGAGATTTTTTTAGCTCGGTTTTCCAACACAGGAACATCTTCAGAACAAACTCATTTGTTCCCCCGAGATGTTCCATAACATTAAATGTAACTACGAAGCTTTGTCGCAAAACTTTTAGCAAACTGTTGTGGTAGAAGAGGAATACAACACTCCAGAAACTCATTTCATAGGAAAATATTAAAGCTTTGGGTCGGTAACAGCCCCCCCTTTCATTGCTCATTTCCCATAATCGTGTTTGTTCCCTACATAACAGTGCCTCTTCCACATCACTGAACTTGATTCTGGGTGCAGGTGAGACTCATGTACAGGTCCATAAAACTCCTATCACTGTGCAAACTTGGTCAGTGCAACCACTAAATACCATACTTGTATCCTCGTATACAAGTGCAGGTCATGCATACGTACACATGCATTCAGCAAATCATAGTTTCAGGTTTATTTTGTTATAAATAAAAAAGAAAGCATACACACCCAACATATCTATATCTATATGTTTCTCTCCCTCTCTCAATATATATATAAGGTACATATGAAATAAACATTAAAGTCAATAATATAAACCCTCACAAAATGTGTGCTTGATACTATTTTCAATATTACTTGTCCGGCATTAATTTAACTCTCCTGACAGGAATTCTTTATTTTTTTTTATTTTTTTTAATTCTTACTTATTTTTGCTTCAATAGCCAAGGCATTTTTTTGCACCACTCGGTACACGGATGACTAACAGTATGAATCGTAGAGGTAGAGCCCTGTCATTATTTTAGGCGAGATGGACAGAGCAGCAGGCAGACCCACGCCACCAAATTCCCCAGACTGCACGTAACCTGTTTTACTGATTATATCAACAATAAGAGAAACATACTAGGAAATAAAAAGCAGTCCGAGCACTCTGGTGCTTTCAGACAGAAAGGATGATGTTATCCGGGCAGTGCAGGCCATCGCTGGAGTTCTGGGCTCGGCAGGTAGGCTGAGGAGGAGGGTTAGGAGAGTCGCAGTCCTCCGACGTGAGCTCGGCGATGTCGTCGGACTGCGTATCGGACGTCTCCAGGTCGCTCCGGATGCTCTCAGGCTGAGCCAGCGTCACGTCACCGAGCCCCTCTCTGAGCGATCCGCCTGACGACAGCCCCAGAGATGAGCGGGATAAAGCCCTGCCTCGGCGAGAGCTGCAGTCCTGAGGCTCCTCTGCTGAAGCAGCGGCCATGGCACAGGCACGGGGAGCCAGGTCCTCCTCGCTGGTTAAACACAGATGGCTGGGTTTCGTTTCAATGTCCACCTGAATCTCTAGGTTTGTGCCTTCTCTGAAACACATCAAAAAAATTCTTTTTTCAGTCTTACAATTTATTGAAATGATATATTTAAGAGCGCAATTCGTCAACATTTTCCACTGTCTCAATAAAACACAAATGATCTTTTTTGTAAACTTTCATGTTTGGTTGCCAGTTTGAACACGTGGGAAACAAAAAATGGAAACAAATATGGAATGATGCCATCAGTGAGACCTTGTGCGTGAAATATTGCTCAACCCTAATAGTTCCATTGTCAAGCTATTTAGCTTTTTACCACAATCAGCTGTCACAGTTCAGAGAATGTGTACAAGGTTGGAGGCAATTATGAAGGCAAATACTAATCAGAATAATATTTACAATACATTCAGAGGAGACCCTTTGGCCTACTTCAGTTTGTCCTAGGACAATACAAAAACTCTGCATAAATGTACATATGATATATACAGAAAATTCCCACAGAAATGTTGTGTATGGTGCAAGCCTTTTATGAATCATTTGCTCCATGTTTTATGACTAGAAATGTGGACCCTTATCAAGATCTGGCTCTGACAGATTTTTGAATCATGACTAGACAATGTCACGGCAGATGAGCAATGTTGAGTCAGACATACCTATCAGGTATCGTATACGAGGAGGTAATGGATCCCGCCATGCCTCGAGTGCTTGCGCAGTCGCTGGCTGCTCCCAAGCTCCCAGTCTCTCTGTGTGCACTCTCCTTTCCGATCTCAGTGCCTTGAACTTCCAGCCTGAAACATCAACGCAATACTGTAAACTATCCTGAAATGAAATGAAGGCTCTTCATGGACACACTTGAATCAATTTAATTGAACTCTGTCACACCTGCTGTATTTTCCTGTCCGGGCTCCGAGAGCTCCTCCGGCTAGTGTGTTGAAGTGGGGTGTGTCGACGAGACCCCCGGGGGCCACAGACAGGCCTTCACTAGGCGAGGTGGTGCTAAGGCCACTGGCTGCTCCCTCTAGGCTGCTCTCACCAAGACTGGGAGACTTCAGCGCTCGCCAGGCGTCAGCAACTAGACAAGAAAAAGATGCTTTAATAATTAAAATACACAACTCGAAGCATTACTTGTGAATAACATAAGCAATACATTATTATTATTATTAATAGTAGTACTGAATGCTGTTACCTGTAATGGGTCCATCGTCTTCATCAAAGTCGATCCTGACGCCTCGTCCTTTCCCTCTGCTAACCCCACATCCTCCACCACGACACAGAGATATTGGCACCACACCATACACATATGCCAGCATTATCGGTACGCCAATACCTGAGTATGACAAGATTTATCATCTATACATGTCATGACTGGAGTTAAGAATGTAGAAATATTTCTTAGGAATGAGTCTAAATATTTTTTTTAAGAACTAAACTGTGTGTATATGTGTTATATATGTATATGTGTATATTTATTCATTAATTAATAAATTTTATTTTATTTTACATTGTCTCAGAGCAGTTTTACACAGATAAAATTAAAATTGTAATGTACAGTATATATTAGTCCCTAGAAAAGGAAAAACTCCATGAGATGTTATGAGGACAAAACCTTGAGAGGAACCAGACACAGAAGTCTAGCCCTCCTCATCTAGGTGGCACAGAATTTCAGTTTATTATAGTTTTATCATTGTTCAAGTTATCAACTCTTTACTGATGGGCGCATAAATGCACAAATGTTGATGGCAAACTGTAGTCCTAAGTCATTGGTAAAAGCTCAGTAGTTAAGGCTCTGAGTTACTGATCTAAAGGTTGGCGATTTAAGCCCTGGTATTGCCAAGCTGCCACTTTTGGGCCCTTGAGCAAGGCCCCTAACCCTTTGTGCTCTAGGGGTGCTGCATTATAACTGATTCTGCACTCTGATGTAAGCTTCCTAACATCTTCCATACTTTTCAATGAAAACTTACCAACGCTGACAGCTGCAATAACCGGGGCTGTGATGATTGACAAGGCCACGCCACCAGTAATAGCCAGGTTTCTCCTGTGCTGAGAGTTCTTCTTCCCCTCATAATGAGCATATATCTGTAACAGGAAGCAAAAAGAGCATGAAAATGTGCTGCCAAGTGGGATTTAAAATGTGAATGTTCACCTTGGCACAAACACAGAGACAGAACTTCCTTTACACAGCACCTGATTTAATAGAAAATTATTTGCTGTTCAGGAAGTTCCCTTTCGGGAAGCCGAGTGGTTACAATAAGTAGTGTGTATTTTGTGTACAAATCTTTTGGTGAATTCCTGTTTATTCAAGTTTTGTGTTTAGGGTGCGGTGGGTGTGGTACATTTCACAGCTGAAGCTCATGTGGAAATTTCAGAGAAGTGAGACTCGATTTTTTTTGTGTGTAATCTGCTGGTCATTATGAAGGCAAGGGGGAAAAAAAAGTCCAGTGTTTTTTTTTTTTTTTTAGAGAAATAACTGAAGATTATGGGAAATGATGTAAAGAGTATTGAGAAAAGCTTGTTTCAGTAAGGTCATGCACTACAATACTAAATATATCTCAGATATCTTTCGAGAGTAAAATGTCTTGAAAGTAAGCAAATTCAATTCACAATTTTAATAATGAAACCTTACAAACAAATATAAAGCTTCTGAATTCGATTTGTAGACATCTTATCGCAATCTTCTTCTACTGGAGGAAAGCGCACTAATCACCTAATAGAGTGTGACCGGTCTATGCCTGAAATGAGTAAATATGTCTAAAAATAGGCTTTTTGCCTTTTGAGAAATGATCCATTATATAAATTTTTCCGCCGTGTAAGCCATTTTCTTTTTTTTTTTTTTTTTTTAAACAGGGAAATACACCCTAGTAATGTTTCTGTAATGTTGGCTACCAGTCGCTAGTATTACACAGTAAACAGTATTACAAAGATGATGTTTAAAGGCAGACCGCACTGTGAACACAAGGAAGTGCTCGGCCATATCGCTGACAAAAAGTCATTTATTATTTAAATGCAGTTCCTCATAAACTCCCTGGTATTAGTGACTAAATTCCCAGAACTCCACAATAGAGGCAGTTAGTAATACAGTAGCGTGACACTAGCGCAGCAGATCAGAGCGTCTTACCTTCCTTCCTACGTAAACCGGAATGCCAATGACCATGGCAGGCACGGCAATGCCAGCGATTAGTGTGATGCCAACCGGTGCCCCGATCAGAGTGCCAAGCTGCCACAGGATCTTTTTCTTTCGACTCCATGGTTTTTTCCCCCAGAAAGTACAACCTGATGGACTGTAAAAGTAGGGAAAGAAACAGCATGGGTTACGACTGTAGGCAGAGAGCCAAAATACATGAATGTTTATGAATGTTTTAGGAGTTTATCAGCAGCACTGCTCCGATACCTGAGGTAGTGCAGGTCCGAGATTTCCTTCATACACAACCAGCAGAACTCACAGCCACACACAGCGCAGGTCATGTGATTACAGCTTCCGTCGTTCATCTTGATGATGTAGGCGCCACATCGGGGACAGGGCTTGATGTCATCAGCTGAGTGGGGATTAAAGGAGTAAGGTTAAGTATAAGTAGAGACACAAACAGGCTTCTGTAACCAAATATGCTGACGAAGCTCTTTCTTAATGTCAGACGATGGAAGAGTTTTACAGTAATTAACAGATTTATGACAGCACATAGGAAAAAAAATATATTACAAATCTATTTTAGAGTAAAAAACAAATGATGTACCAGTCATGAATGATATTTTTGTTTTATACAATGCCCCCAAACAACCCAACGAATTTTATGGAAGCTCCAGTTGGAAGGTTGCACCACTATGTGTAGGAGATATAATTTATATATATATATATATATATATATATATATATATATATATATATATATATATATATATATATATATATATATATACACACACACACACACACACACACACACACACACACACACACACACACACACACACACACACACACACACACATATATACACACACACACACACACACACACATACATATATATACACACACACACACACATACACATATATATATATATATATATATATATATATATATATATATATATATACACACACACACACACACACACATACACACACACACACACACACACACACACACACACACACACACACACACAGTTGCACTGATCACATTTCATCACCAGTTTATTGTAATAAAGGGTTTAACTTGTTTAAATAAATTTTACGAAAACTGCCAGAAGTCATATTCCTTAGTGTAGCACACTTGACGATGTACGTCGCTATAGTAACAGCACGTTTTAATACTGAGGAGATGAACAGATCGGCATCGTCTATCTGTACGCACGTCAGCACATGACCACTCTGTTACACTCTGAGCTGGTATTATTTTATATGATTTATCTCAATGCGTTACACCTCATATAGTTCAGTAGATATGTATCAGCGGCACAGACGCTGGGAAGGAAGGATGAAGTAGTTGAGATGAACTCACTGGGCCCTTGATCGGCTCCGTAACTGGGTGAGTGATTGCTGTGTGTTCTCAGAGAAAGCGCCCTTTGCTGTCGAGCTGAGTCACATGTCTGGTTCGGATGCCAGGCCTGCTTGCAGTGGTAGCAGAACTCGGCGCCGCAGCCTTCCCTACGACACACAAGCCTGGGGCAGCTGGCACAGCCTGACGCGATGACGGCAAACCTGGCACAGAGACGAGAGCAGGTCATGTTTCTATATAATCAGAAGATGATCATATGCTGCACACAGGGTTTTAAAAAAAAGGAAAAAATAATACAATAAAATGCAGCTAGTATGGACACAATTTAGAAATGTGAAAAAAAGTGAAAAAATGAAGATAAAAGATGGAAGAGAGGAAGCTGGGCCTTATAGTGTGTTGTGGGTAAAACT